>NC_090230.1:51813539-52168539 GCF_024489055.1 Chanodichthys erythropterus | reverse complement strand
TAGTAACACCTTAGAAACCACGCTGAGTATCCTAGCAACCCCTTATCAATACCATAGCAAAACCCAATGTGGCGAGGGGGGCGTGGTTCAGCGAGGTCTGCAACCGGAGAGAATAGCGGGAGACGCTTGGTAAGTGAGTGGGTTGAATACAAATCACGAACACCTGTTTCTCATTCCAGTGATTGGCGCGGAGACAGGATAAAACGCCGTGAGAAGCAGGAGCGTGTGAGAGAGAGGGGAACTGTCGACTGAGTCGAGTCGAGGTTCGTGGAGTGAAGCCCTTGTGGATGGTGTAAACCAAACTTGGAGAGAAGCCCTTGTGGATAGCGTATGCCGAACCTGGAGTGAAGCCCTTTGTGGATTGTTTATTTTCGTTGTCTTTCTGTTGAACCGTTTTGATATTCAATAAAGACTCAGTCAGCAGTTGTTCGCCATCCCTGACCTCTTCCTTCCCCCACTACGAACTTAAGTCTACTACACTGGTGCCGAAACCCGGGAAGGAAGACGGTGAGCACGTCGCCATGCAATCTTCGTCCTCCTCCACATTTGCGGACATCATCGCGTCCCTCGCGGTCCTGCACCACGAACAACAACAGGCCCTGCTGGAGTTAAGAGGCGACCAGGAGCGGTGTTTCCAAGCCATTCTGCAGACCCTGCAGGAGGACCGCGAGGCGTTCCGGAGCTGGATTGACCGGGAGGTTCCCCGGGAGCCCACCGAACAGCCCGCTGTGCCTGTCCACCTGCCCTTAAATAAGATGGGCCCACTGGATGATCCAGAAGAGGGGGGCGGCGAACCCCTTCCAGCTGCCTCTCTCTCTCCCTCTCTTTTGTCCCCGAGGGCGGGGCGGAACGGGACAGGCACCTTCCTACGGACCCAGAGCCCCGCCCAGGGGGGCGGGACTCCCTGCTGCCGGGACGGACCCCGCTCCTGCTTCTCCCCTCTCTCCGCGCCATCTATTCAGCCCACTCTATGCCACTGGAGCGGCGGGCAGGTCTGAGCCGGCCTGTTGGCGGTGTGGGGATCCGGATCATTTTGTGGATAAATGTCCGGTTATGGAGGTCGGGACGGTGATCCGGGTCCCCGACGATCCACAGGCCGCCCCTGGTCAGGCTGGCGGGTACCAAATACCTGTGAGTATCAAAGGGGGTACCTATCAGGCTTTGGTGGACTCGGGCTGTAACCAAACCTTTGTCCATCAAAGCCTGATTTCATCTGGGGCATTGGATACAGGCCGCATGGTTGGGGTTCGGTGCATGCACGGGGATGTGGTAAGATATCCTGTAATGTCCGTCATAATTAAATTTAGGGGACAAAAGCATAGTGTTGAGGTGGCAGTTAACCCGCACCTCCGGCATCCGATAATTTTGGGGACGGATTGGCCCGTGTTTAATCAATTATTGGGATGTTTATGCTCGGATGCCTCTTGGGGGAAAAGAGCGCGGGGTGAGCAAGCGCGAGTACAGGTGGGAGAGACTGATCAGAGGCCGGAGAGTTCTGCTGCAGGGGATCTGAGTGAAGCCGGAAGACTAATTCTTCCGGAACGCGATGATTTTCCCCTGGAGCAGTCTCAGGATGAGACATTAACACTAGAAGTCCCAGAGATTTGTAACCCTCCTTTAGCCAAGTGGATGCTAACTGGCTAGTCTTTTGGCTATCATTAGCATCAATTCATGTGTAAATGTGGTCATTACCTGAGCAATCAGCAGGGGGGTTGGGGGTGTGTGTGTGAATGGTTGCTGGTGGCTTGTTTGTATGTGTGGGGGAGAGAGGGCTGCTAAAAGCAGAGAACTTGATTGACCATGTCTCACATTGGCATGTAGGGTCTTGCCCAGGTGTAAACAGTTATGAATTAGCACATCTAATTGCATGCAGCTTGCTCTCAAATGAGAGGTAATTCCTTTTGTGCTGAGGTGGATAAAATCTCACTGCACATAGCCTACTATTTCAGTAAGAATTCTGTGGTGTACGAACCTCCTCTCCAAGAAAAGAAAATGCAGAGAAGACTCACCACTCAGCAGGCCTTGGAAATGATCCTGAGTGAAGTAAACCCTTGTGACTCAGATGGAGAAGACATAGAACTTCAGCCGGATTCGGACTCAGAGCTGTCTGATCTGTCTTCAGGTTAAGTTTAATTTCATATTATTTCCTATTTCATTTCAAACCAGTAAGTGGAAAACACCAAAAAAGCAGAGTGGAGTGACATAAATATTTACTCTGCCTTTTTTGTATTGTCCACTTTTTTGTTTGTACTACTTAGCAGACATTCACTGCCATCTGAAGTGCAAAACATTATTAGTTGTTTCTTTGCTTTAGTTGTATCTTTTTTTTTTAGGAAGATATTTCAGACATTATTCCGATACAGAGAAGGAGAAACTGGAATTATTATTAGTATCTATGCATGCATTTGTGATATCATTTGACTTTTCCATTGCTCACAGTTTGAATTTGTTCACACTGCAGATGAGGAGACTGCTCCTCAACCAAAAAAGAGAGCCCGTTTGGGGACTGACCTGACAGAGACAGCGAAAGATGGCACAGTGTGGCGTGAAGAACAGGTGGGGACGCGTCTCCCTTTCACCCCAATCAAAGCATACGCTGCAGATGGAGAGCCAACGGCTAAGGCCAGGAAAAGTATCTCGAGTCACCTTCAGAGCTTCCTGTGTTTCATCACTCTTGACATGCTTCATAGCATTCAAGAATGGACTATTCAACATGCACAGGAAACGGAGCATGTTCATTGGTTCATGGCCCTCCCTGAACTAATGGCATTTATTGCAATTGTCATCTTGCGGGGGCTTACCAAGGTTCCATCACTACGTGACTGCTGGTCAGCAAACCTGGGAAACCCACATAGCATTGGAACAATGCCGCGAAACCGCTTCCAAGACATCATGCGACACCTACGCTTTGATGACAGGTCCACCCGGAGTGATCGAGCAAAGACTGATAAGTTTGCTGCAATTTCCAGTGTGTGGGGATCATTTGTCACCAATTGCATCACATCCTACAACCCTGGTCTACATATCACCGTTGATGAACAGCTTTTCCCGTCAAAGACTCGCTGCTGTTTCCTGCAGTATATTGCAACTAAACCTGACAAGTTTGGGATCAAGTTTTGGGTGGCTTGCGACCTAAAATCTAAGTACATTTGTAATGTCCTCCCATATCTTGGCAAGGACCCTAGTCGTCCCAGTGGAGAAAGACTGTCTGAAAATGTAGTGATGAGGCTGATGGAACCATTCCTAGACAAGGGCAGAAATGTTACCACGGACAATTTCTTCACATCGCTGTCACTTGCGCATAAACTTCTTAGCCGGAAAACCACCATCCTCGGCACCGTCAACAAGATTCGGCGGGAAATCCCTCAATCCGCTAGACACACAGATCGCAATGAATTCACCACTCAGGTATGTTGCAGGTCTTTTGTGGTTCTATGTTTATGTGTTTCTAATTTTTAGAATCAACACCGCCAAGTGTGTCATTGTGTCATTGTGTCATTGTGTGTAAAAGTGCTATGAAAATAACAATTTATCTTATTTATTAGGTGTTTTCAACCACTGCTGCTACGCTGACGGCGTACGCGCCCAAACGGAAGAAGACCGTCTACATTCTTAGCAGCATGCACAGCGTGATTCAGACTGATAATACCACCAAAAGGAAGCCAAACACTGTCACCCTTTACAACACCACAAAGTGCGGCATGGATGTGATGGACCAGATGGTGCGGGAGTACACTGTCCGCACAGGGACACGGCGCTGGCCAGTTGCCGTGTTCTATAACATGATTGACATGGCAGCACTGAATGCACATGTGCTGTATCAAGCATGCACCGGAAGGCAGGAAAGACGGGTGGACTTCCTGGTGGAGCTTGCAAGAGAGTTGGCTAACTCTCATATGTGTGCGAAGAAGGCAAGAAAAGAACAATTGCTTCGGACACAACCCTCCACACCTAGCCCTGGAAAAAGAGCCATGTGTCAGGTCAAACACCAATGCAAGAACAATCATGCCACTGTGCGATGTGTTCACTGCTACAGATACACATGTGGTAAATGCAGACCGGAGATACCATGGCAGTGCCAGGATTGTGAGTGATTGCTGGAATGTACTCACTCACTTTTTAATATTATTTGTAAATATGTGTACAAATGGTTGGTTTCTTTATTTTATTTTGTACTATTTTTATCAATAAATCTCAGCAACAAAGGAAAAAAAAACATGTGTGTTGATTTCTCCCTAAGATGGCAAAGTGAAACACAAGTTTCCTTGAAGTGGCTCAGCATGGCCCCACATTGTTTACATAACAAAAGCAACCGTTCACAGCTGATTAAGGATATTAGCCTAAAGCCTTCCAGCCCATCGGCTGTCCTGCGGGTTTTATAGGTAGAAAAGCCAAATGGCTGCTCTCTGGGACTTCTAGTGTTAAAACATGCATTTGATAGGGTCTGTACAATTGATGGTCAGCCTCTCCAGCCTGGACGTCCGCTTGCTTACCCATATTTCGCGATTATAAAAGATAGGTTGTATCGAGTGACCCAAGACACTCACAAAAGAAGATACAACCCAGTTATTAGTGCCAAAGAGCCGCAGGGAAATGCTTTTCCACGCGGCTCATTCTAATCCGATGGCGGGGCATTTGGGACGGGCATGGACACTAAAATCGTCTCATGACCCGGTTTTTCTGACCGGGCATTCACGAGAATGTACGCAGGTGGTGCGCGTCTTGTCGTGAATGCCAGTTGGTGAACCCACCGGCCACCCTAAAAGCGCCATTGCGCCCGCTTCCATTAATGCAGGTCCCCTTCGAGAGAATTGGTATGGACCTCATCGGGTCATTAGAACGATCAGCAAGGGGACATCGCTTTGCATTAGTCATTGTTGATTATGCAACACGATATCCTGAAGCAGTGGCTCTCCGCAACATTTCCGCTAAGAGTGTTGCGGATGCACTGTTTCGCTTAATCTCCCGGGTGGGGATTCCAAAAGAAATCCTCACTGATCAAGGCACGGCGTTTATGTCACGCACGTTACGCAAACTGTACGAATTATTGGGCATTAACACTCTGAGGTCTGAAACGCGCCGGCGCGTTTTGCAGGTTTTTTTTCACATTGCAGCAAAACAGACTTAAAATACTCCGTCATTTTTTGTCATAGAGACATAAGTAATATATCAATTGAAACTATAGAATATCTTCTTTTATTTATATACACTCAAAGTAAAAACAAAATGTTGTGCTTTTTGTAAAATAAAGAAAACTAACATGATGCGTGATCTGTCCTCTCCCTCTGAACGAAGTCCAATCTGATAGTTCTCAGAAAATGAACTGTAACTTAGTGAATACTAATCACAGAAAAATGTAACTTATGTCTAAAAAAAACGTTAAGATGTCAGGTTTTAAATCATGTAAGTCAAACCAAAAACAAACCTTCTGTGTTTATGTAATCTGTATGAAAAGAGAGCCATGTCAGAAATCTGTGATTCAGCTCATTACCTGCTAATGCGGCCACGCCCACAGAACCAGCGCTATTCAGACGCAAATTCAGAGGCAATACATACATTCATTGTCTCAATCGTGTATTTATTGTCTTGAAAAGTGTTTATCTGGATGTAAAAGTCATGGTAAGCGATCTCTAGAAGACATGCAGTTAGTTCCTGTTTACTTTTCTTCTATACATGAAGTTTAGATGAGTTTTTGTTTCTTTAGCGCCCTCCGGCTGCAGTATGTATTGGAAACTCCATTCATGGAATAGCCTCTTCTTCTTTTTGATGAATTTGTGGACTAAAAATACACAGGGCGCCCTCCGACTTCAAGGATGAATTGAAAACACCAGCGCTTATAGTAATGACAATGAATATTAAATTAATATAACTCCTCTGTATAGAAAATTTACATAAGCATATGAGAATCCAATATTTCTCCAAATGTGCATGTCACGGATCTCATGAAGACGAGATAGATCCAATTGCAGCAAAAGGTGTTTATTGTGGGCAAATCCAAAAGGCGTAATCCGGGGTACAGGCAAAGGTCATAATCCATAAATAGACAGTCCAAACATGAAACAAGAAACACGAAACAAGAAACTACAAGCCAAAACGGGAGAACAGGTTTCAGACTCGAGGGTGACATCCAACAATGAACCACAAGAACAGACAGAAACGACTCAGACTAAATACACAGACACTAATGACAAAATATACAACAGCTGGGTGCAATGATGAATAGTGATTAGTCCGGGGAGTGTGTTATGGGAAATGTAGTCCATGAAATGGGTGAAACAGAGAATCCGGGAAGGAGTGCCCTCTAGTGGCTGAAGGGCACTCTCACAGGTGATCGTGACATTACCCCCCCTTAAAGGAGCGGCTACCAGACGCTCCATCCGAAAAAAACAAAAAAAAAACAAAAAAAACAAAAAAACTCAGGAGGGAGGTGGACTGGAGGAGGATCAGGGGGGGGGATGGTGGGCCAGATCCCAGGTGCTCCACTGAACGCCAGGGCGGTGCTGGAGGAACTGACCAGGCGGATACTCTCAGGATTGGAGTCCTGGCTGATTGCCCGGGCGGCGCTGGAGGAACCAACCAGGCTAGTTCCAGCGGCTCAGACGGCCCAGGCAGTGGTGGCAAGACAGAAGGCTTGGATGACGGCGGCAGGACAGAAGGTCTGGGCGGCGGCGGCGGCAGGGCAGACCAAGGGTGCTCCGTGACCATCTCAGGAAGAATGGCCTGCTCTGGGACGGCAGCGGGCTCGGGCTGCTCTGGGATGGCAGCGGGCTCGGGCTGCTCTGGGACGGCAGCGGGCTCGGGCTGCTCTGGGACGGCAGCGGGGTCGGGCTGCTCTGGGACGGCAGTGGGCTCGGGCTGCTTCGGTGGCGCCGGCAGGGCAAGATGCTTCGGTGGCGCCGGCAGGGCAAGGCACTTGGAGAACCCACGAACAACCACTAGAGTGGTCGCCAGGCCTTGTAGGACGGAGGAAGCCCTTTTCCTCCTTCTCCTCCGCTTATGAGGGTGAGGCGGTGGCTCACCCAGAAGGGACTCACTGGCTGGAGCGGGCTCTGGAGCGGACTCACTGGCTGGAGCGGGTTCTGGAGCGGACTCACTGGCTGGAGCGGACTCCCTGGCTGGAGCGGGCTCTGGAGCGGACTCCCTGGCTGGAGCGGGCTCCCTGGCTGGAGCGGGCTCCCTGGCTGGAGCGGGCTCCCTGGCTGAGTCGCCTCATTCAGCACCAGTTATACGGCAAGGCAGAGAAATGTGAGTTTCACCAGACCAAAATTTCAGAAGGTCAGAGCGATACTGAACTGGCCAAAGCCTCAAACACTCAAGGAATTACAACGCTTTCTGGGGTTTGCAAACTTTTACAGACGCTTCATCAGAAACTTCAGTCTCGTGGCGGCACCCCTGATTTCGATGACTCGTCGGACTTCTTCGTCACTTTCATGGACTCCCGAGGTGTCACAAGCCTTCCAGGAGCTCAAACACCGCTTCACCACAGCACCCATACTCCATCACCCAGACCCCAGCAAAGCATTCATTGTGGAGGTGGACGCCTCCAGCACAGGTATTGGCGCTGTGTTATCTCAAAGACATGAACCAGCTAATAAGATGTTTCCCTGTGCTTACTATTCACGAAAACTGTCAGCTGCAGAGCGCAACTATGACGTAGGAAACCGTGAGTTACTCGCCATGAAGGTGGCCATTTCAATGGGATATTTCCACCAAGATCAACCTGTCCAACACACAAACTCCACCACCACCTGAATGTCCTCCCAAACTCATCTATGTCCCCGAGCAACATTGAGACAAACTACTGCACCACGTTCACGACAGTCCCAGCTCAGGTCACCCAGGCATCACCGCTACATTACAGATGCTTAAAAACAAGTACTGGTGGCCATCCATGTCCAAAGATACTGCTCACTTCGTCACTTAGTGCATCCCCTGCAACACCACCAAGTCCTCACACCAACTCCCAGCCGGACTACTCCAGCCACTACCCATTCCTCACCGACCCTGGTCACACATAGCGATTGACTTTGTCACAGATCTCCCAAACTCCCAAGGCAACACCACCATCCTGACTGTGGTGGATCGCTTCTCTAAATCCTGCCAACTAATCCCTCTGCCCAAATTACCCACGGCTATGGAAACCACCGAGACCTTATGCAACTACGTGTTCAGGTTCTATGGCCTGCCCGAAGACATAGTGTCCGACAGAGGTCCACAGTTCACCTCCAGAGTCTGGACAGCCTTCTTCCGCCTGCTCAACGTCAACGTCAGTCTCACATCCGGCTACCATCCGCAGTCTAATGGCCAAACAGAGAGGCTGAATCAAGAACTTACCCGTTTTCTTCAAACCTACTGCCACAGCCACCAAGCCGACTGGAGCCAGTATCTCATGTGGGCTGAATACGCTCAGAATTCTCGTCGACGACGAGGCGGTATACCAGGTCCAGGACCTGCTTGATTCACGGCGTCCCAACAGGGTGTTGCAATACCTGGTCGACTGGGAGGGTTACGGTCCGGAGGAAGGATCTTGGGTCAATGCTAAGGACATTCTCGACCCCTCACTCACTGACGAGTTCCACAGGTCGCATCCAGAGAAGCCGGCCCCCAGACCCAGATATAGACCCCGACGCCATTCAGCCCCTCGCGTAAGGAGCCGCTTGCAGGGTGGGGGCTCTGATATGATTGGGTCCTCTGCACCAGATCTCTTGGGTCGCCAGAGGGAGCCCTCGCCAGAGTACTAGTTACATTCAGACTACATTTCCCTTAGATCCACATACCTGGGACTGATCACGCCTGCACCTGCCGCCAATCACCTCATTACCACACACTATTTAACATGCACTCTCACTACAGTTCTTTGCGAAGTCTTGATCAGCCACGTTTATCATTTCTGAGCGTTTGTTACTGATTGTCTGCCTGTTACCGATTGGATTGTTATTCTGGACTGTGATTCTTGCTGCCTGCCTATTGACTTGCCTGTTATCGTTTATCCCTGTCTGCCGCCTGCCTCAAACCTCTGCCTGTCCCTGTTTAACCTGTCTGCCGCCTACCACGACCCCTTGCCTGTATTCTGGTTTATGATTCCTCATAATTTATCATTGTAAACTTTTGAGGTTTTTGTAAAGTATTGGATAGTAACAACTCAAGAGTTACTAAATAATTCTAAAGGAGCTACTGCTTATTTGGATCAGTATTCTAAAGTAAAGATCATGGTAACTCTACTGAAGTCATTGTAAACTTTTAAGGTTTTTTACAGTTTTGTACAGTGATTCATTCTAATGTATTTGGAAACACCTAAGTAATTACTAGCGGGTTACAATGATCTTCTCTTTTGAATACTGATCCAAATAATTAGTATTTCCTTTAGAAGGATGTAGTGACACTTGAGTTATTACTAATTGGCTACCATGATCTTCACTTTAGAATACAAATAAGTAGTAGTTCCTTTAGAATTATGTAGTAACTCTTGAGTTAGTACCATCCATTACTTTACAAAAACCTTAAAAGTTTACAATGACTCCAATAGTTACTACAGATTTATCATGTTTTTCACTTTAGAATACTGATCCAAATAATTAGTAATTCCTTCTGAAAGATTTGGTAATACTTCAGTCATTACTAGTGGGTTACCATGATCTTCACTTTAGAATTAATTATACATTATGCATTATTCACATTAATTATGAACGTGTATGTAGTAGTTATTAGTAGTTCTTTGGGAGGTATGAAAAAATAGTTACCGACAGTAGTTAGTAGCTACCACATTCAACTGAGCACTATTACTTACTAATTCATTAATCAGAGTTTCTTGTTAGTTTCTTGCCCTTTAAGAAATTTAACTTTCAAATATCTGCTTTATTTTTGTTGATACATATTCTCAGGTAAAATATAAAGTTCATAATTACTTATCTGTTTATTTACCTCAATTGTAAAAATTAATGTAATCATTGTTTGTTATGTGATTATGTCACTGACTGTTTAGTCACTTCCTGTTTGTCCTTCCTGGTTCTACATGAAAACAATGAGACTACATGGTGTGCTCTCACTAGTAATCCTTCACATCCACTATAAACCATCATAGAGGCAATGCCGTAAGTTCATCTATGTGACTGTGACAAACTTTTGTCTTCCCGGTGTGGAAATGAGGGAGGCAGGGTCTGAGAGTATCTGTTCAACAGAATGTATCCTTTTATTTACACACTTCTTTATAAACAAACAAAAAGGCAGCACAAGGGCTTTTCAGCAATCACTTAAACAAAACAAATTTCAAACCAACAGTCCTCTTCACTCTCTTCAAGCCCTGCTTTTTATCCTGTCTCATGACTCCCTTAACCATCAACTCTCCCGCAATCATTTTGTTAAAAAGATTACGTTTAATAAGGTGTTAAGAACAAGATAACAGTGATGCTAATATCCATTATAGCTGCTACTACAGTGAGAATAGCAGTGATTGTTTATGTTACAGATATTTATAATTGGATGATTAATCAAGACATGGACATTTTTGGTGTATTGTTTTATTAGAGTTTTCACTGCATGTTAATGACGAAGAGTGACAGTAAATGATTAACCTTACTACAACAGAGTTTCAACACACTGCCCAAGAACACCATTACTGTATTTTTTATCAAATAAATGCAGCCATGATGAGCAGAAGAGACTCCATCTTGTTGAGGAGAGCAGTCAAACACTCTGTCTTGTTTTAGGTGATTGTGCAGCACTGTCTGTCTGCCAAGAGCCTGTCTCATGTGAAAACTTCTGCCCATGTTCCTCATGGTTTTCCCTGGTATGATCAGCAGAGTGCTGTACACAGGTAAGAAGGTTTGACAGCATCCTGGCTGAGACGGATGATAAACGGATAAACTATATATATGGCAACTTTAATGTTTGAGGTGATCTAGCCAATAGGCTTTATTAGTCACAAATAACTAGACTTTTACCAATCTACTTCAGGTTTTTTTTTTTTTTTCTCCTCAGAAGTCATCAATAGTCCAACTGTTACAATGACTGGTACTGTGTTTTTAAAGGTGCCCTAGAACTAAAAATTGAATTTATATTGGCATAGTTAAATAACAAGAGTTCAGTACATGAAAATGACATACAGTGAGACTCAAACTCCATTGTTTCCTCCTACTTATATAAATATCATTTGTTTAAAAGACCTCCAAAGAACAGGCGAATCTCAACATAACACCGACTGTTACATAACCCCAATATTTGCATATGCCAGCTCATGATCGAGGCATATGCAAGGGCAGCCAGTATTAACATCTGGATGTGCACAGCTGAATCATCAGACTAGGTAAGCAAGCAAGAACAATGGCGAAAAATGGCAGATGGAGCGGTAATAACTGACATGATATGATATTTGTAAATTGTCTTTCTAAATGTTTCGTTAGCATGTTGCTAATGTACTGTTAAATGTGGTTAAAATTACCATTGTTTCTTATTGTATTCACAGAGACAAGAGCCGTTGTTATTTTCATTATTAGACACTTGCAGTCTGTATAATTCATAAACACAACTTCATTCTTTATAAATCTCTCCAACAGTGTAGCATTAGCCGTTAGCCACGGATCACAGCCTCAAACTCATTTAGAATCAAATGTAAACATCCAAATAAATACAATACTCACATAATCCGACGCATGCATGCAGTATACATGACGAACACTTTGTAAAGATCCATTTTGAGGGTTATATTAGCAGTGTAAACTTTGTTTATGCACTGTTTAAGGCAAGCGCGAGCTCTGTGGACGGGGAGCGTGAGCATTTAAAGGGGCCGCAACATGAATCTGCGCATTTCTAATTATGCCCCAAAATAGGCAGTTAAAAAAATGAATAAAAAAAAAAAATCTATGGGGTATTTTGAGCTGAAACTTCACAGACACATTCAGGGGACACCTTAGACTTATATTACATCTTGTAAAAAAACGTTCAATGGCACCTTTAATAATAACAACTTTTTAATAAGAGTAAAAATATTAATATGTAATATTGTGCATATTTTTTTAAAAATACCCCTCTCTACTATCGAGTTTGTCACTGAATGGCTTTCCTGAGGTAAATGTAACAATTTATGACATATTAGTTTGCAAGCTGTTTTACTGACATCTTTCTGCGATTAAAACTGATTATATTAGAGATGGATTCATGTCAGTAAGTTGTACTGTATCTTTCAAAATACTTTTTGAAGTTCATTCATATTCATTTTGTGCTGTAATAGCAGAAAAGTGGAAGAGATAATAGGTTAACATGCTGCTTGACCTGAGGTGTTACAGCGATCTGTAATGCCACATTAAAGAGTGCCAAAACTACATGTATTGTTTGGATCCCGTAGTAAAATTGACAGAATTTAAAAGCCGAGACTGTTTTATATCAAAAGTAACCTGATCTGTCAGCACGTTGTCTGTGTCCTCTTTGCTCTGCTATGTATCTTTCACTGCATGAGAAAATGGACGTGGCGTGAGAACAGTGAGTTTTAATGAGAGATGGTGGCCCTGCATGACAGCATTTTTGTAGTTATGCTAAACGTTATGTTTGTTATGTTTTATGCTATGTTAAAGTCCCACAATTTACAGGTTCGACTTCGTTTGCACTATGCACTCCGAAGCACCGTGTCGTCTTCTACTGAATTGGATCCGGGAGGGCTGCATTACAGTATTGCTCTACAGCGCCCCACTGGTCAAATCGTGTTATTGTCGACGTTGCCGATAATGTAGACTAATCGTTTCAGCCCTACTTGGTTGTCGGTTTACTCCTGTAGAAACACTGAATTTTTTTTTCTCTCTCTCTCTCTCTTATAGGGGAAGCTTATACCCCTAGCGGCAGCAAATCTGATACAAACATGTTGTAAATCACAGACTAATATTAAACTAATGGCGGTCTGGTCGGGAAAGCATACACTCATTGCCCAGTACATGAACTAGTGTATTTTTATTATTATTATATAAATATTAATATTAATATTATTGGGGGAAGCTTACACCCCTAGCAGCAGTTTGGTCGGGAAAGCATACATCTGTTGCCAAATACATAAACTAGTGTTTTTTTTGTTTGTTTGTTTTGTTTTTTTGTTTGTTTGTTTTTTAATTGGGAGAAGCATACAACCCTAGTGGCAGTAACTCTGATACAACAAGCATCTTGTATAATTGCAGAACTAGATAAACTAGTATGGTCGGGGAAGCAATAGCTTCGACTAGTGGCAGCAAAATCTGATACAACTAGCATGTTGTGTAATAACAGAACTATATTAGCTAGTATTTAGTCAGGGAAACATACACCTTGCAGCATACCCATTGAGGCATGCAACACATGAAGAGAAGGATCTATTGGGGGAAGCTTACACCCCTAGTGGCAGCAAATCTGATACAACAAGCATGTTGTATAGCCACAGACTAGTATTAGCTTATATAGCTCTAGCTCTGAGTTAGAAAACTTAAAATATTGTATCATGCTTGTTCTTAAATACAAATTAGACAATTCATCACAGAGGATTATTCAACACTAACAACATCGTAGCTTGATGATCCCGTAAAGGAGTGTGAAATGATGGGAGTGGTCATCTTCACTTCTACAGCTGAAGGAATCACCCCGACAGTAGCAATGAAATACAGTGTGCTTCCTCATCATGAACATGATTTCTGCTACTGTCGGGGTGATTCCTGATGAATTGTCTAATTTGTATTTAAGAACAAGCGTGATACAATACTTTAAGTTTTAAGCTGCAGAAATGTTGCAGGATGATCAGATGGCAACAACGTCCTGAGCGCCGTCTCGAGCTGCCCGCTTCCCACTCCCGGCCGCCATCTGGCGGGCCTAACTGGGCAGTTTTCCCGCGGTTTCTCGCCACTTTAAAAGAGCTTTTCCTTCCGGCTTTCGCCGCTCTAAAAGAGCTTCCTGCGGCCCTCGCTGCTCTAAAAGAGCCCCTCAAATGCCGTTTTCACGCCGGCAGTGTTGATACAATTGCTGCGCCACTCTTGTGGCACATGCAGAGCCCCTCTGCATGAAGACGACGGGCACAGTGAGTGCGTCGGCTGTCTGGGTAGACCCCACGCAGAGGCCGCGCTCACCGGGAGCTCATGTTCTCACTGCGAGAACATGAGTCTTGCCTCGCTGCGCTCGCGGATTGCCTTCTTCAGTGAGGGCGGTCCCGCTGCTCACGCCCTCCCTTCTCCTTCCTCCTGCGAGCCGGCCAGGAAGAGACCGCAGGGTAGAGCAGTCCCACGCCCGGAGTTGGATGACTCACATACCCGGGAGAACGAATCTGGGAGCAGACATACTATCTTTGAGCAACATCCCCTCAGACGAGTGGATGCTCCACCCACAGACAGTTCTCAGAATTTGGGAGTTCTTCGGGAAGGCAGAGGTAGACCTCTTCGCCTCGAGAGGCAACTTTCACTGCCCAATTTATTTTTCAAAAGAGGATAATGCGCTGGCCCACACCTGGCCCAGCCCTCTCCTATACGCTTTGCCCCCGATCGCCCTGATCCCTCAAGTCATCAGGCGAGTCGAGGAGAGCAAACACAGAGTTCTCCTTTGGTCCTCTGAGCTATTCAGGCTTTCCATGAAAGCCCAGTGGCCAATTCCCCTGAGACGGGACCTCCTCTCTCAGGCGAACAGGATGATCTGGCACCCTCAGCCAGAACTTTGGGCTCTACACCTCTGGTCCCTCGATGGGAACCTGCTAACCTCCCAGGGGACGTATAAAATACCATTTCTCATGCGAGAACGCCGTCCATGAGATGCCTTTACGCCCAGAAATGGTTTGTCTTTGTTGGCTGGTGCTCTGCACGCAACATAGACCGTGTGGAGTGTGACGTATCGCCGATACTGTCTTTCCTCCAGGAGCGTTTGGATATGGGTCGCACCCCTTCAACGCTCAAAGTTTATGTAGCAGCCATTGCAGCGTTTCATGCTCCTATTGCTGGCCAGTTAGTGGGACAAAACAGCCTTGTAGCGCGTTTCTTGAGAGGTTCTAGGCGATTAAATCCTCCTCGCCCTCTCACCATCCCTGCCTGGGACCTCTCTCTGGTCCTCAGGACTCTCAAAGGGCCTCCAGCTGATCTCAGGCCCCTGACGCTCAAAGCCGCTCTGCTGCTTGCACTAGCATCAGTTAAACATGTTGATGACTTGCAGGCTCTCTCTGTGAGCCCTGCATGCCTCGAGTTCGGGCCTAACGACTCCAAAGTCGTTCTAAAACCTAGGCATGGCTACGTCCCTAAGGTGCTCTTGACTCCGTTCAGAGCAAAGGTCATTTCCCTCTCAGCGCTTCCTCCCTCTTCGGATGAGCGAGAGCTGGAGTTACTCTGCCCAATCGGGGCGTTGAGGGCCTACATTGAGCGATCTCAGCCTTTCCGGCAATCTGATCAGCTCTTTGTCTGCTTTGGAGGCCGCACCAAGGGGTTGGCAGTCTCTAAGCAGCTCTTTCACGTTGGATAGTCGACGCTATTGCTCTTTGTTACTCCTCTATGGGCCAGAACTAGGAGTTAGAGCCCACTCCACTAGAGGAATGTCTTCCTCTTGGGCCTGGTCCAGTTGAGTCTCCATTAAAGACATCTGTGAGGTGGCTGGCTGGTCTTCGCCATCCACTTTTGTCAGATTTTATAATTTGGATATCCTGACCTTGCAAGCTCGGGTCCTGTCGGTATGATCCCGCGGCCTCTTCTGAGCTCCGCTTCATGCCATTCCGGGAGTTATCTCCCCGTTGCAAGTGTAACATGGGTTTGGGGGCTTTGGCCTTCCCACTTGTCCGCTGGATCCCTATCAGTGCCCAAGACAAGTCCAGTCATTCCCTGCCGTGGCACAGCGCGGTTGAATTCGTTCCCCCATATGCAGTACGAGTGAAGTATCGAAAGGGAACGTACTCGGTTTCTAACGTAACCTTGGTTCCCTGAGATACGGAACGAGTACTGCGATACATGCCGTGCCACGAGGCTGCGGCTTCAGTGTCGTCGCTTCAGTCGTATGACCTGAAATCCTATGGCGAAACGCCTGCTTATATAGCCCTAAACCCCGCCCATTTCAGCGGGAATATTTGCGTGCTTTGTCGCCGTAGGATGCGCAGCTATGCCGCGCCGTCATTGGTTCAACAACTTGTCTATGAGTGAACCAATGACGGTGCAGTTACATTGCGTTATTGAAAAAGGCTTCAGTAACGGGAAAAAAGGAGACTTTCCCCCATACGCAGTACTCGTTCCGTATCTCAGGGAACCGAGGTTACATTAGTAACGTTTGCAGTTATCATTTTGTGTCAAATTGTTGGATTTTGATGTAAAATCATACCGTATATATAGTATTGTTATATATTATGTTGACAACTGATCAATTAAATATTTTCCATTTTATATTCTGCATAATTGGGTGTTTTTAAATAAACAACACTGACAAAAAAACTATACTATAAAACTATATGTTTTAGGGCTGGACAATATGACGATATAACATTGATATAAGTGATTACGTGGATTTAACCTACCTATATTGTAGTTATATAAAATACAAACAGGCAGATTTGCTTTATGTATTTCCCCGGCGTCGAAATCAGGCTCATATAAATGTCAGGAAACACGACTCCTGGCTGCATGTCAATAACCATGGATTAGGTTTCTTTGACAAGCTGTAAGGAACACATTCAATTCCAACCCTTAGTGTAATTCGTTAGTTTTACTAGCGTTTTTGCAGTTTCCTCTATTAAATCCAGTCATGTGGCAGGTTCTTTTGCCACTCAGTCCATCTGAGTGAGCGCGCTTTCGGCAGGAAAGTGATGTCGATGTATACCCTCTATAGAAATAAAAAATTAAAGCTAAATACAAAATAATAAAAATTACAATTTTTTATCCTTCTTATAAAAAATTATAATTGTTTTAATTCTGTTGAAAAGCAGTAATTATTAATAATTAAAAGTCAGTTCTATATATCAGACAAACATATCAATGACTAAAGCTTAAACTAAAATTACAATGAAAACTGACGATATATAATAAAAGTTAATTTAAAATATTAATATATGAATACAAATAGCACATTGCCGCTGTCTTCACCCTCGCCATTTTCTGCAAGCGAGTCAATGAACCAGTGAGTCAATTCTACATTTTACATTTTACGTTTTATATATTTTGCCTTGTATCCATCCATTTATATAATTTGGTTTATATTATATAACTGTTTTTTATATCTGTAAAAAAGCAACATTCTGTGGCCCCTTGTTGTTGTGCAGCTGTACAGACTCTGCTGGAGTTTGAGGAACAACACTGAGGAGAGGATAGATCTGGAGTTAGATGACTGGACTGATGACCAGGATTCCAACTCTATGGAAACAGATGGTACATTTGCACAAGCCACCAAATACATAATCATTGATAAGTAACATCTCATCATTTTTGTGTGCAACGAGCATCACGTGGCTCAGTGAACGGACTGCGGACATCTGTGTGTGTGCCGTTTGATGCTGAGACTTGGTTATAGCCATGATTATTTGATTAGATTGTAGTTTGTGCTAGGAAAATCAAAGGATGTTGATCTAGGCACATGTCTTATTTGTGTAAATCACACTGCACATGTAACATATTAGCTTTAATAACCAATAACAACCGTTTCTGTTTGTCTCTTGACCCTGCAGAGGTGCATGAGGAACCAAGCTTTTGTAAGAAGGCCTACAACTGGTTCTGTGGCTTTGATCAAGGCAATGACTCTAAACTGACCAAAGAACAGGAGGTAGAGATGAAGATGAAGCTCACTGACACCACTGAGAAGCCTCTATGGAGAAATGTGGTCAACGCTAATGCTATTATCCTCCTCACCGTCTGCGTCTTTTTCCAGGGATTCTTTGGTTAAAGATCACATCACTATCATCTAACTCAGGATATTAGGATATTATACCTGTATTCTGTGGACAGAAATGTTACTTTTTATTAACATCAAGCTAAATGTGATTAATCAGATTGTAAGATGTTGCAAAGTTCCTCTTGAGACACTTAATACTTCCTTATAATATCCTCAACAAATACCTTTTCTTCCTTATAGCTGCCTATTGTACGTGTTGTATTTGATGGCAGGAAGTACAATACAATATTTTATTTCTGTACTTTTAAATTAATTTATATTGTTTTTAGCACCTAAACTGATTGTAAACCCAAGACCAAAACTGATCATTCATATAATCATGTCCTTATTTTTTGTCAAATCGTTCTTAACTGCTGTATAGTATCAAATTTAACACATGCCTGGCAGTTTTTACTGTACATTCAACAATGTTTACTTGTCCAAAACCACACATTCTTCTTTTATATCTTTGACATATTATAGAGGTTTTTTTATAGAAAAAGAAATACTGTTGGTTTAACTTAAAAAAAAGTAAGTGACCTGGTTGCTTACCTTTTTTGAGTTCATTGAAAATAAAAAATTGAGTTAATACAATGGAGATTGGTTTAATCAACAGAAACTCAAAATATTGTTATATGAACCACATTAATTATATACATATTTTTATTTTTTTATTTTTATTTTTTTGAGGTTTAGGTTTGTCTTCTAATTCAGGATCAGACTCTTACTTAAACAAGTATGGCAAACTTTAGAAGATTTCAAAACAATTCCACATGTGAAGCAGATATGTTGAAAATTATTTTAAAATGCAAAACTGTTACCCAATTATAGCAGTGTACGTTTACTTCCAAGTCTTGGTTGGATGTACCTCTGGAATAAAGTGGGCTGCTGCTGGGAGGTGGGACTATAGCAGGCTGTTGCTTCCTGTTTGTCTTTACAATGATCTGGTAGCCTTACATCAGTTGTTGGCAGATGAACTCTTCAAACACATGATGGGCTGTCATCACTGGAGAGTCATCATCACGTCTACATAAGATGGAGAGCATGTCAATTTTGGACCTAGATCTTCAATATATATCAAATCTACAGTAGGGTTCAAAAGTTCAAGAATACTTGAGAATTTTGCATTTTTCTAATTTAATTCAATTTTCATAAATAATGAATGAAAAGTTAAGTTCAATAGAAGCAAGAACATGTGACCGTATTGACAAAGGAATTCACATGCTCAGTGTCACTGGTTTATTAGAGACTTACAAATAGTGCAAAGTTTTAAATATTTCTCAATTACTTTTTGACATGTCTAATTGTTCCATGAGCAGGAACAATGAAATATCCAGTATCAACTGGCACCAGTAAATGAAAAACTTTTTCAACAGAGTTGGTTCTGGAATTATTATTTTTTTCACATTGGGATTAAAAAAAAAAAAAAAGTCTTATGTTAAAGAGTTATAAACCATGAACCAGGCAGGAGTGATGAGGGCCTTTCACCCAGACCATGCAGCAAAAACTAGGCACTGTCTGAGAGGCAGAAAGCAGCAGGACTTCTGGGGCACCCTACCACACATACGGCCAGACTGAAAATTAGCAGAGAGAAAAAGTTTGCCAGAGAAAGACACAGGAGAGGGTGATCAGTTACATATAATTTTGATTTTAATAATATTTTCACAATAAATAGGCAAATATAAACTTGGTGGCCTCCATTATTCCTGTTCATTCCGACAACAAAGCACTTGAATGCAACAAGCTCGTAATCACTTCTGAAGCGGGAATTATGAAATAATTATATAAAAATAATAGAAATAATAACACGTGAAGGCAGCATAAGTGGACAGTGGCTTCTTCGTGTATACAATATAGAGATGGACAGTGCCGCAAAGCGTGCTGGAGATTCACAGTCATAACTAAATACAGACTGCCTCAATAATATAATACAATATAGGCAGAGTTCATAGGCATTTTTCTGTCTTCATCAAGAATACCATTTCAAAGTGAATATCTTACAATTTCAGAAGATAAAAAAAATGTAATTTAGCTTTATTTGTACAATGATAAATCTACTATGCTGTCATCTGTTGCACTATGATTATGCTTCTGCATCGTCAAACTATGCTTCTTTACTGATAAATAGCATGTTTCCTTCTATTACTGCTGAACATGTGGATTTCTCAAGCTTGGGTAATGTAAAGACAAATAATGATTAAAAATTTAATAAGCTGTGTTCAATTACAATGTATATTTATTTCGCCTGCCAAAAGGGAAAAAAAAAGTACAAAAGGTTGAAATATAACATACAATATAATCATTAAATGGCAGTTTTTTGAGCATTACAAAATACTAATGTTAATACTACACTATAAATCAAACTCATATTGGTTATCATTCCCTTATTTTTATGTGTGTTCTGATAAGGTGGTCCCTCTCAGAAAGTACATTAGTGATGCACCAACTCAGAAGTTGGTTATGTCAGGGAAAAACACTTCTTTTTCAACTATGTTGAATATTTATTTTGTTCTGTAATACAAATTGGTCATTTTTCTTCTTGAAAGATCCAGGATCAACAACAGGACTTCTTCTTTGGTTTTTCTTCGGCATCTTCCAGTGCTTTATCATCTGAAATAACAAAGCCACATCATCTTACACCTCACAATATTTACATTTACATGAGCGAACATCTCTGTTTTGTGATTTTAGAGCATAATCACTTACTGAGAATACTTCCATCTCCGATCTGAGCAGTGCTGATTTCTGTCTCCAGGTCCTTCAGAATGGCATCTTCAAAGGCCAGAGCTGCCACACGAAAGAAAAACTCCTGGACATTCTCCCCTTCAAACCAATAGTAGTGACAGTTACAGTTGAGCTCAAAAGTTGACATACCCCTTGCATATTTGAACCCTTTCCAACAATGACTGTATGATTTTAAGATCCATCTTTTCATACTGTGGAACCACTGAGGGGCTCAAACACAACTATTACAAAAGCTTCAAACATTTATTGATGCTCCAGAAGGATACACAATGCATTATGAGTCGGGGGTAAAAACTTTTGAACAAGAAGATGAAGTGCAAGTTTTTCTTATTTTGTTTAAAGATCATATTTTTTTCATTTAGTACTGCTCTTTGGAAGCTACAAAAGATACATGTTTCCTAGAAGACAAAAAACGTACAATTTTTCCTGTTCCTCCAATTAACAAAGTTTACATCCCTGGCTCTTAATGCATTATGTTTCCTTCTGGAGCATCAGTGAATGTTTGCAGCTTTTGTAATAGTTGTGTTTGAGTCCCTCAGTTGTCCTCAGTGTGAAAAGATTGTTCTAAAAATCATACAGTCATTGTTGGAAAGGGTTCAAATATGCAGAAGTTGCCGAAAAATAAAAGAATTTGCAGGACATGGAGGATTTCTGAAGAACATGGTCAGTTTAACTGCTCAGTACAAACAAGGGACTCAAGAACATCACAAAAAAACAGTCATGGATCATTCAGGTAACGACACATAGTATTAAGAATCTAGGGTATGTAAACCTTTGAACTGGGTCATTTTTTATAAATTCAGCTATTTTTTTGTCTTGTGGACTTTATGTAAACATCTGTTATGTGAAATAGCTTATTGAGGACAATACTAAATAAAAAATAACATTCAATTTTTATGATCCTTATTTTGTTAAAACAATATTTTTGCAGATTCTGCAAGGGGTATGTCAACTTTTGAGCTCAACTGTACATGTAGTAACCATCTTATAATTCTTGTAATGGACATTGCAACTAGAGACCTGCACTCCCGTGGGACCGGACACAACAGAGTGTGGCGCTGGACAAGATTTGATGGTCGAGTGCATGTACGGGCAGTAAGGTACTCGTGTGTGGGTTGTGGAAAAATAAAATGATTTTAGCAACTCCCGCAAAGTAGAAATATCTAAAAATAAAACATCTAAAAATAAATAAACTAAGTTATTCATCTATTCCACAAAAGCAACAAGACCAACTAAAATAAAATAAAAATGATTTACAGACGCAAGATTCTATTCATAACATGTTTCTGCAGCATTGTGCAATGTAGCCAATTACAGACATATGTGTTGATGGCTTGAACGTAATGGCCAATCAGATGTATTTAAGTTTGAATCCACTCATAACATCTGAGTTTTTGTTCAGTGCTGAATTCTGAATGCCGGCGAATCCTCTGATTATAAAAAATAAAGTGTTGTAGACGACATTATGAAAGATTCATTGTGCAATCAGCTTCATTGATCATAACCAATTGATTATAACCAAAGTCCTTTTAAGACAAGTAATTTCACTTGACGGCCATCTTTTAAACGCCTATCGGGCATTCAAGTGCAGCTCCTATCTCTTTCGATTAAATTTAATATTTGAAATCACCAATGAAATCTGACAACAACTGTCTCCTAAATTTGGAGCGGGCCAGAAAAATCCAACTCACACATGTCTCTAATTGCAACTACTAGATGAAGTACATGCATATTTTTTTCCTTTTAGAATGTACCTGTTTTTGAGGACACCGACCAGAATTCAGCGTTCATTTCTGCTGCAATCTTTATGGCATCCCTCTCTGTTCTCTCGCACTCTTCTGCAGACTTCACATAAAGACAACAGGGAATCTTTAAAGAGGACCTATTATGCCCTTTTGTCTTGGTTTTGTTTTTGGGGTCTCCCATGTGTTCATGCTTGAATGTTCAAAATACACATTATTTTTCACATTATTGCAGCACCTCTCTTCCCATTCTG
The DNA here is from genome assembly GCF_024489055.1 of Chanodichthys erythropterus. Taxonomy (NCBI): domain Eukaryota; kingdom Metazoa; phylum Chordata; class Actinopteri; order Cypriniformes; family Xenocyprididae; genus Chanodichthys; species Chanodichthys erythropterus. The sequence continues at coordinate 52,145,975 of NC_090230.1, read as the reverse complement.
TCAGTAACTCTCTGTTTAGTTCCTGTCTCTATGAGAAGCCCCTCCTTCTGAAAAGCTCAGTGTGCTCTGACTGGTTGGCTGGACCAGTGTGTTGTGATTGGTCAACCACTTTGAGCGTGTTTGGGAAATGTCACACCCCTTACCATAACTGTGAGTTTCAACCAGCCTCGGCTCTTTATTTTGTATATGCCTTTGGCGGAAATTATTTAAATAAGGAATATTGTGAAGTGTTCAGTTACCGGAAGAAAACTCAAGACTACAATGACTGATATAGAGAATAACCTTTGCAGTGACTTAGTGCTTTATAACTTTGCAGACCTTTTTCATGCTTAAACAGCAACATTAAACACTAAAAAAGCATGAAAATGTACAAAAGCATAATAGGACCCCTTTAATAGCTTTTACGTGTTGTATGTATACATATGCAAATATGAATGCTTGTGTGTGGGACTATTCTCACCAGGAGGTCTCTTTTTGTGCCAACCAAGAAAACAAAACAGGAGTTTGGTTCATTTTCTTTCAGTGCCTCCGCTAACCACTGTCTGAGAAACAAACAAACAATGAATAAATAAATGAAATAAATACAAAAACTGACATTTCCCAATCTCCAAAAAATTACTTACTGTGTGTTTTCCAATGTCTTGATATCCGCCATGTCGAAGACAGTAATAATAACTTTTAAAATAGAAACAGAAAAGATTATATTAGGGTTTAAACAAACTCTTATCTAGGGAATTAAATGAGAACCTACATTTACCTTGAGCTCCTCTGTAATATGCTGATGCAATGCATTTGAACTTTTCTTGGCCAGCAGTGTCCCATCTACAAATATTGTAATGTGCAAAATCAAATATAAAACACATGAAAGTTTCAAATGAAGAGATGTGTTATTTAAATCGTTCAGAAAATAACTGCTCACATTTGAAGAGAATAGGGCAGCCCAGACATCTCAAATCTCTCAATCTCAAAGTCAACACCTATAGTAGCCTTGTAGTCTCTCTCAAACACATCTTTACAGAACCTATGATATACAAGAACATAATGGAACTTAATGTTGATGAAAAATACAATATGTATCATTTAAAGTAAACATGTACACTCTACCTGTTTATTAAACATGTCTTTCCCACATTTAGATCTCCAACCACTACTGCTTTTGACATCTTAAGCCTGTCATACCTGGAAGATAATATATAAAAAGCATATTATTGAAGTAATATATATATATATATATATATATATATATATATATATTCAGTTTTGCCATAACATTAATAAATTGTTTTAAATACTGTATATTAAAATAGAAATAGATTAGATAGATAAATAAATACATACATACATACATACATACATACCCTTGCAGGCGGGCCGCCCGGTCTTGACAAGCCATCTTGGCTTTTGTATCCCAGTCATCCTTCACCTGTAGGCAGGCTTGTGGATTATAACACTAGAGAACAATAGGACAGAACTAATAAATGCCGACCAACTCTTCTTGTTATAAACCGCATGAAATACCATATACTTTGGGTCATTTACTGTGTAAGAACAGTAGTTTTGTTTAGTATGTTGAAACTGTGTCAGTTTCATTACTTTGCATTTTGGAATCATTCACAATAAGGTCAAGAATGTGCACTAAGTAAATAGGGTACCCGTTTTCACCTCTCTTCACTGATTACCTGGTCATTTTAGGATTCATTTTAAGATTTTGGTATTTGTTTTTAAATCTCTTAATGGTTTAGCACCTAAATATCTTTCCGACTTGATCAAGCTGTATGCTCCCCTAAGAGCACTTAGGTCTGCTGACCATTTGCTTTTAGTTGTCTCACGGGTAAAGTTGAAGAGCAGGGGTGACCGAGCTTTTGCAGTGGCAGGTCCGAAGCTCTGGAATAATTTTGCCCCTCTACATTCGACAGACTCATACACTTGCTGTTTTTAATTCTAGCCTAAAAACTTTTTATTGTCTGGCATTTGACGCTACATGAGAGCCGCTTTTTTATTGTTTTTATTGTGTCTTATTGTCTTCTTTTGTGTTGTTGACTGTTTGTATCATTTATATTTTTATTCTTTTTATGTGTGTACTGCACTTTGATAAACACTTGCTGTTTTTAAAAAGTGCTTTATAAATAAACTTTGACTTTAACATTTGCCCTTAATATGACCCCACTACTGAGAAAACTACTGCAAGAAGCAGCTGTGGGAAGGTTTTTTATTTCAGCAGAGTAAGCTGCAGTCCTGTGATCCTGATGGATTCATCTGCAGTGAGGCCCCTCTATATGGATGTCACACTTTCTCAATATACTAATCTGATGTGCTCGCTACAGTTTACAAAACGCTTGCTGAATTTCCCATAGTACGACATGCAATATGAATCAGACTTGATGATTTAACCTGGTCAAATACTGAAAGATCTCTTCAATTAAAGTACCTGTAAATTTTTAACATAATGTGACTTTAGACAGTCTACCTTTGGAAATGTACATATGATCCTGTCTCTGCTGACAGGAGGGCTGAAATGCATTTTCTTGTCAGCAGGTTGTCTAGGGAAACTCTGTGAAGGACACACACTGTCAGCACAATCAGATCAGACATACTGTATGTGTTTACTCTGTACATTCACACCTACCTGAATAACTTAATATTGCATACCTTATACAATAAGTGTATACTAGATATAGTATTATATCAAGCGAAGTCATCATTTTAACTTTAATACACTGCAGATGTGCAGAAATGCTGTAGATGTCTTTAAGCGCGTTACCTCATACAGAAGACTATGGTTATGGTTCATGGTTAAATGAGTTAATCCCGCTATAAACACTAACTTAAATAAGCAGAGCTGCATTTGTTGTACGAGAATGGCAACACAATATAGCGCTGTAACGGCGCAGTTAATACTTTGTCTATAAAAAAAAATCATTTAAAAACACCGCTAATCTCGTTTTAACACATCAAGACCTGCCGAGACTGTGCAAAATTAACTGGTTGTCGTGTACTCACGGATATTCCTGCAGCGCAGTCTTATTCCTGCCGAATGCGCATCGAGTCTCCGCATCAAATCCTCAAGTCATCGCCATGACAACCACTAGCCGGAACCCGCCGCCATCACGTGGTGTAGGAGATACAGTACGCCGTGCGATGGCAACAGGAAATATTTAATAGACGCCCTTGTAGCTGGAGGAAGAAAAAAAATCAATGGACAAATTTAAATGCATGTATATGGCAACTCATGCCAACCCACCCAATCCATGTTTGGAAATCAACTAAAATGCATTCAAAATAGCTAACAACTCAAAAAGTAAAACATCACGTTACGCGATGAGATAACTTAAAGGTATACCCAAAAATTAAAATAATGTCATTATTTACTCTTTTTCATTTTTTTTTTTTTTTTTTTTTTCTGTTGAACATAAAGGAAGGTGTTTAGAAGAATGTGGGTAACTAAACAGCTGCTGGTCCCTATAGTATTGAAAAAAAAAAAAATACTATGGTCAATGGGGACCAGAAACTGTTTAACGACATTCTTCAAATTATCTTCTTCTGTGTTCAGCCACAAGAAAGAAATTAATACAGGTTTGGAACAACTTGAGGGTGTGTAAATGATGACAGAACAAACAGCAGCCACTTTTACAGTTCCTACCGAATCAAAACTACGGGCTTATGCTGTATTCATGCCATAACTACTGTAATTAAAGGTGCTCTAAGCGATCCTGGGTGGAGTAACTTCCTGTTGACGTTCGAAGTGTTGTCAAACAAAACAGAGGCTAGCTAGACCCTCCCTCCTCCTCCTCCCCCTCCCCTCCGTGCTTCCTGAAACAGTCATGAACGCGCATTTAAAATCATTCTTGTCGGTTATTGGCTGGAGCGTGTTTATTATGATTTGTGGTCCAGGCTGCACCAGTTTGTTTTTGTTGCCGTTTTTGGAGCTTGTGGCGACTACAGAGACCGCGTTTTTTTACAGTGTGTTCAGGGGACAGGCAGCTAGCGGATAGTGAGGAGATGTTTGCTGTATGTGACAAAAAATGTTTTGGCCTAAAAACGCGTGACATCACTTAGAGCACCTTTAAGAGATGGCAACCCCTGATGCTCTCATTCAGAGCTTTTCATTCAGACTCGTCCATGTCAACAGTACTAACGCAGAAATGAATAGCAGGAGTCAGTATACAAGCTTAAGGTATTTATGTTCATTATTATTGAATGTTATGAGACATGAAGTAGGTTTACACTGTTTAAGTGCATGATCCGGGTATTTGAAGTATACTTTTTCTTTTTTGGAATTTTCAATGTGAACACACTACTTGCACTATTTATAGCCAACTTAAAAACGTCAAAGAGAGTGCATAAGTACACGAACTGGGACGCACCTATGCTTTCAATGCTAGCAGGCTAACGTTAGCATTTAGATTACCCACTGAAACCTTTAAGTTTACTGCAAATATTTCTGCAACATTTTATTTTTTTAACTAAATATTTTGTATGTATTTGTGTCAGAATAGCATATTAAGCGTCAAAAATATCTTCGCCAGACAACCATGACATTAATTGATGCTTTTAAGAGTATAACAATAAGTTATTCTCGCAATTTCATCAAATCCTTCAACCTATATATATACTTAAGCAGAAGTCACAACAACAGCAATGTTCAATACATCAGAGTGATTAGTTTTACGTCAGAACGCTGTGTTTCCGTGTTCTACGTTAGAACGCCGGCTCATTATTGGCCAGCTCCTGCGTCAGCATCACACGCATGCGTCGTGCTGCTCACGTGAACAGCGTAGGAGACTGACATAGAAGAGAAGAAATTGTTGAATAAAGTCATTATTTTTGTTTGTATACAAAAGTATTCTCGTCACTTCATATCATAAGGTTGAACCACTGTAGTCACATGGACTATTTTAATGCTGTCTTTACTACCTTTCTGAAAGTGGTAATAGCGTTGCAGTCTATCAGAGGCCAGAAAGCTCACTGATTTCATCAAAAATATTGTAATTTGTGTTCCAAAGACAAACAGTGGTGTTAAAGGTTTAGAACGTAATGTGGGTAAGTAATTAATGACAGAATTTTCATTTTTGGGTGAACTAACCCTTTAAATGTCAAAAAGACACTGACTTGTCGCCACCTAGTGGCATAATTTTGTTTCCCCACTGACATAGAAATAACCTTCACCCTGAGAAATAATCGCTTTTACCAACAAAGATAAGAATGATATGCCCCTCACGAATGGCCATATCATGATTCTGATGTTATACGAATAATGAATCTGAATCAGTTCTAAAAGAAAATAGCGACATTGTTCAGCTGAAGTTCAGTGTTGATTCAGTTCTGTTATAAAGATGATATTAGTTCATTTCATCTATAAAGCCGTTCTGCAGAAAACAGTGATGTCATCGTCCAGCTCAGATCAGTTCTCGTCCAATAGTGTCAGTGCAGTCAAATCAATAATATTGTTGAATATTGTTTAATATAATGACTATCCCTTTACGAACATCAGGATAGTAACACAACATTTGTACACTAGGGGGAGCTTTACACCGTGTCCAGACGCTATACACTGTCTACTATTTGTGCTTCCAATTTTTGACTTGATATTTCTATTTTTAGGCTAGATGAAAAGCTTGTGTGGATCTTATATATCAAATTAAATAGAACAACCTGCGGATTCAGATGATAGATTTCTGATATATTTTTATATATTATATATATATATATATATATATATATATATATATATATATATATATATATATATATATATATATATATTATTCTGATATATTAATGATAGACTTGCAACTACTGGTCTTGCGATAGTGATTTCACTGCTGATTTCTAATTGGTTAAACTGATAGTGAACAAATTGTAAAATATAAAAATGAATCTAGTATAATTTATATAATATAGAATGTGATGTAAAATGATATTAGTTTGTCCCACTGCATAATGCATTCATTACTAAACTGTGTGTATGTGTGTGTATATTTGACCTTAAGCTTTGACCTGGCAGTGGTGCGCATTACACTGAATGACCGCAGGGCGGCAGCAAATCCCCTTCCGCTGCTTTTGGTGAACAGAGCGAGAGTGCTGTGTCATGCCAAGCAAGTTAGATTGCGCTCTTAGTGCATGGTGCTTCAGGGATGGATTTTGAGATACACTTGAAGAGATTTCCCCTTAGTAACACCTTTCTTTTCACATGTCATTTTAAAACAAGAATGAGCATTGTAGTTTTAACACATTTAGATCAGCTGAGCTGGATAGAGTCAGAGTCTGGCCTCTGGTCTTATTCCATTTTACAGCCATCAATAATGATAGACAGTCCGAAAATATGTGAAGCTAAATTGATTCATTTCTAATTGATCCTATGTATGTGTATGTGCTGTGATGCCTATATTATGATGTATTTTTAGAAAAGGTTTTGGGGTTGGATGTGCCTCACAGGCAATACAGTGTTCAATAAACTCCCAGTTGACCACTTTAACAATTAACCGAGAATGCAGGCTCTGCTCAATTAAACCTGTTAACTGGTTTGTTCACATGTTTGTTGTTGCCTAAACAGACAAATGGCAACAAATATAGTGCGGTAATTCCTGCATCTGGCAGGTTCAATGGAGTAAAAAAAGACAATCAGGTGTCTTGAACATATTAACAACACCCTTGTGGACTTCTGTAAGGACTCATATGCAACATAGCTAATTAGAGACAGAAATTGTCTGTTTTTCTGTCACAGACCTTTATACATATGGCAAACAAATGTGAGAGAGCATTCATGGGTCACTGTCTTAGTAATAGATTAATTACACATATAAAAATGTTACTTTTAATGTGTGTGTGTGTGTGTGTGTGTGTATATATATATATATATATATATAACACACACACACACACACACACACACACACACACACATGCATACATACATACATCTATACATATATATTATATTTTGTTTCAGTCATATTTATAGATCATGCTTGCTGAATTGCTGTTATCTTAATTTAGACTGATTTAAATTGATTTTATTGACTGATTTTTCGTTGAGAAATACTGTATTCCAGAATCTAATTTGAATAACCATTGGGAATAATTGACAGAAATAACATTCAGATGTATTACAGTAAAGGGAGATCCAAAAAAAAAAAAAAAAGTATATTATAATCTTAATGGTCCTAAAATAGGCATCATTTTCTTAATGCAAATATGTGAGCTTTGTAAATGTGAAATGTGACCTGGCTGATCAGCCAACTACCTTATATCAAAGTAAAACATCACATTTGTCCCTGTGAATTATTTGAACTCTGAATCCAAATTGTTGTCAAGACTCAAAAGCTTGAAAGTGATGTTTACCGCTCTGAAGAATGAGATTAAATGGATTGCCTTCCTCCTCTGTCTGCGGTGTGTCCTTTCCTGCTGCTCATGACAGTCACAAGGTCTTCCATTGGCCGGCCCTCCTGCTCAGCGTTGCTGTAGCATTCATCTGTTTATTTCTGTTTTTCAGGGCAAATGTACTCTTTCAATAATCTAGAGTCACATTGGTTGACTGGTATAAACAAGTACATAGGCTCTACTACAGTCTCAAGGGGGAAAACTGTCTTCTGAGTGACAGGCACATCATTTCCCCTTGCAATTCTGGTTAGAAAATCATGAAATATATGTGACTACATCCATGTCATGTATCTTCTCTTTTAAATTTTTCCTTGGCTTTACATGTGAAATTCAAGGCCACGCCCAGAGAAACTCCAGGGTCTTGACCAGATCCACACTTCCCACATGCCCCATAAACAATGAAGAGAGACATATTATTATTATTATTATTATTCCTAGCAAAGATAGTATTCAGCAGAATACATGAATAAAAAAAAATAAAAAAATGTCTGTCTTTTAAAGCAGCATGTCCACATCCTGACAGTAAGAGGTTCATTTTCAAAATAGGCAAGGTTTCACAGCTGTAAGATATATATATATATGAAAACATCTATAAAAACAATTAATATAAAAATTAGTATTCATACTGAAGTCATCTAAGCTATGAATTCAACAAGTAGCATGTGAATTTGATTCCCTGACCGCACTGAGATTGTGTGCACGCGCTAACGCTCTCATGCATGCTGTTGACTAAACCAATGACATTTTCACAAAAGGCTGAGGTTTATATGTATTTACAATAAATATCTCAGTAAGTACTGAAATTCTTCAGTGGTCTTTAATTGTTTGTGTAAATAAACTAAATAAAATGCAATGTTGCTGCAAGAAAAATGTAAAAGAGACATTCTGGTGATTGTGGCGAATTTTGCTGAGTTTGGGCAGTAGAGGACAGTTAACTTATATTAATTATGAAAGGTACTACTTACTTTTGGTTTTGTTGTTTTTGGGACATTTTTTTCAATCCACTTGGCCTAAAAACAGAGGGGGCACTGGTGATAAAATATGATTTTATTTATTTAAACCTTTTATATATATATATATATATATATATATATATATATATATATATATATATATATATATATATATATATGACCCCTTTAGACTTTCTCCAAATGATGGAGGTCAGTTTGAAAGCATCCTGTATTCTCAACTCATTCTAATCAATGTAGATTTGTTAATATTTATATTTTGACACTGTGAATACATACAGAGTTGTACAGTAAGTGGCAAGGAAAAACACCCACACATGATTAAATAGCTCTGAACAACTTGAACATATCAATTTAAAATGCCGTGGTAAATAAACTCTTATTTTGGCAGTTCTGTAGGCTGTTTTGTCTTGGTACTCTAGAATTAGTGCATGATAAACAATGGGCCGTGTTAGTTTGGCAACAATGAGGGGTCATCCAAGGTTTGGCCACTAATTGGTCCATTATGCGAGACCATTCCAGCCTCTCTTTCTCCCTCATCTTCTGTTGGGTCCATCTCTTACTCTCACAGTTCTTTTTACTACTCAGACAATCTCTCTGCAGACATAAATCAATTGAAGAATAATTTAATTGCACATTTAATTAGCATGTTGATTGCCATGGTGCAATGCACCATAAATAAAAGCAGTGTTGAGCTTTTACTGTTGTCTGATTTGAAACAGACGGACAAGACATTTCCAAGAATCTGATGACCAGGGACAGTCACGCAGGAAGAAACAATTTCCTCATGGATTACATGCAGTGCATCAGCCTGCAGCATATGCCATTGAATTAGAATGATAGCACTCAATACATGTGTGTGCAAATGATTTATCATAGAGGCTATATGTGGCCACTCACTACAGTCATCTTAGCTGCCCCAGGTTATTGCTGCTAACATTTAATGAGGCTGATAATGCTGTTGATGCTGTGAAAACATATATAGAAAACATATATAGCAAATAGAAAAAGAGGGATACATATCAGTGACCTTATTGGTATTGTCTTGCATCAGCTGGCAGCAAATAATATCATGGATTAGGCCTATATTTTCCAGTGCAATCCATATACTATATATATATATATATATATATATATATATATATAAAATATATAAAAAAAAAAAAAAATAATATATATATATATATATATATATATATATATACACACACATATACGCTATGTTCTAAAAGTATTAAATGCTGTTATTGTACAGGCAAAAATGTAGAATTTATATAAATGGAAATATATCAGTGAAAATAGTGAATTTCACCCACAGAAGAAAATGAATAAAAAAGAAAATATAGTTTGCACATAGAAAATAATAAATAAATAAGAAATTAATAAGCATGTGTCTGGAACCTTTGGTTTTTATTATTAATACTATTTATTTATTTTTGTAATTCCCATTATTCTTTGTGTTGATGTCATTACTATAATATGGCTTGTTTTTTTTGGGTTTTTTTTTTTTTTTTGCAAGTTAAAAAAATAAAAATAATACTGTAGCCTACTGCAATTAGATTTATACAGAACCTCTAAAAGGGATATGGTGATGGAATGAAAAATGAAATGGGAGGAAAAATGATCTTTCAATGTTTATTTTTGTGGTCTCTCGCAAATGTTTTGCGTTCCCCTGAGAAACTTAGCATTCGCTCGCAGACAACTCAAAAAGTTTGCGAGAATGGCAAAGTTTCTTGGGGAAACACAAAAGTTTTGAGAACAAACACAAAGTTTCTTGGGGGAACGGAAGAAGTTTTGCAAACAAATGCAAAGTTTCTCGGGGGAACACAAACGTTTTGCAAACAAATGCAAAGTTTCTCGGGGGAACACAAACGTTTTGCAAACAAATGCAAAGTTTCTCGGGGGAACACAAAAGTTTTGAGAAAGAACGCAACGTTTCTTGGGGAAATGGAAAAAGTTTTCCGAATGAATGCAAAGTTTCTCGTGGGAACGCAAAGGTTTTGCGAATGAACGCAAGGTTTCTTGAGGGAACACTAAAGTTTTGCGAACAAATGCAAAGTTTCTCAGGGGAACGCAAGTACTTTGCATATGAATGCAAAGTTTCGGGGGGAGGGAGGGTGGGTAGAACTGTATGTTTTCATACTTTTGTCTGTTGAAAATGAAAATGAAAAAATGAAAAAATCTTAAAAATGAAAAAATGCAATTAAATAAAAAAAAGAAATGAATGCAAAGTTTCTTGGGGGAACACAAAAGTTATGCGAGGGAACACAAAATCATGTCCACCACCAGGTCACTTTAGGTGCTATGTAGATTTATGTAAATACATTAGAATTTAATATCCTTTTTTCCATTACAGTAGTATAAATTCTGAAAGGTGTTTTTAATTGTCATAATAAATGTCAAATTTATTGTCATCAATAATAATGTCAATGAAAAAGTCTTAATGGTTCTAAAACTAGACTTCATATATATATGTATGTATATAAGTATTACACAGAACTGTTAGACTGCATTGCAGAAAATATTATATGTCAAACACAAGACATTGGGTCTCATTCATGAAACACGAGCAGAACGAATTTTTGTGTAAATCGTGTGTAAAGTGGTTCTGGCGTAAATTTTCGGATTCATTAAAATGTTCGTATTTTCCAAATGTTAGTTGGTACAAAAGAAATCTACACCTGCTCCCAGCCACGCGTAAATAGTGCGTTTAACATCCGAACGTTTTGCTCATTAATAAGGCTGCATTTTAATTCACCTTAATAAGGTACATATTTACACAGCATTTTGAAAAAAATATTATATACAGTAATTACATACGTTTTTTCTTTTTACTTTTATTGTGAGAGGCAGTAATAGCGTCTGCAAACGGGGCACTTTAATCAAATAATGGATAGATTTCAATATGGTTGGGCAAACTAATGGCCCCTTATTTGTTATGGAAATTGTTTCCTATAAAATGTCCAAAATCCTTCGTTTGGTGTCATAATATGATGCCCATATATAGTTGTCAGTCGGATTTAATGGGCGGGATTTATGGTAATTGAGAATGAGCGTGCACGCGCGTCCCATTTACGAATGATTGGAATTCATTAACACACACACACACATTTCACTATCACTTCTGACGTTTACGAAGTATTTGTGAATCAGGAGAAGAGTTTTCGGGAAAGTCTCTTTACGCGCAAATCACTCGCATATTTACTCGTATATTCATGAATGAGACCCATTATGTGTAACTTTGATGACAAAGAGTTACTGAAGCCTCACTCACCCCAACACAAGAAACAAATCTGCAGCACAAACAACATTTGCATAATTGTTTTTATTCACTATTATTGTTCTTTTATACTTTATTATTTGTTTCTTTGTTTCCTTTTTTTTCTTTTTTTTGGTGGACATCCTGTAAAATCAATCCTGAAGCCCTTATTTGGGTTTGTTGTACATCGTCATAGCAGAACAGGAGGAGGACTGGAGCGGGGTGGACCCCTTTAATCTGTCAATCAGCCCTGCATCTTAAAAAGTGATTTCTTTTTTTTTCTTTTTTTCATTGTCTCACAAAGTGTACCTCACATAGTATTTACACATACAGCGGACAACGTCCACTCAAAATGACACCAGGATAAAAAGAACTGCTCTTTTATAGATATTCTTTTCTCTCTCTTTCTCTCTTTTTCTGTTGCAGCCAAAATTTGAGGAGTAAATCCTCTTTTTATGTTTTCGTGCTGAGTTTAGGTTGCGCTGGACGTAAAATGAATCTTTCTGCACATAAAACTCTTTTCAATAAATACCTTGCAGGAAACAACTGTACACAGTGTTTGACTTTTATATATTTTTGGAGCATGTTAGTAAAACTAAAAATATAAGAAAGCAAATCAAACTATAATTTATCAAAATCCCAAAGTAACAAAATCATGCATATTTAATGTTTTAATATTTATATACTTTTTTTGTCCATAAAAACCAAAAAAGTAACATGATTGGCGGGCCTTTTTTTATTTACATTAATATTGGCACTGTTTATTTTTCTTTGAATCTGGAATGATCGTTATGAAACACTTAATGCTCATATCAGGGTAACACTCTCATGGAAAGAAGGACGCTTGCTCTAAAAACTCTGGATTACATCCTATTTTAGGCTGAAGGAAAACAGAATAAAAAGAAACAAGAAAATAGATTGCTTCCTAGGGGTCAGACAGCCAAAAATAATCTACAGTGTGAATGTGAGTAAAAATGCCATTTGACTCCATATTCAGACAGTGGCAGATTTCACCTTTGAAACAAAACCAAATGACATCATAATTCTTTTTCTTGCTCTCAAGATACCTTTAACTTCTCATATACAATTATACTATCATATAAACTCTTTATATCCTCTCAAAAAGCAGCATTACTTAAATCAGGCAAATCAAAGAACCTAAAAAGAAAGACAAAATTTAAAGGAATGGTTCACCTTTAAGTAAAAATGTTATCGTTTTCTCGCCGATATGTCACTTCAAATCTATATGACTTCATTTCTTCTGTGGAATGCAAATAGAGATATTTAGCAGAATGTTCATGCCGCTCATTTCCACACAATGACAATGAATGGTGACCAGGGGTTGTTAAGCTCCAAAAAATGCCCAAAAGCAGTCCATATAATCAATATTCCAAGTTTTATGAAGTCATGCAATAGATTTGTGTGAGGAAAATGCTGACATGTAAGTCGTTATTCAATGATAATCTTCTCCACTGCAGCTCTCAAAACTCATTCATGTTCATGTATATTCAAATATAGCACATCAAGACATGTCATGACAGGTTTGACTTGAGTGTATATCTTAATTGCGATGCACCAAACTGGGTATGTACATATAGTTTTTATATTATATTTTATATTGTAAGTGTTACTTTTCTAAACCATATACATTACAATCTTCCCTAGGTGGGCATTAAAATGGGCCAAAAATATGATTTGCATTGAAACAGGATCCTGAGGGACAAAAATCTCATAGGGTGCATCTCAATCAGCTCCCTAGCTTCCCAGGTCGTGAATCAGTATATCGTGACGCGTACATGAATTCGGGCACTGGTAAGAACAGTAAGCTCACTACACACTAGGACACTGATGACTCTATTTCCGGCGATGTGACAACATTGTACAACATCGCTACTGGTATTTATGAACAACAGCAAAACTGATGACTTTCTGACAGAATTTTTTTAATTTTGTTTAAAATACATTATGATAAATACTTTGCTTGTTACATATATGTGCAACATTTCAGATGTTAAAAAAAAATTATAATTGTTAGCTAGATTATGTTCATTACCTGTCTAGAGATGTATGTTTATGCTGAAATATAATTAAATAATGGTTGTATTTTTAAAAATATCTGCTGTCATTGTGTGTAGTGAGTTGGTGATTTATGTTTTGCACTTCAGAACTTCTGTTAAAGAAAACACAGTGAGCATCCATGCTCCCTGGTTTTCATGGTGCATTGTGGGAACGTTTCAGTGCACTGGAAGGATTTAGTAATTGAGACAGCCCTTAAAATGGCTGACTCCCTGATCAGTGCCCTGACTGCTGAGGCAAACACTTCCTTTTCTTCAGTTGACATAAAAAATGTAGTGCTAGTGTGTATCTTAACCAGTTGCAATGCACCAAATTTGAATATGTGCATATGGTTGTATTCCTTAATAATAATCACACAAGTCATATGTTATGCTACATGTATGGTGTTTTTTGCTTGTTTGTTTGTTTGTTTGTTTTTGTCATTTCACCATTCATATTCACTGTATGGAAAAGAGCAGCATGAACATTCTGCTAAACATCTCCTTTTGTGTTGCATAGAAGAAAGTAGTAAGTCAAACAGGTTTGGAATGATATGAGTAAATGATTACTTTTTGTCTTTTTTTGTGTGAACTATACCTTTAGTAGATGCTAAAGAATTCCTGCTATTTCTCAGGGAAGAAAGGAGCAGGGAGATCTGTTTCCAGTGTTTCCATGTCAAACATGTGCTTGACAACTGATCCAAAGTCCGTTGTGTGTGAACAAACATAACGATGCATGTGTGTGTGTGTGTGTGTCTACATAGTCATATGTTCAGTGCAAACACATTTATACCAACCTTGTAAAATCCTTCTTGACCTTTACTTTTTTGACATTGATAAATCTAGCATAATGGCAGCATTTAGCCCTGCCTCTGGGCCTCATCCGAGTTTCCTGTTTCAACAAGCGTTTTTAAGGGTGCCCGGATCAATCGACAAGCAAGCCTCATTGTTCGCCAAAGGGTTTTTTGTTTGCTGCACCTGTCGCCCCTCTCCCCGGTCCCCTCGTCCTAGCACAACCCAATGTACTTGAGATTGTTTTGGATGATCACGTCCGTCACCGCGTCAAACACAAACTGGATGTTGCTGGTATCAGTGGCGCAAGTGAAGTGCGAGTAGATTTCCTTGGTCTCCTTGTTGCGGTTGAGGTCCTCAAACTGCCTTTGCACGTACACAGCCGCCTCCTCGTAGGTGTTCTGGCCCTTGTAGTCAGCGAAGCAGACCGTCAGCGGAATGCGCTTGATCTTCTCGGCCAGCAGGTCCTTCTTGTTGAGGAAGAGGATGAGCGAGGTATTGGTGAACCAGTTGTTGTTGCAGATGGAATCGAACAAACGCAGGCTCTCCGCCATACGGCTCTGTTGGGAAACCGAAGACAAGAAATAGTTAGTTGAAGTGCTAACAAAATGGATTTGGCTCTCTTGAGGGGAAAACCTCTGAAGTTGATGAAATCAGAGGCCTTTAACCTTAAAGAGAGCAAACGGTAACATATTAAGTTCCAGAGACACTCTAGATCTAGACGATGGGCTGAATGTCAATAGAGATGACCCAGTGTGAGGATAACAAATCACTAGCAGGGCCATTCATTGTTGTGGCAACAGTGGACAGATGATGTGGCTTAACTCCTACAAACTTGCTATTGCATACTTAGGAATTTGAATTTGCCTCTAACCTGAAGTATTAAAATTCTCATCTAGCACTGTTTGTGCTACAGATATGAATGATGCCTCAAATTGTGTGGCTTGTTGAGGGAAAGTGTGCTATTACTTTTCTAAGCCATTAGAATTGTCCCTTAGCGCGCAAAATTCAATGGGTCAAAAAAGTGCATTGAAAGAGAAACCAGAGAAAAGATAGAAAGATCTCATACAGACATCAGTTTAGGCTCTTTTGCCAGTAAGTAACCACCCAGAAAACCCCAGAAACCATCTATCAACATTTCTTCAGATGAATCATGAATCAGTGAAACATTCTTAT
The DNA here is from genome assembly GCF_024489055.1 of Chanodichthys erythropterus. Lineage (NCBI taxonomy): Eukaryota > Metazoa > Chordata > Actinopteri > Cypriniformes > Xenocyprididae > Chanodichthys > Chanodichthys erythropterus. The sequence goes on along the minus strand of NC_090230.1, from coordinate 52,130,343 downwards.
CTTATCTTGTAAAAAAGTAGTGTGCACTTGTACTACAAATCTACTTCAAATCTTGAACGTATATAGGGTTAAAAATCTGTAGTTGCAGATAATATAATAGTAATGAAATAAAAGTCCACTAAACTGTATTAAAGAGAGTTCACTTTCATGACTGTTTCTTTACATACTTAAATGCACTTTTTTTTAAAAGTGCACTTTGTAAAGTAAACATAAAAGTAAAACACAAAAGAAGATATTTTGAAGAATGTTGGTAACCAGACAGTTGACGGTAACCAATGACTTCCATTGTTTTTTTTACCTGCTATGGAATGACTACTGTCTACTGTCTGGTTACCGACATTCTTCAAAATATCTTCTTTTTAGTTCAACAGAAGACAGAAACTCAAGCAGGTTTGAAACAACTCGAGGGTGAGTAAACGATGACAGACTTTCCATTCAAGTGGGTTAAAAAACCACAGCTAGCTAACTCAGCTAACTGCAATTAAAATAAATTTAAACTATAATACATTTTCATTTAATGGCAATTAATATGCAGTTGCGTGTCTGAAAACACTACTTTCAATTTGCACTTAAGTATATTATTTTGAAGTAGCTATATTATATCCATATGTACTTTTAAAAAAATGCTAAAATGCTTTTTCACAAAAGGATTTCAACTTTGTTTCCATTCTAACTTTTTTGTTTGTTTGTTTGTTTTTGCAAAAAACGTTGAGTATTATTTGAATGACGACACCTATTCTTATCTGAAACATGATTATGCAACAAGAGAACCGGCTTTCTGTAAATACTGAGTATGACTCACCAGTCAATATTTAGTGCCATAACAGGACTTGTTAAAAATTGTCACTTTCTGCAAAGGTTAAATGTTATAATAAGCTTCTAAACATTAAAGAAATCCAAAATAAGATTAAAAGCCAAACACCACAAAATCCCTAAGAGAAACAACAAGCTCACAGAATCATGTCAATTTCAGCAGGCATCATACGGCCAACCTAGGTTATTAACCTCTATTTCTCTAGCCCCCGCTGAGTTCCCTATCTAATTCAATTAGTCACCTGCCCATGTTCAATTACCTTGCTGTGTTTGCCAGGGTAATGCCCATAAAACAAAGGCAGAGGACAGGATGTAAATAACACCCGTGAAATGCGCAGAACCATTTTGCTGGCGACATCAGCTGAGGCTTTTACGATACCATCATCCATCCAAGTAATGCATTTTAATCCCCGAAAATGTGCTTTCTGCAGATATTTCAAAGGTTATAGTGTTTACTAAACATAATTTACTACATAATCTACTTGAGCTCCATAGGTAAGACTATAAGTGTACTAGCAAATATATATATATATATATATTAAGCATTTATCAATTATCCGTTATTGAGTGTGTAGCGTTTACCACATTTTGTGTAAGTGGAGTGTGTGCGGGTGGATCCACCCTTCCGCCCCCTCCCACGCCGTGAGCTGCAATGGTTGCAGGCACGTGGTTGGGACGAGCAGCTTGTGACCGAGGGAGGAATCTGATATGAAGACTGGGCCGCTGTTTGAAAGGTTACACAAAACATCATCGTGCTTTAAGCAAATCACAAGATCATTTACGAGAGAGTGAAAGTGGGTTTCACAAAGATATGAATTAAATTGGTAAACTATGTTAAAACGAAGGAGGAATAGTTGCTGTGACGAAGACAATAGAAAGACTTCATCACTGGGACTCATCATTTTTGTCTCCATTTTTGTAGGAAACTGGAGAAACATTCCCATCCAACAATCAGATATGAGTGTTAGGGTTTAAGGTTTTTTTAAACTTTATGTCAAAGATCTGCAAATAGTGTGATTTCCTTGTGAAGAATGCAGCTACATATTTAATGTGTAAATAAATATTTATACTCATTTATACTGAATAAGAAAACAATTAAGGCATGATATTGAATACAACACTTTTCCAAAATTAAATAATTATTTTCAAAATACATTTTCATTGTACTAACGCCAAAGCAAATTTTGAAAAAATGATCTTAAAAATATTTACTTAGTCTTTTTTCAAACCTCTATTTGTTTTATAAACTAGCCTGAGAGTTGTCATGACTGAAATGTATTTATATAGCATTTTTCACATATTTCATTCAAATTCATTCTTGAATGTTTTTTTTTTCTTTTTTCTTCTTGTTAATACCCCTGGTCAGGGCCGTCACTTGAGAGGCAGAAGGTGGTGATGATTCTGTGACCGCAATTTCAACTGAGTGGGACAACATCACTTTATCTACCTGCTATAGGGTTGGGATACGGTTAAGACTTTTATTGGACAGGAACATTGTTACAGGACAAAGATAAAATGTTGTAATAATTGGACAAAAGCACACTCTTGTGGAATGTGTACCATTTTGTTGGCTTTTTTTTTTTTTGGTCACGTAGGCCAGGAAGTGAGATATGGGGCTGAGATATCTGTGTGAGTAATCCTCTAATATTTGAAAAATAGCGCACACACAAATTTGATTATTTGGAAAAAAAACCTCTGTTGTAAACACAGATAAACACTTGTGCGTAATGTCTAGCTGGCTGTCAGACTGCGAGGGGATGCGATTTGCGCCGAGGCCCAAGTGTGTACTCATATTCCTGCAGAGAGAGGCCCTCGAATGGCCTTGAATTGGGCTTTCTGAAATCAGGTCACACCATTAGCCAAACGTCCCTGCAGATCTTAAGGTGTCCATTAAGCAATCGAGCAGCCCAGGGGACGGGGTGGAAGTGCTTTGTTGAAGCTCAGGGTTTTTCCAACTACAGCCTTCTCCAGAGCCAGTTGTAGGAGAGATGGAAGGAGAAGAGAGAGAGAAAGAAAGAGAAAAGGAGGCAGGAAGCCAGCGGGAGGGGTACCCCCGCCGAGACACACGCCACAGCGTGACGCCTGGCCTCTCCCTGCGCGCTCCAGACACAAGCCTTCATTAGGCTTAAATATTAATAAGGAGGTTCAACAGTGTATTAATGCTTTGTTTCCTGTAAATAAGAACTGTTGAATTGAGATGTCTCGCCCCAGAAAATCCATTTTGTTGAAGCTGAGTGAAAATGACTCTTGTCTAGTCTTCTAATAGCCCCAGAAGCAATGAGAGAGAGCTGTAAAGTACATTTACACCATACCTGCTCGTAATTGCCACGCTTTGCGTCTCACATTTGTCTCTGTTCTCTTTATCCCACCCTGCTCCCATTTCCTTTGTTGAAGATAAGAACATTATACAAAGATTAGCTGTATTACAACGTAGAAGCACCTCTAGTTATCAGTTCTTTTTATTAAATTATTAGAACTACAATCCCGGCTCACTGGAAAAATATGGCTGTGACATCATTTCTGCACAAATGATATTACCATGGTTTTGTATGGTGTGTGCAATGTTCAGCGAGTGACGCTAAAAGCGTGTTCAGTTTTATACGAAACAGATGACCGTGAAACTGGCATATCGTGGCAGTTTGGAAATAAAATGTCTGGTGAGTGGCGCTAAAAGGTTAAGGCTTTGTTGCATTTTGCATTACCTATACTAAACCCTACCATAAACATACCGATAGTGTTAAGCAAAACAAACGTATAGAGATAAAAACGCATTTTCTGAAGCAGCCATGCTATTTTAGCTTTCTTCTAAGTCTTTGTGCTCTTTCCATCATGACTCATGTTCCACGGGACTCATCGTCAATGCTCCACATCGCTATGCTGTTGCAGGTGACTAAGCAAGTCCGCTACGTGAAGTCGCACACATGAAGCTGGTTATGTGATGCAAATGTCAAAATGTATTAGTTTACAAATAATGCACTATGGGAAAAAGTGTTTTGAGGTCATAACATTACAATATTGCGCAAGGAATCGTGTGAAATTAAGTATTTCTGGTAACACTTTAGAATACTGATCCTTCATTAATGAATAACTACACAGGAACAAATGAATAATGCATTATTAACACTCTAGTAACTACTATTAAATAACAATAAACTCTGATTAATGAATTAGTAAGTAATAGTGCTCAGTTGTAGGTGGTAGTTCACGATTAACTAATCAGTAACTACTGTTTTTTCATTCCTCCCAGAGAACTACTAAGAACTACTATATACAGGTTCATAATTAACATGAATGATGCATAATGTATAATTAATTCGAAAGTAAAGGTCAAGGTAACCCACTAGTGATGACTGAAGTATTACTAAATACTTAAGAAAGAATTACTAATTATTTGGATCAGTATTCTAAAGTGAAAAACATGATAACTCTCTAGTAACTACTCATTGTAAACTTTTGAGGTTTTTGTATGTTTTTTTACAGTAATTCCTTATGATATATTTGGTAACACTTGAGTAATTACTAGTGGGTTACTATGATCTTCACTTTAGAATACTGATCCAAATAAGAAGTAGTTACTTTAGAGTTATATAGTAACTCTTGAGTTATTACTATCCAATACTTTACAAAAACCTCAAAAGTTTACAATTACTTCAGTAGTTACTAGAGAGTTATCAAGCTTTTCACTTTAGAATACTGATCCAAATAATTAGTAATTCCGTCTTAGGTATTTGGTAATACTTCAGTCATTACTAGTGGCTTACCAAGGCCTTTACTCTAGAATTAATTATACATTATTGATTATTCACATTAACCTGTATATAGTAGTTCTTAGTAGTTCTCTGGGAGGAATGAAAAAAACAGTAGTTACTGATTAGTTAATAGTGAACTACCACCTACAACTGAGCACTATTAATTACTAATTCATTCATCAGAGTTTATTGTTAGTCAATAGTAGTTACTAGAGTGTTAATAATGCATTACTCATTTGTTCCTGTGTAGTTATTCATTAATGAAGGATCAGTATTCTAAAGTGTTACCGTATTTCTTAATCAACAATCTGCCCCTGCAATCATATTTTTTGTTAAAAGGAATAAATTTGTTGGTGGTTTAATACCACTAGTGTTTATTTTTGATCTGGAAACTGCTGTAAAATGTGTGCATACAGGAGGTACGTTTTTAGAGTTTTGCAAAAATAGAGGTGCATTTTTCCAATGAGCCTAATAGGCTATTGATAGCATTTTCATAAAAATGTATGGAAATAGGAAGCATAGAGCTGACTCTGAAGCTATTGTCTCATCGTTTGTCTTATCTTTAAAACTAAGTGTCAAATCTGGTTACCAACTTAATGTGTTCACAATCATAATATGAGTCATTTCGGCAAATGTGGCTAACATTGTTAGCTTCAAAGCTTAATGCAAGGAAGCTAAGCTGTATGGAGCCCCATACATGACATGCAGGAATAAAATAGTAGGCTAAATTGTGCACACGATTTATTCATTCCCTCGATTTGCTATAAATCATGTGCATGTAAAATGTCCACACAATTTAGTAAATTGAGGGAATTAATTTTTTTTTTCTTGCATGTCATGTGCGGGGCTCCGTATAGTTGCCTGGATAGCTATGGATTTTTTTCACTGACATCCACGTTTATCAGTAATTGAAAGACGCAAGTCAGTGTGTCTGAAGCATCACTCAACATTACTGGCAATGGCTGCAGTATAATGTATCAAAATTTAGGGTCCCACTTTATATTAAGTGGCTTTAACTACTATGTACTTACATCAAAAAATAAGTACAGTGTACTTATTGGGTTCATATTGAATTGCAAAACACTTTTAATGCTATTGAGGTGGGATATGGGTAAGGTTAGGGAAAGCTCTGGTGGTATGGGTAGGGGTAAGGGTGGGTTAAGGTGTAAGGGTACTGTGTAATTATAAATGTAATTACAGAAATTAATTACAGATGTAATTACATGCAGGTGTTTTTAAAATATAAGTACAATGTAAAAATATGTTTGTACACAATAAGTGCATTGTATCAAATTATTCATTTAAATGTAAGTATATAGTAGTTAAGGCCACTTAATATAAAGTGGGAACAAATTTAGAATTAGATTTTTACATTTTCAGAACAAAATGTGAGAGGTGCTTGTCTGTACTGCCCTGATGTAGTATTGTTGGTGTCAGGATGTTGTGAAGTGGTTAGTAAGGTGCTCTGAGTGGCTGTTGCTTGGGTGTTCTAGGTGGTTGCTATGCAGTTTTTTCAAAATTGTCTTTCACTGTCAAAATTTGTAAGTGAGTTGCCCTCTGTAATTTTGGGTTGCAGACTCAGATTTATGCATTTCTATGGCAACACTATCAATGTAGAAATTAATCTGCAGCAGTCAGTACAAGTAAGAGCTCTGTAAGTTGTTTACGTTCATTATTATTATAATGTTATGTGCTTTGAGACATGAGGTAATTTAACACCGTCTCTTATGACAGTTTGCTGAATCTGCTCTGACTGTGCGCGACCTGAATATTCATGTGTTTTGGAAGAGGCGTGGCTTCCGATTTATTTCTAGCCGCTTCAAAATTGCCTACCCTACCTTTAACTGTACACATCATTATTTTTTTTTTAGAATTAAAAAAAAAAAAAAAACATTTATTTGATAATTTTATGTGACAATATTTTCTGTTCTGAAGTAGCCGGCTGCTTTAAAATGCTATATTTACAATGTGTTTTTCCAGTGTTGAGCTCACAGACATGTGACAAACATGTAGAGCGCATTAACCAATGGCCAATCAGATGCGTTTAAGTAAGTCAGAATCCTGGAAAAACCCCCAGGAAAAATACTGCCTGTCACTCACATTAGATCCACCAATAGCAAACCACGTGTACATGTTAGGACATCCTCACACCTCAGTCATAAAACGAAAAGCCTGCATTCATACAATGTCATGCCTCAGACTTAAAGGCTTCAGTCATTGGAAAAAAAACGGCATCTCACTTCAGACTGAAAGGCTTCAGGTCTCAGGAAAAACAACGTCAGGTGTCAGGTCTCAGGTCTCTTACAATTAGGCATCGGAAAAAACAGACTCAGATAAAAAGGCACCAGACGAAACGGACTCTGACAAAAAGGCATCAGACATAAAGGCATCAGATGAAACGGACTTAGAAGGAAGCGAATTGTCCCGCCTCAGTGTGGGACATGCATCGCATGCACACAGTTTTCTAACTGTTAAATGTTACACTAAGTTGTATAAAACATATACATTTTTTTTTGTAAATTTGTATTATTTGCTAGTTTTATTTGCATGTATAAAAAGTTAGCTAAATAACACATTGCATATAGCTTGCATTGCAAACTATTGTGAACAATTATGAAAATTAACCATGGTTTTATTATAGTAAAAGTGTGGTAACTATGATTTTTGTGTCAGATTGATACTATTTGTATAACAATAGTTTTACTACAAATACCATAAACTATAGTGTAGCAAAACCATGGTTAATTTGTGGTTACCATGGTTAAAGGTGATAGAGAGGATTTTTTCGTCGACTGAGAATCCAAAGACGTTTACTGAGTTTTTAAAATGAGCGCATGCGCAAGAACAACCCCCCTCCTTTCAAGGGAACGCCTCCCAAAACTCGTGCACGAGTATTGGAAAACGAGTATTTACCACCGGAATTCGCTGTGTTGTGTTAGTGGATTGATTATGTCGGACTCACCGCAGGTAACTCATAATCTGCAGTTGTTACTCCTGTCTCCTGACAAAAACATTGCATGCAGCGCCTGTGGAGTGTGGAAAGTTACTGGAGAGCGCAGCCACGCTCATCTCTCACACGTCACGGCAGTGATTGACAAGCCAGAGGGCCAATCGTTTACGCGATGATCACGTAAACGATTAGCTGATGTTTTTAAGGCCCTACCTCGTGCACAGATTATGTATATTAATATTATTACTTTCAGTGCACCTAATGAATAGTCTTTTATCAGTTAGTAAAGACAGTTTCAAGTAATGCAATTACTAATGCAATTTAATTTGCAAAAATGTATAAAACAAAACATCCTCTTTAGCACCTTTAACTACAATAACCATGTTTTTGATTAATTATTAGTAAAACCATGGTTAATTTTCATAAGCTTTCAAGCTATTAGACTGCATTGTTATAAGCACAACTACTTTGTGTAAAGAGGTTACCAAGGAAACGGCTTTATTTTCTGCTGTTCCAGCACCACCTACTGTCAAAGAGTCGAATACATTTTAATTCAGATAATTGCTGTTTTTCAGCAGACCAATGTGAAAATCGCCATATTTTTTTCTGTATAGAACCTAACCTAACTTATATATATATATATATATATATATATATATATATATATATATATATAAAGAGAGAGAGAGAGAGAGAGAGAGAGAGAGAGAGAGAGAGAGAGAGAGAGAGAATGTATATATATATTTCATAACAATAACATAAAGAACATTGCTAAGGGATTACATAAATAGCCTACATGAATACCATAAATAGATAGATTCTATATAATTAACATGCACACACACACACACACACACACACACACCTTACATCAATTTGGGAATAGTTACAGATAAATATAAAAAAGGGGGGGGGGGAAAGAAAAAGATAACTGAATGATTGCATTATGATGGGATAAAAGCCAATAGAAAGTTCTACAAAAAATCATAGCCAAAACAAACAAACAAAAAAAACCTGATGCCTTTTTTTCAGAGTCCGTTTCATCTGATGCCTTTTCGTCTGAGGTAGTTTCGTCTGATGCCTAATTGTACGAGACCTGACACCTGATGTCATTTTTCCTGAGACCTGAAGCCTTTCAGACTGAGGCGCAATGCCGGTTTGTCCAATGACTGAAGCCTTTTAGTCTGAGGCATGACGCCTTTTCATTGTTACTGAGGTGTTAGTACCCAAGTCCCGCCCAACATTTTTTCTTGTTCTAGAAGTTTCACTCTGATATCTGTCACAATAGGGAGAAAAAATGTGGCTCATCCTTAAAAGATAAGTATGAAAAAAAGTTTAAAAAAGGAAAGTTAAAACCATAGTCTTTCCTTCACAAGTCACACATTTTAAGGTATTTTTCAAGTCTGTAGCACAAACAATATGGGACGATTTACACACTAAAGTTTAATAATTAAAGCTTTGTTCAAATCATTAGTTAACCCAAAAATGATGTAATCATTTACTCATCCTCATGTTGTTTTGTATGACTTTCTTTCTGCTGTGGAACACAAAAGATATTTTGAAGAACATTGTGAACCAAACAATCCTTTGTTTTTCATTGTATAGGGAAATATTTCAAAATATCTTTTATGTTCAGTAGAAGAAAGTCACAGATTCGCAACGACATGAGTGTACATAAATGATTACAGTATTTAAAACGTTTTCTCTAGTAAAAAATCAGACAAAAAAAAACAAAACAAAAAAAAAACAATGTGCCTCTGGGTGGTGTCACACATGTAAGGTAAGAGACGGTAGAAGTCCTCCATCAATGAACTTCATCAAAGCCGATATATATCCTCCATGCTGGCCAAGCATCCCTCCCATGACCCAGATCTTGAGTGTCTCTCCAACTCCTCCCAGCCAACTGGCACCGAAGCTGCATTGCTTCGACTGACTATTGCGCAATGCAGTTCCTCGCGCTTTCCTTCTCGGCACAAGCACACGTTCTCCGCTGCTTGCACGAGCACACTTCTACCCTCTCTCCGGTTGCTGAGCACCACGTAAACCCCCCTCTCCTGGTCACAGCTCATTGTCAACAGCACAGGATTAGGAGCGTTTGACTGCTCTGTTGCTTGGCAACGGTTGCCATGAAAACCTTTTTTAAGGGAGGGTTGGGTCAAAAAAAGGAACATAGAAAGGGATATTGAAGGGGGAAAAGAAGATAAAATGTACCATGCCACAAAACTGACAACTGTTGCTTGAAGTCCCCAGCAGAATTAGATGATTGTGTATCACAACTGAAAAGTTACATCTGCGGCACTGAATTACTGGGAAGGTTTTGTACCAGATGTGTGGGAATATGCTTTCCCTTAATAGGGGACTGTGGGACTACAGCGGAAAATTTCTAATATAAATCTGTTAAATTTTAGATCATTCAATTGTAAAATTGCTTTCATTAGGTAAAAAATGACTTGAAAGTACTCTTGCCAGTATTTCTTGGTCAAATATGGTCTGTCTTCAAAGCTTTAGTCAGCTTTGCGAGCTTTAGCGCACTCAAGAAATGGCAGACATTACAGGATGGTGAAAATCATTATGTGGGATTTAAATGCGGTAACTGAAATTTAGCAGAATTCTGGTAAACGACAATCTATAAAATATCGCTCCACTTATGCCTGAATGAAACTGCTTTTTGCAAAGCTCATGACAGCTGGAAATGAGACTTGCAAGAGCGAGGATACATAGATAATTTATTATCTAGGGAAGGTACTGAGTGTTTGCAGTGTTATGGAAAACTTGCCTTGGAACATCTTACAAACATGTTTCATGTGGCCAGGGGCATCATGTAGCTATTTATTAATTATTTATTTTTTGAGGGGGCAGCAATGTTGGCTCTCATCGTGCCCTAGGCAAGATAAGACATGGCCAAAGACAAAAAAAAAAACAATACTTTTATAGTAGTTTTATACTTTATAGAAAACTTCAATAGAATTTTCAGTAAGCAAGAAATAAGACCTGGGTTTAGAATATAAATGTTTTTTTTTTTTTGTTTGTTTTTTAAACATCTCCTTTAACACACACACACACACACATATATATATATGTATACATATATATATATATATATACACAAACACACACACACTGTATGTAAGGTTCAAACATTCACTGATAGTCCAGAAGGAAATGTGATGCATTAAGAACCAGGGGGTGTAGTCATTTCTCTTGGCGGCCATCTTTGAAACACCTCTCGGGCATTCAAGTGCAGCTCCTGTTTCTTTGAATGGGGAAACATCAAATTCTCCAAAGCTGTTCACCAAGCTTTCGATTACATTTCATATTTGAAATCACCAATGAAATCTGACAACAACTGTCTCATCAATTTTGTTTCTAAACGCTTGAATCATGCCAAAAAACTGTATTTTTCAGGCTGGATCAAGCTAACGCACGTCTCTTGTGTCTCATTTCGGAGGCGCACATCTGATTGTTTCTATAGGAACAGGAGCTGCAGTGATGCAGTGACTTTACCAATCGGCGATTGGCTCTTATTTAGAAGACAGGACTTATGAAGGCGGCCATATTCCGCGTTGCATTTTTTCTCATTCAAAATGATACGAGTGACACGTCTTGTGTTATTCTATAGTCTTTGATTGTACTTAATTTGTCTTCCGGGAAACATGTAAGTATCTTCTGTTGCTTCCGAAGGGCAGTACTAAATGAAAAAAAAAAAAGCAAAATTTGGACATCTTGTTCAAAAGTTCAAAAGTTTTCACCCCCCGGCTCTTAAAGCATCAAGTTTCCTTCTGGAGCATCAGAGATTGTTCGAACCTTTTTTAATAATTGTGTTTGAGTCCCTCAGTTGTCCTCAGTGTGAAAAGTTGGATCAAAAAAAATCCTACAGTGACTGCTATATGCACAAGATGCAGGAAAATTTGCGCGACCTGGATGATTTTTCTGAAGAACATTGGGCAGTTTAATTTCTCAGGACAAACAAGGGACTCATGAACAACCATCACAAAACAACAACCAAGGATCATCCAGGTAAAGATAAACAGTATTAAGAATTAAGGGTATGTAAACTTTTGGGGTTGTTTTTTTTTTTTTTTATAAATCTTTATATTTTATTTGTTTTGTGGACTGTAAACATCTTTTTTGTAAAATATCTTATTCAAGACAGTACTAAATAAAAAATAACATGCATTTGTATGATCCCTCTTATTTAATAAACATAAAATAATAATAATAAACATTTCGCAGATTCTGCAAGGGGTTCCAAACTTTCAAGCAGTAATTTAAAACACAATTATGACTTTTTTTGTTCCATTCAGAATCCACTTGGCTCAAAAATCAGAAAGACACTTCTGCCTGTTGCTGTGTTTTCATAATAGTTTAATATGCTGTGAAAAATGCTTTTTTCATACATTTTTAGTCCTGTTTTCCTGTATAATGACTGCGTTCAGCAGTCCTATATACAGTACTTGGCTGTCTAGACACATTACTGTATTGCAAAAGCTTGTGTCACTAGCCCAACTATGTCTATTTAACACACAAGTCACTGAGATTTTCTCCTGAGCATCATCGCTCCACTTCTCTTATAATGCTCATGTTTCTCCCTATGGCTGACAGCCCGTTCAGACAGACTTTCTTAAAACCACGGAGCATTGCTTAAAACCCTTCGCTGCCAGTCCGACTCAATCATCCGGTGACCGCGCTGATCCCCCTTGCCTCATCCGACGTGTTCAAGTGAGTGAATATGCAGGGCGAGGGTGTCATTTTAGAAATTCTCCTCTGTACTGGCAGAACCAGAACGGATTGGCAGCACACAAGCTGCAGCACATGTGGGCCAGTTCAGAGATGAGTGCTTATTGAGTAATCTAATTCAGAGGCTCACCCCAGACCCTGGAGCTCAAACACACGCTCATCTAGCTGTTAACGTATGTTTTCAAAAGTTGTGAGGCCTTTTGTAGCCCAGATTTTCCATGAGCTTTTCCTGGATGGTCAAATAGAATGAAAAACTTAGCATAGCAACAACATCTGTCTTATGAACAGAAAGAAAATAACCTGATATATCATATTTATTTACTGTCTCTATTTTACTTCCATAATATAACATATTTCTCAAACAGAATACTCATATTCTAACCCTAAAGCTAATCGATGGGTCATTCAAAATACTGTATAATCGATGGGTCATTCAAAATACTGTAAAAACAGGAAGTAGTGTTTTGAAAGAACAATACATTTTAATATCATGTTGACTTTAAAGCCAAAGAAAACATTTGACTTAATCCAAATCCAGCATGATAATGAGCAACACACCTTATAAACAGGTGTAGCCAGAGCTAATAAATCATATTTGAAGATGGCCTCAGGCTATCTCTAACTGCTGCAATGGTTTTCAACTAGATAAGATAGCAAATTTGCAAAAGCTATTGGAGGAGGTCCGCCCTTCCCCCTTCACCATATTCCTTTTTGCCACTCCCCTAGCCAGACACTAACTCCTTGCTTCAGTTTCCTCACTTCCTCTTCGACTTGTTACTTCCTTTTTGTTTCAAACTTTCTAGCAGAAGACACACAAAACTTCTCTGACCCCCATCACATCAGTGATTTTCCCCAGCGCTAAATCTGATAATTCTCGCGGGTACACCCTGACACCTTGCACTGTGAACTCAATTATCACTTTTGTACATCCCCCCTCCCCTCCCCCCAAGACTCGCAGAACACTTTTATTTTTAACTCCCCAACGCTAATTGATATTCCAGGCTAATGCACTACTTGGAAGTTCTTGTTGTGAGTCGAGGGAAAAGGTTTAACGTAGTGCACATAGGTATGTCTTTGAACTCACTGATAAGCAATTAGCTTCACCACATGGAGAGAGAATGTATGCAGTTAGGCGGCTGTTTAGAAAAGTTAATTCCGAGTCTTGACGCAAACATACCTTTAATTAACATCAGATGCAAATACAATCAGGTTTACTCTGTAAATATCATTTGCTATTTCTTCCTGTGGTAAAGACCGGCTTATGCTAGCATGGATTTCAATGGTTGTCCACCTTGCTTAAAGGTGCCATCGAATGTTTTTTTACAAGATGCAATTTAATGTGTCTGTGAAGTTTCAGCTCAAAATACCCCATACATTTTTTTTATACATTTTTTTAACTGCCTATTTTGGGGCATAATTAGAAATTCGCAAATTCAGGCTGCGGCCCCTTTAATTGCTTGCGCTCTCCTGCGCTCTCTCATTGCATAAACAAAGTTCACACAGCTAATATAACCCTCAAAATGGATCTTAACAAAGTGTTCGTCATGCATGCTGCATGCATACATTGGATTATGTGAGTATTGTATTTATTTTAGTGGTGGGCCTTTTATTGGCCATTAACGTGCTGCGTTCATTTATGCGTTCATTTTAGTCCATTTATAGCATCAAATAAACATGAATGAACATGAGAATCATTGTTGTTTCAAACGCGGAAAGATGTCAATATACACAATTTTTCAAGTTTAACTCCACCGAGGTTAATCTTCTAACTCCTGACTGCTTTGTCGGACAAAATGGTGGATTCGGCGTTCTGATTGGTTAGATCGCTTGTCAATCAAACTCCTGGCGAAGGGTCAATTGCACTGCAGGGGGCGAGAACGAGTCTTTGAACCTGTGTGTATGCCTACTGTGAAATTACCACATCGAACGCGACGTGCTAACATGGATGCAGCTATGAAGCCGCCGGGTTTGCTTCAGGAAAAATTTATTTTTAAGAAGCCTCCTAATGGAAACCTCAACAAGACTAAGGTAAAGCTGTTACTCTACTGACTGTAAACAGTTCAGCACGACCTATTATGTAGGCCTACAGTTCAAAATTCATGTTTAACTGAATAAACAGTTAGTAAACACAAGTACATCTTATTGAACATAATTTATTTTCATCACCAATTATCATAGTAGAACAGCTTTCTCAAGCAGTTTGTGATGCATTTTGGAAACAGGAGATGAGCCCCTGGTCTAATGCACCACCTGGCTTGAGAAACCCGTTCTCAAAGACTTACTTTTAGTCATTATTTGGGTAGCACACATATTCTGAATGCCTTCGGCAGAATTCAAATTAGCCATTTTAATCTAGATTAATTCCAAGATTACAGTGAGATTAATCTAGATTAAAAAATTAATCTATGCCCACCACTAATTTATTTGGATGTTTACATTTGATTCTGAATAAGTTTGATAGTATGCTCCGTGGCTAATGGCTAATGCTACACTGTTGGAGAGATATATAAAGAATGAAGTTGTGTTTATGAATTATACAGACTGCAAGTGTTTAATAATGAAAATAACGATGGCTCTCTTGTCTCCGTAAATATAGTAAGAAATGATGGTAACTTTAACCACATTTAACAGTCCATTAGCATCATGCTAACAAAACATTTAGAAAGACAATTCACAAATATCACTAAAAATATCATGATATCATGGATCATGTCAGTTATTATTGCTCCATCTGCCATTTTTCGCCATTGTTCTTGCTTGCTTACCTAGTCTGATGATTCAGCTGTGCATAAATCCAGATGTTAATACTGGCTGCCCTTGTCTAATGGCTTGAACATGGGCTGGCATATGCGAATATTGGGGGCGTACATATTAATGATCCCGACTGTTACGTAACAGTCGGTGTTATGTTGAGATTCGCCTGTTCTTCAGAGGTCTTTTAAACAAATGATATTTACATAAGAATGAGGAAACAATGGAGTTTGAGACTAACTGTATGTCATTTCCATGTACTGAACTTTTGTTATTCAACTATGCCACGGTAAATTCAATTTTTAATTCTAGGGCACCTTTAAAAAAAAGCCTAAGCTAATTTGCTGGTTTTAGCGAGTTTACTGTGGTCTCCCAGTCTGGGATGCATTTCCAAAATGCACCGTTAGTAAACTATGGTCGCAATTTCTGTTATTACCAAAATAGTTAAATGATTCAGTGTTTCCCAAAACCAACAACATTTGCAAACAGTATTGCAAAGTTGTTTGGTTGGAACTACAGCTCTCAACCTGCAGTTAGAAGCAAAGTTTCCTGTTAGTATGGTTGGAAAGATGGATAAAGTTACTAAAATTTTGGGAAAAAGTCATGACTAGCTAGTTAATTTCTCCAACTATGCATCATACTATGGTAGTTAGCAGCAAGTTATGTCACTGTATGAGAAACCCACCACTAGTCACGCTAGTGTTTAACTAGAAGGCCAGGTGATCTCCCAGTCTGACCTGCTGATAAGGGCCCAAAACCCCTCTAAAACCAGACAACAGACCAGCTTCAACAGGCTGGGAGACATACTAAGATCTGCAATTCAGCTTAGGCTTGTTAAGCTGGTAAACCACCTAGCTTTGGCATGGCTGGTCACCCAGCATTGTCTTTCTGATGAAGCTAGATGACCAAAGTAGTCTTGATGGTTAAGCTAGTTTAGTCCCCAACTGGTTAGAACATCAGTGTTTAAAACACAAGTTATGCTGGTCTTTAGCAGGGTACTGTTAGTTCTCTGAATAGCGTCAATGTGACTGAAAGCTTCTGCACTACAGGAAATGTGGAAGTGAGATGATAAAAAGCAGTTGTCTGTCAGTGCCATGGGCAGGATGAATTTACTGTAAAGATGTATGTAGCCTATTGCAGATAACACTGGTTTCATGTGTCCCTGCCTGCATTATCTTGCCCCACCAATGACCCGAATACAAAGTTGGGCTCTCCTTACCGTCTGGTTGTCTTCATAAAGCTTGAGGTCATAGCCACTGAGCTCCACACAGAATATAATGGCAGTCACACCCTCAAAACAGTGGATCCACTTCTTCCTTTCTGAACGCTGGCCTCCCACGTCCACCATTTTGAAGGTGAGCTCCTTGAAGGTGAATTTGTTCTCAACAATGCCAGTGGTCATGTCTCGTGAGCGCAGAATGTCCTCAACGGTTGGGATGTACTCTGGCGCAGAAATGCGATCCAGGTCGTTTAGATAATAGGCCGTATTGTCCTCTAGATGGTACTCATTGGAGCGGCAGAAACACTCCTGGACCCCTGGATCGGCCCATAAGCGCTTCATCACCCCCAGGAGCTCTGGTGTGATCTCACCCTTGCTCTCAGCAGGCCCGGTGAGGGCAAAGAGTTGCACTGCATCATAAGCTCGATCAGGGTTATGGAAGTCGATCTTCAAGGTGGCGAGGGCACGGATGATGCGGGTGAGTGAGTCGATGGCATTGTAGAGAATGAGGGGCTTGTATTCCTTGCAAGCCTCTAGGTTGAAGCCTCCACTGTGGATGATCTTCATCTGCTTCACGATGGTGCTCTTGCCAGAGTTGCTGGTGCCGAGCAGTAGAAGTTTGATCTCACGTCGCTGCCGCTGGCTCTCTGAGCGGAGGTGTCGATCAATGCGCCGTGAGCGCCGGGCGGCCTCCTTCTCCTCCGAACTCTGCCGGCACCCCATGGTTGACTGCACCTGGACTTGAGCTGGTAATCCCAGGGAGTGAGAGAGTGGATATTAAAAAGTATGCAATGTAAACAAGATACGTTGATACAGTTGAGCGGAGACTAGAGGAAGCTTTTGCTGGAAACCTGTTTCAGATTGGTGTTAGACAACTTGCATTGTTCAAGTCTACAGTTTATGATTTTTTTAAGGGTTGATTTTTTTGGTGCACAATGCTACCATGACATGGTGGAAGACCCACTCAGGCCCTGGCATAAGGGCAATTGCCTTTGAGATCCCAAGGACTTGGGGTTCATATCAGGGGACTCTCTCCCCTGAGCACGATGGGCTTTATGTGGACTTATCAATGTTCATCGAGAGAAAGTCGAAATCGTAAAATTCCTTCGCTCTCCTCCCTCATGGCGTCCAGTGTGCTTCCCTGTATTTCTGTGACTGATTCATCTGTAGACAACTCCTACCTCCTTTAATTTTCTTCAGACTCTTTTCACACGATGGAATGTCAAACCTTTCTTCTTGTGGACTGCTTTGGGTGACTGTGTACTAGATCGTCCTGCTTACATAAGCCAGCGAGGCAGCTAAAGGGCCACGTTCCTGCAGGTAAAAAAAAAAAGAGACATTAGTAATCATGAAACAGAAAGGAGGGCAAATAAATTGAGAATTCTAAGAAGAAAGTTTCCATCAGCGAGATCTTAAACCTTCCTAAACCTTCTGGACTGGATGATGTTCCCGCAAAATGAAACATTATTCACTTCACAGTTCTTAACTTTAAAGTCAAGATGATGCATGCATTCATAACCAAGTTTTAACTTGAATGTGACATATTTCTGAGTAAAACAGAATATGCAAAGAGAAAAAAACTCCAAGACTTGATTTTGTCAATAAGGAATTGATTGGATTGTGAGAAGTGGGCATTTCATACCATGATGGAGTCAGACCTGAATGAAACAGTGCTGGCACCCAAATGAGACTTTTTGACCAGGGCATGCAGCTGAAGGTAACGTTTGCCATCAAGAACTCCTAAATCCATCCCAATGATAACACTTCTATCATTATTTGTTAACTATCATTATCTATCATTCTATCATTATACCTTATTATGAAAGTAAATAGGTCCATTTATATAATAAACAAATGTACGTGTACATACTCATCACAAACTCAAGAAAAATCACACCAATTGCTTTCAAGTAACAAAAACTGAGTACACTCAAGCAAAAGATGTACAGACATGGTCATTATCACAGTCAGCCTCTGTTAGCTCTACAATATAATTTTGCTACACACTTCTGCTTTCTCACAAACACACACCTCAGATCTTGGTATGTATCAAAAATCTAACCTTCTCCATGGTAAACCTGTCTCATCACGAACTCCCTTGTCATCTGCATCTCTCGCGACCATAGATTCAAGTCTGGCAAGGAGGTGATCCAGCACACAAAGCTCACACAAACATTTGTTCTCCAACAGACACATCCACACACACACGCACACAAGCAGAGGCAGGCAGGGTGTGAAACGGAAACAGATGTGAGATGAATGTCCTTCCCTGAAGCAAAAGGTACCGCCCATTCTGCTTTCCCTTTCCCAAAGCCATAACCACTGAGCTAACTGATAGCAGGTGGACTGTTTATTTACTGTCATGGTGAAAAATAACTGGCTCAGACCAACAGGTGCTTCACTCCAACTCATTCCAATGTAATAAATGCAGCAAACCCCTTTAGAAAATGGTTAGTAATAATTTTATGGCAAGGCTCAACAATAGGGATATTTTATGCTGGCCCAGTTGGGTCAGTATTTTTATCTACAGGTTTTTTTTTTTTTTTGTTTTTTTTTTAATGTCCCACTAGCACTCGTCCATTAAAATATTTTTTTATAAATCCCGCTCAAACTCACCCATATAATTGCAGTGAATAGAGACTAGAATCAAGCTTTAAAGAATATGCAGAAGTATCATCCCATTCAACACGCGTCATATATTCCTTGTGTTCTGTGGGTATACACGATATGGTTTGGTGAAAAACAAATCAAAATTTGATGTATTAATTAACGAAAATCCTGACCTTTGCCATTGTGAACATCTGCGACTCACTTAGAAAAAAGCACACAAGTTGTGAGAATTCAAGATTAATAAAACTCTTAGAAATCCCAAAAAAAGTATCCGTATACTTTCTTCAATGAGATAAATGTCTCTGATCCGGACCGCCAGTTGTCAGATGATAGTCAGAACAACAGTTGACAGATGTGAAAGTGATGACTTCCTGTTGGGATGAGCACAACGGATATATTCACCTCGGAAAAGAAAGTAGGCCTACATGGATTGTATTTCATGTAGTGTTTTCCTATTTCAAGGGCATATGGATTGTGCGTTTTTGCATTTCAAGGTCATATTGTATTTCAATGTCAGGACTTTTTATTAAATAATATTAAATTTAATTTAGTTTTTTAATAAACCCCATTGTATACCCCCAGAACACTTGGAATGACATGTATTGCATGGGATCATTCTGTGATACTCCGGCATCTTTTTTTAAAAGTTTGATGCTGGTCGTCACACTGCCATTATATGGATGAGGGTGAGTGGGATATATTTTTTTTAAAAATCTAATTTTGCGGTCCAGAAAAGGCATATGACATTAGAACAACACCAGGGTGAGTAAATGATGACTTAACGGGTTAGTTCACCCAAAAATGAAAATTCTGTCATTTATTACTCACCCTCATGCCCTTCCACACCCGTAAGACCTTCGTTCATCTTTGGAACACAAATTAAGATATTTTTGTTGAAATCCGATGGCTCCGTGAGGCCTCTATAGGGAGCAATGACACTTCCTCTCTCAATATGTTTTTAAAGGTACTAAAAACATAATGTAAATCAGTTCATGTGAGTACAGTGGTTCAATATTAATATTATAAAGTGACGAGAATATTTTTGGAGCACCAAAAAAACAAAATAACGACTTATTTAGTGATGGCCGATATCAAAACACTGCTTTAGGAAGATTCGGAGCACAAATGAATCAGTGTATCGAATCTGCTATTCGGAGCGCCAAAGTCACGTGATTTCAGCCGTTGGCAGTTTGACACGCGATCTGAATCATGATTCGATACACAGATTCACTGTGCTCCGATGCTTCATGAAGCATTGTTTTGAAATCGGCCATCACTAAACAAGTCGTTATTTAGGTTTTTTTTTTGTGCACCAAAAATATTATCGTCGCTTTATAATATTAATATTGAACCACTGTACTCACATGAACTGATTTAAATATGTTTTTAGTACCTTTATGGATCTTGAGAGAGGAAGTGTCATTGCTCCCTATGGAGGCCTCACGGAGCTGTCATATTTCAACTCAAATATCTTGGACAAAGGTCTTACCGATGTGGAACGGCATGAGGGTAAGTAATAAATGACAGAATTTTCATTTTTGGGTGAACTAACCCTTTAATTTCCATTTTAAGGTCAACTAACCCTTTAAATAACCCCATTGTGTAACAGCATTTAGGCTTCTTTTTTAATGACTGTGTTTTATGCAGCCAAGCATAACCATTTCTTCGGAGAAATGTATAAATCAAGTTTATTATTAGGGTTAGGGTTAGATATTTTTCAAATCCCTGCATAACACCTTGTTCTTCAGTCTGACACCATTTGAACATACTATGCCATCCATTATTGAAAGTATCCCAGCAAACAATATATGGATAAACGGACCCTTAATATGACGTGACCCCTAAAACAATTCATAATGAAATATGTACTTTCAAGGGGAGTAGATGAGCTCTAAAGGTGATCTGTTAGAACAGAAGTGCCTGAGGGACAGCATAATAAATGGATGCTCTTTGTGACAGGCCGTGTGCTATTGGCGGTGTAACAAATGTGAAATCACGCCATGGCCTAGTTTCGGCAGAGATTACATTTCCTAGACTGGTCGCACAGAGAGAGGATACATCTCCAAGATCTGTCACAGGCAATCCTGCTCTTAGAAAGATTATTGCACAAATATGTGTGGCAGGATTTGACAGGGAAAAGACACAAAATATAGTGCACAAAAAGGAAGATATATGAGGATTTTTTTTCTGTTAAGAGCACAGGATGATTCAAAAGATGTTTCAAAATTCATGTCAAACTAGTTCAAGTTCAGCTAGTTGTTATGTTAGCAAAGCAGAGTATAATTTCTGAATGTACAATCCAAATACAGTACTTTTTTTTGTCCCATGACATTTTTTTGTATTCATATTTTGAGAACTATTATCATATTTTAAATAAATGAATACATTTTATAAGCAAGTTTATAAAACATCAAATATTCGCCCTTAAAGGGTCATTTTGGCCTGGCTGACCTTGGAGGACTTGAGGCCTTCCAACACACTCATGGATTGATAACTATTTTATATTTTGACAAATTTGTAAGAATTCATACCATCTCATTTTTGTATATTCTGCTTATGCCCCACTGAAGTTTAGTTTGGGGTAAGGGTTTACTTTTTTCTAAAATTCTAATGTTTTCATATTAATCAAATTGTACAAACTTACCACCAATTCATCACAATATAAAATAATTACGTTTTATAATGAAATCCAGTTAGGCCTTCTTGAGTGCCTAACAATTAAAATAAAAATGACAAACTATTGTAATAACTGTGCTTCTTTTAATTGAAAAAAAGAAAAGATTTTAACTGTAACCTATTTTGTCTTAAGAAAAATCTAATATTTAGCTATGTCCAACTTGTTACCACATGATTTTCTCCTATTACAAAAAATATAAGATTCCCTAACATTGTGAAACCCAAGAAGTGGGTGACCTACCAGCGTCAGTTGCATTGCTTCACTGCCATTCACAAATCCTTTCCCGTGGCCTCATGGGATAGTAAAGTGTTCATCTTATGTGCACGTCAGAATTTGGCCAGAAGTAATAGGTCATCCGGTCATCTTTTTGCCTACTCTTTTATGAGTGCTGTGAATTCAGACATACTTTTGTCAAATACTGTTTTTCGCATATATAATAGAGAAATATGCGATTTTGGATGCAGCCTGTCTTAATGAGTGAGTCATTGAATCATTCATTCAACCGATTTGTTCAAAAGTACTGATTCATTCAGTAACAAAACAGCACTGTGTGTTGCTTAGATGCAAAACAGTTCTGCTGTGGCTTTGTTTGGAACTATTTTCATAGGCGAAATGCAGGAAGAAAAAATCAGATAATATGATTACTTTTTGTCTTATCAAAAACCTAATATTTAGCTGTGTCCGACTTGTCACCACATGATTTTCTCCTATTACAAAAAGTGTAACATTCCCTAACATTGTGAAACCCAAGAAGTGGCATCACGTGAAAGTGACATTACTTCCTGTATGATGGAAAGACGATTGAATAATCTTTTTCTATTTTCTCAATTACTACAATTAGTGTCGACTGCACTAATATGGCTTAACTTTCCTGTACTAATCTTGTTACCCAAGTTATTGTAAGAAAAAAATATCTTATTATAATAATCTTTTTTTTAAACTTCTTTTTATGGGAGTTTATAGAGGGAAAAAAATAGCTAGCCCCAATTAGCCTTTCGCAGAGCCCCGCCCCCCTTAGTTACTGTTGCTTTGTCCGACAAGCCATGGCGCTGTCACTCCACACGCAGTGAAAAATACATCGCGGAACAAAGAGGATACTGACCACACATCGACAGACAAGACAGAGCAGGTTACTTATGATATTAAAACAAAGTCCCAGCTTTCAAACCGTGTAGTTATTAAAGAAATTCAAACAATAAAAAATGTTTTGTTGCTCTTTAATGTGTCGTGACCATGGTCGTGACAGATTGCTGTAGATCCTCAGCTCAACCGCTCGTAAAAACCGATCATCTCTTCCTATTAGTCCATGAACATGAGAATGAATGTTGTTTCAAACGCGAAAAGACGTCAATACACACCATTTTTCAAGTTTAACTCCACCGAGGTTAATCTTTTAACTACTGGCTGCTTTGTCGGACAAAATGGCGGATGCTGCGTTCTGATTGGTTAGATCGCTTGTCAATCAAACTCCCGGCGAAAGGTCAATTAGGGCTTTTAAATTGAAATAGTTAAACCTGGGTTATTAATCCTGGGTATTCATGAACTGCCGTTTCACACTGTACATTCCTAAAGAATGTAGGAATGAAACGGTCTCTTCTTCACTCCAAATGTCACGTTTTCTGCCAACATTTAACATTTTTTCTCTGAAGTTGCTGTTTATATTATACAATTTGTAGTGTTTCCGTGACTGTCAAAAGCACATGAATATGAAGGACGTGATTTGTT
Source organism: Chanodichthys erythropterus (assembly GCF_024489055.1). Taxonomy (NCBI): domain Eukaryota; kingdom Metazoa; phylum Chordata; class Actinopteri; order Cypriniformes; family Xenocyprididae; genus Chanodichthys; species Chanodichthys erythropterus. The sequence continues at coordinate 52,107,112 of NC_090230.1, read as the reverse complement.
GTCTGTTGCTAAGCATTCTAGCTGTAACAATCTAAAACCTAACCCAGTGTTAATCGCAGTGTGAAAAGCCCTATTGGGAGATAATTAAATAAATTTGCAACCCTGTTACGCATTCTAGTATTTTTTTTTTTTTAATTATTAGCCTATAATGTTACACACAATTTTTTTATTTTGTTTATTCCATGAACAGTCTGTTTATTCTAGAATGAACAGGGCTTTTATTTGTATCCCAAACTCTGATAAAAGTGTTACAGAAAAAGCAAATTTACAGTTATTTAAATTAGCCTTCCTGTAGCGCAAACTATTAGCAATGCCAAGCCAAAGCCACTTTAAGGCAAGCTGTAATGTGATTGGTTATCAAGGCACACGTGATTCAAGATGACCATTACACTTTTTCGAATGGTAGAGCCATGGATCCTGCTGTTTCCTAATAATAAAACCATCTCTGGCCAAGGTACCATGGGTTCAATTCCCAGGGGATGAATTGAAGAAATGTATAGCTTGAATGCAATTTAAATCACTTTTGGATAAATGCATATGTGTAAATGCAAAAAGAATTAAAAAAAAAAAAAAAACAGCTCATGCAATATTTAGTTTGTTGAAAAATGAAAGTAGGGCCCTATTTTGTACCCTGTTCGTGGAAAGTAAAGTATCATAAATATTCGAAGCATGCTTGATTTCATTTTCTGCATTTCTTCCAATTCAGCTTTACATCAGTCAAATGGTAATGCTTTTAGAACTAATACCATTTCAGATAATTACTTCAGAGGAAATCTGGCAATTGGAGTATATTTATAATAGTTGATTATTCTGAAGCATTTAATGGCTGTTGGAGACCAAGGATGACAGCTGGAATGGTTAAGAAATACAGAATGTGCCTGACCAAGTCTCACTTTACCACTTCCGCTTTCGTAACACGACCCTGCTTGGATGTCTAAATTAACACTGTCACTTGATGTAAGTATCAGCCAAAACAGTAACCTAGAAACCAAAACATTATGCTTATGATGCTTGGCTCTGTGAATCAGAAATGCATTGGCTATCAAAAATATGTCCTAAGGCCGTGAACGAATGTGTGAGTGGATGGAGAACGACAAGAGGTCTCACGGTTAAGTCAGACTCATGTTTTCTCATGAGCATTGAGGTAATCTGACCCCACTGGCTCCCTTACGCCTCCAGAGATCAGCTGCTGTCAGCCCCACATATTTCCTGATGTTAATGCGCCCATAATTATAATTATTTTTCAAAAAGCTGCTCATGGGAGGGAGGCTCAGTGTCATACTCTTGTGCAATATGTTTGAGTTGTGCAGTTTTATAAAATTAGAGAAAAGAGAAAATTAACACAAAGCTAGTTTGAAACTCATATTACCTACATAAAAAATTACACTCTTATAGGGGTGTACGATACTGACAAAAAAGTGTATCTTGATATTTTATGGCATTTTGTTGATAATGATAATTAGACTATGTTTTGCTGAGTGTGTTATTGTGCTGCTACCTTGGCAGGTTTAGAACAGCATACTCACAAAATTTTTGATATTCTTCATATTCTGTGCGGTGGTTAGCAGTGATAAAAAGACTTTTCCAATAAGTTTAAATTGATTTTTACCTTTTATCATTATTTTTTTCTAACCTAATTAAATGTATGTGTCATCTTTTATGTCAAATAAATATCTTATATTTAATCAATAATTTCAGTTAGGATAATAATACACTACAGGGCTGTTACCAATAAAATTAAATCAGTATAAACAAAATCTATCTTTGCAATGCAGAGGTGGTAGCACAGAAGTGGCAAGTCACTGTTGATAAGTAAGTCATTGAGTCATTTATTCAGTCGATTTGTTAATACAGCTGATTCATTCAGGAACGAAGCATTTTGACTGTGGCTATGTCCAAAGTCCTAAACAAATCAGTTCTATATAGTTTGAGTGAGTGTAGTATGAATGTAATCCGGATGTACTACATTGCTTCACTGCCACTGCCACAAATCCTCTCCCTTGGCCTCATGGGAGAGTAAAGTGTTCATCTTATGTGTACGTCAGAATCTCGCCAGAAATAATAGGTCATCCGGGTACTTTTTACCTACTCTTTAATGAGTGCTGTGAATTCGGATGTACTTCTTTTGTCACATACTGTTTTTCGCATACTATATAGTAGAGAAATATGCGATTTTGGATTCAGCCTGTCTTAATGAGTGAGTCATTGAATCATTCATTCAACTGATTTGGTCAAAAAGACTGATCATTCAGTAACGAAACAGCACTGTGTGTTGCTTAAAGACACAAAACAGTTCTGCTGTGGCTTTGTTTGGAACTATTTTCGTAGGCGAAATGCAAAAAAACAAAAAAAAAAAACAAAACAGGTAATATGATGACTAAAATGTAAGTCACTTAATATTACCTTCTTGTTTATTCAACTGCTGTATAAAATCAATATCAAGAGTTGAAATTGTGCTGATATTTGAAAAAATGCAACTTTTCGTATGATATTGCTTAACTATATTATATGATAAAAATATAAAGACAAAAACTCTAAGTAAAACACTAAGTAAAAATAGCCATATCTTCTACACTGTAAAAAAAAATCCCAGTAAAATTTATGGTAAAAAACCGGCAGCTGTGGTTGCCAGAACTTTACCGCAAAAAATACAGTAGCCACGTAAAAAAAAAAATATGTTAAATTTACGGTAAAATAACGTATTTCATTAACTGATATAATGTTAATTTACCAACCTAATGAAGTACTAATATCTGTTTTGTACCTTTATAATACACTGACAGTCACCAAACACAGTGGTGATAAGAGTCACATGATGAATCAAAGTTCATCACAAGCACCTTTTCCACAAGCTGAGAAGGACAACACTAACATATAGAAGGAGCACACAGTGTCATTCACACACACACACACTAAACACCATCATGGTAACATGCATGAAATTTTAAAAATGCAATAAACATTAATTTAACAACATTAGATGTAACATAAAACCCTAATGTACATAACTGATTAGAAAAAAATGAGAAAAACTATTTCAACGAAAATATATCAAATGTGAAGTGTCACGCAGGGAATTGTGTTTTTCACTGTAAATTTTACAATGAATTGTTATTTTTCACTTCCAAAAACTGTGAATTTAACGGTATTTTATGGTAAAATTACATTAAATGTACCGTTAGATCTATTACAGTTATTCACCGTATATAGTACGGAAACTTTCTGTAGTTTTTGATAGTTTTTCACCGCAGCATTTTTACAGTCTTTTACTGTTAAAATCACAGTAATTTTTTACAGTGTAATTACACTAAGTGAAAATAGCAATATATTATATTTACACTAAGTGACAATAGAAGCATTTTCTTAGTGATATGCTATTTAAGTGAAAATAGGGATATAATCTATTTACACCATTTAAAAGTATCAGTTCTTTGCAATAAGAGTAAACAGCAATTAGATGCTATCTATGCTATATATTGCAGATACTATTTGCACCTCAGTATTTTTTTATGCAATAATATCATAGAGTGTAAATGATTATATTTATTAAAATTATTAAATAAATGCTCCCTTATTGGGAGAATAAAAACCTCCCTACACCTTCCCCTAACCCTACCCAATAAACACTTTTAATATTATTAAACACTCGTCCACAGTTTATTTCCACTTTTAGAACATTATTTTGATTTTTATTGAAAATAAATGTGAACTCAGCAAAAGGCAGATTCAAACCAACGCCAATCGCATTAAAAGCCAAGTCTACAAGCTTTACTTGCTTCTGCTGTGTCACTGAAGACTTGAATTCTGTGTCTTTTTTAAAACTTGAGTGGCCCAACTAGACACTGGTGGGTGGAGTTAGTGTAAATAGCATTTGCTATCAAGGGACGCTATTTGCACTTAGTCTAAATATACACTCCGAATTAGGCGCCAACATATTTTGGGGGCATTCAAACTGTTGTTACATTGGGTGGATAAAGATGACAGGAGTACAGTGGCCCAGTAGTGCATAACACAACAAAAATCAAAAAGCAAATACAAGTTAACAACACAGAAAAATCAAGCCACAGCACAACAGAAACAAGCTATGACACAACGGAAATGCTCCCGCTCCCTTTCTCTGCCACTATAGAGGGTGCGTTAAAGCTAAGGAATTTATACCAGAGGTAATGGTCAAGCAACATCCAGATTTTGAACATTTTACGGTAGTACCCATTTAAAAAAAAAAAAAGAAAAAAAAAAAAAAAAATATATATATATATATATTAGCCAAGTCATCTATATAGCTATGCAAATTTAAAGTGTCAATAAAAAGCCATGTTCAGTAAAAGCTGTTTAAAATGAGTAATATTGTTAGATCATTTCCTCTAGTACAGTGGTTCCCAACCACATTCGGAGGCCCACCAACACTGCACATTTTGCATGTGTCCTTTACCTGACACACCCATTTTAGATCTTTGAGTCACTACTAATGAGCTGATAACCTTAATCTGGTTTGTTTGATTGAGTGTGTGCAGTGTTGGTGGGCCTCCAGGAATGTAGTTGGGAACCACTGCACTACTACAAAGCCCAAAATTGAGCTTTAAATCATAATTTACATGGCTGCGCGAAACAGCGTTGTGAAATGAAATCAACTGTAATAATATGTGCAAAGTTCAAGGGTCCATAAAAAACATTGGTATGGTAAAAAATTTGGATCTTGTTAGTCCATTGCCACTAGTATAAATATTGCATGTTAACTTTAACACATATGTGGTTAAGAAACGGCAGAGTGAAATGGGCTGATTGCACAACAGATGGCTCTATTGGCCCATATGGGAAATTCAAGGGTTCATGAAAAAATATATTGGTACAATAAAAACTGCTCAAAATTTGGATTTTGTTAGTCTGTAACCATTACTACAGTATTATAAAGCTTGCATGTTTAGTATTGACACAGCACCGTGAATGGGCTGATTGTGCAATAGAATGATAATGTATTGCCCCACAGAAACTTCATAAAATATATTGGATATCAAAATTTTGATTTTGTTAGATCATTAGACCCTGCATTACATCCCTCGGCTCATTGAACTCTAACAGTGCATAATTAAAAAAGACAAAGGGCCACATTTATTAACGTGTCAATAAGTGGCAAAGGAATATATATATATATATATATATATATATATATATATATATATATATATATATATATATATATATATATATATATATTATCCATTTATATAAAATTATATATATATATATATTGGATAATTTCGGTTGTGTTGTGGCTTTTTTCCATTTTGATGTGCTGATTTCTTTGTGTTGTAACATGTTTCCGTTGTGTTGTTCTGATTTTGTTGTGTTGTGGCTTGATCTGTTTTGTTGTTTATATTTCATTGTGTTGTGTATTACTGGGCCACCGTACAGGAAAGAAGGGATTCAAATGCAAAAGAAACCAGAGAACTAGAACCATGAGGGAAAATCAAACCATACAGCAAACCATACAGGCCAAAACATAAACAGACCAAAAACAGGAGAAACACAAAGGCTAAATACACATGAGACTAACAAAGTAACAAGGGGGTACACTAAACACCTGTGGAAACAATCAAGGAGCAAATCAAGTTGAAAAAGAAAACTGCAACTATGGCACATGAGATAGGAAGTGAAACAAAATTCCAAAGACAAACACGGAGATCATGACAGCTACATTTTCATAGACTAAATCACGCAGTGTGTGTGTGGTGTCACACTTATTCTGTTGTGTTTATTTTCATGGACTCGTAGTTTGTTGTTATTAGTCACATTTGGTTCTTTGTTTGAGTTTCATCAGTTGCCATGGACACTAATCATCATCACAGTTGTTCGTCTTTTAGTTTATCACCATGTGTATTTAAGTTCCTCATTTTCACTCAGTGTTTGTTTAGTCTCAGTTGTGTTAGCACTAGTTTGTTTTTGTCTGTTGGATGTTTATTAAACTCTGCATTTGAGATATCCTGGCAAGATTTTTTTTATCCATTGGGAATTTATTAAATTGTAAAAAGTGTCAATTTTGATTTCATGTTGACTTGGACAAGCTTGGCTATAACACAGACACAGACTTTGTTGATACTGACTGTTCCTCTGGAGAAAAAGAAAAAGTTTGTAAAAAGGAGAGTCTTAAACAAATGAATATCTGTGTACCTGTCAGATGAATGCATTTTGATGAACACTGAGGTCATATTTTTTATTGAGTTGGTCACCCATGTGACCCTGGCCACTACCGACTACTCCCTTTCCCCAGAACAAACCCAGCTTTGTGCAATAAAAATAGATTGTTATATAACACGCAATGGCATCTCTGTCTTATTGATGAATGCTTGTGTTATGTAAGGCTGCCTGCCAGTTGTAACTCTCTGGGATACAATCTTGGCTCAACTCATATATGTCTGACAAATATCACATACATTTCACAGAGCAGGAAACCTGTGTCAAATTAAGTGAAGCATACTATGGTTATTTTATGATGACACACAGATTTGAAAGAACCTTTTTGGGATTTGTATGATTTTGCTCAATTTAACTTTATATTCAAGTCAAGCCACATCTATTTATATTGCCCTTCATACAATACAGATTGTGTCTTTACATTAATAGTAGCTTTAAAGTAGCTTTACATTAATAAACAGGGAAATGTTAATTTAGTAAAATTCACAAGTTATGAAACAAATTCAATTTAAGTTTTAAGCAGCTATTTGGAAATATAATACTCATTACTCAGCTCAATTTAGTTCAATGTTGTTTCAATTCTGTTCAATAACTAAGTTAATTCAATTCAATTCCAAAGGTCTTAATGGCTGTATGTCGGATTCACACAGCTAAACGCGACCTAGCAATCCAACAAAAACAAACAAAAAGGGCACCTAACATGAGAGCGTTAAGCCGCTGCGTCTAAGCGTGCCGCCATCTTGTCAAACACGTCATGTTGCAAAGTTAATCAATTATGAATTGAGTTCAGTTCAGCAGCTGAATTCCTGTTGGTAATGTTAACCAGTTGCCAAATATCAGCTTATGCATTGTTTTATGCAGAGCAAACTGCATTTTTTTCTCATTGAATACCCTGTATCACTCAGAAATGTCACATTATGGAAGTAAAATGTGTTGCAAATGGTGATACGTGTCGACTTACAGTACTATACAGTACATGCATTTGTTAGGTACAAGTGTAAGTAACTCATGTCTAACAGTGTAATTGTTGTATTGATTTTTAAATCATTCTGATTTTAATTTTTCCAGGATTTTTGTCCACAAAGGATGATTTTCAATCCTGCATATATTTGTAATCTCTATATAAATCTTTATATAAATTATATAATCTTTATATAAATTTAATACATTTTGTTTATTTACTTTGCATAACATTTATGCATTTGGCAGATAATTCTATCCAAAGCGATTTACATTGCATTCAAAATACACATTTTTATCAGTTCTTGCTTTCCCTGGGAATCGAACCCATGACCTTGGCATTGCTATAGTGTCATGCTCAACTGACTGAGATACAGGAAGACATTAAGATGAAAAATTAGATTTGTTTTCACATTATGATGCAAAATTTTTTACAAAAAAGAAATCCTAATACTCCAACAAGAAACCAAAAATTGGGGTCAAATATAATCTAGACAAATTCACCCAACCAAATATACAATATTTGTTCAAACAAACATCCACAAACTTGTGACCTTTTCCCCTCCCATATATTAAGTAAAATTACCCAGAGAGTTCAGTCCTGCCATCTGTGTTGTGGACGGCTTGACGTCAGTCCCTTTCTCCCCTCCACCCACCCTCCGTCCCTTTGGTATTCTGGCACACTATTAAGGGAGGGTTGCTGTCTATATATCACACCGCTGTCTTTCCTCCACAATGACTCATGCCCCAGTTACAGACACTAACTGATTACAGTGCAGAATAATTCGAGAACGGTTATACAGAAACCATACAGTATCCCTGCTCAATGAAATAGGCTCATAAATCTTAGCACATCTCATCTTTCTGTATTATTAATAAGGCGTCATGGAAAAGGAAACCACAGTAATGCAAACTGAATTCACATGAGAGAGCAAAGTGGATGAGCATTCCTGAGGTGTTGTGTCAAACATACAAGTACTAAATGCTAAAGCATTAATATGTCTGATATAAACTCTAAAGCGATTAATCCACTCCCCGCTAAGCTATACTTCTCAATTCGTGCCTCAGGATGGGTGTGACTATTGAGCTACAACAGGAAGAGTCCTGGGTTACTGTGTCAGTGGGCAGCTGAGACCACATACCAACCAGAACAGATGCAGCCTTTGATCACATTGACAGTAGTGAACAATCATACAATTCACCGAACAATGTTAGAATCAGATACCATTTCCCTTCATTTGTCCTCTTGGTTTCAACCATCCATCACAAGAACAATCATTGTTTCAGGAGATGTGTATCAGAGGGGAATTTGCAATGCCTTACAACCGCTGTTGCAATCGTTTTTAAGTGCCGTTGGGGAGAATTTCCTGTTGTAGTGTTCAGTTTTTGCTTTTTTTCATTTCTCGTCTTTGGATTGAAGACACAGGGTTTCAATTTGGCCAGCGGAGAACTCTGAGTTGCATCGTGTGACGTCAGAGAGTTTAATGGAACACGCATGACTCAAACCAGTCATTTAATTGTTCTTGAGAATTCCAGCGCAGTCCACTTTACAAGTAAGTGCAGATAGAAGATAAGTAGCTTTTACAGAAAAATCACAATCTTTTTCAATTGAATTGTTTCTCTAATAGAGTCACTTTAATTAAAATGGAGAGCATATAGGCCACAAACATACTCATAACTGGAGCTGTATTTTAATTGTAATCATGATTTGCTTCTCTCAATTACTTAAGCATAAACATCTACAATATTGGCCCACAGGTTATAGAGCGTTGCAGCAATGACGTATTTTTGTAGGCCAATCCAGAAGTTCGCATCGACAAAAATCTATTATGATTTTTCCATTAACTTTTGGATCTCTGTGACCAACAAATGTTTATGATTTATGAATTTTTGGTTCATCATGATAATTTTCACAAGCGAACACAACTTTTATGAATTTTGGAGTGTAAATACAATCGCCAAAAGCTAAACATAGGCTATAATCGAACTACACCATCGTTGCATGACATCAACATTAAGCTTCCAACAACTCTTTCAGTCTTTGTTCAAAAACATTTACTCTGAAAGTTAAAGTTATAAGAGTTATAAACTCAACAAGGCTGTGGAAGCAGACTAGTAAGTACAGATAAGTTTACCTGATGACATTTAATGTCTGACAACCTCTTTGGTCCCATTTAGTGACTTATCAACTACCTTTTTCAAGACAAGTAAAAGCTTTTTTAAAGAAAAAAGCAGGTATTACTGGTGTATTTTATGTTGAAGAATAAAACATAAAAATACCTTCAGCTTGTGTTAATCACAGACCCTGCCTCAGACATTTTTAAAAAAAAAAAAAAAAAAAAAAAAAACATTCAAAAACCCATTGTCTTCAGGACTGCGCTTCTCAAATCATTGTGAGGTAAGTTGATCATTGAGATCATTGGTGCCAGTGGTTCTACAATCTACTTAGGGCTGAAAGGCAGTCCAGGACAATGGAACCGGAAGTGCTAAAATATGAACTAGTTTGCAGGTTTTGGCCTCCAAAAATACAACATCCCTTCAGCACCATTTATATTCTTATCATCTTTCATTGGTAACAAGCTTTTATGAGCTTTCGTGCTTGATGTTGCCAGATGTCAAGTGTTTAAATCCCCAAATCAGAGCTTTTCTTTTGAAAGGCGGAATACACTACATGAGTTTTGTACAGATTTATGCTGATTTGCAGTTACAAGTTACAGAAAGAAAGAGCCAGCCTAAAAATTTTAAGTAGTCGGGGTCGACAGATTTTGCAGAATCAGGTAGTGTGAGATGGGCGCAGACTCTTATAGAATATTATGCATGTTTGATATTTTGTGCTGATTTCTGAACTTTATAAAATTAGAAAGCATAAAATAATGCTTCACAAAAAATAAAGTGAAGATGAAGAACAAAAAATGAACATAGAGTCCACAAGAGTATCATACAAGCAAGAAATAGTTGTTAGTCGCCAGCAGCACACCATGACACTTAAAACTGTCCTGTTACTAGAGCTAACATTACAACAAAAGCATATCTTTGTTATGTGAAATAGCAAAACTAATGTTAGTTTTGCTATTTCACATATGGAGCAGAAACAACGCATCCTCTGCAACTGTTTTCAGGCTTAGGTCTCTCCAGTGCTGGAAAGCTTTTCTAATATTAATGTGGGTCTTGAAGCTCTTGCCTGATCATAACTATTTTTCCCTGTGATATTCCTCTGAGCTTTTCTCCTTCTTAATGTCTCTCAGCCATCTCTCTTCCTACAGTCTTTCTTCAAATCTCCCTCTTGGTCACTCTCTCACTGCCCCAACCCCCACCCCCATAATGAGCGTACACATCCCCTACTGCTGATTGGCTACAAATATGTTGTGCTGCTCGGTCTGATCCACTTTCACAGCGTTTTTCAGAAATCATTTACTGCACCTTTAACACTATAGAGCCCCTTGTAGCAAATGGCAAATGTTAGACATAAAATATCCCTCCAGGTAGTTTTGCCATAGACTGTAGTTAGTTTTATCAATATGTATCACATGATGTGTAGTTACAGACCAACTAGCTTATCAAGTAGATTTAAACATTATGGTGAAAGTATAAAGTGATCATCCTGGTTTTTGGAACATAATAGCACTGTAGCTAACAACTAACTTGCGCCAGCTAATGACCAGCTAGAAAACAGCTACCATTCCAGTAGGGATATTAAAGAATATGGTAAGATTGCAAGCAAGCTGCTATTAATTAGCATACTATCTTACTATTTAGCATACTGCTATTTTACTTAGTGGAAATTCTGCTTAATGTAGTGAAATCAACTAGACCACTTATTCATGCAAGTTTAAGTAATATTGTGATTAAAATTTAGGTTTTACATAGTGGCAGAGCAAACAATATTGTCAATGTCAGGGATGGCTCATTATGAACAAATGGATGTCACAATATGAAATTTCAGCACAGAAAGTACACCAAACCCCTGAAGAGCGCTAACGCCCCAGAAGCAGCACACACACACACACACACACACACACACACCCAGCATGACTTGTCAGCTTTTAAAGATTGCCACGGTTGTAAGAACAATTACAGCTAATGATTCTGATGAAACACATTCAACACTGCACTAGTGCCAGAGCCATGAAACAATAAAAGGACTGCTCTCTTTAATGATTAATTCATAAAAAATAAAATCAATAACATAAAGAACAAGGCAGGTCAAATTGTTTTCAAGCTACTAATGCAATTGTGGAACTGTCACTTTAGCATGTGGTTAGCACTGACTGATTAACACTGTCATGGTCATTAAATCGCTATGTGTTGTTACACACACTCAGACACAACTGACCTAATTGTTATTCCGGAGTCTGATACCACTGACATTTTGACCAAGGGGGCAAGTGAGGCAGTGCCTCCAAAAAAAGTCACGTGAAAGGAGGCATGTTGCTGTGATTAGATAATTACCCTTTATAATGCTTGAAACTTAGTTTGCTAATCAGCTTGAAGTGACAAGTCATCTAATTTTATTTAAAGCTGCTCCTCGATACCTTTAACCATCAATACACATGGTGTTTTTGCTGAAGATTTAACGACTAACAATCCAATTTCTAACTAACTAACAATTTGTTTTTAATTGAAACTTGATGAGACTTTGATGTAACTTTTTAAAAAAGTAATATAAACCTACAAAATTATAATCTTGGTTGGCTGTTGATAAAAAGTAAATGCTGTTCCATTAAACCAGAAACGCATGTAACATGAATTTGTACTTTCCTAAATGCGACTGTTATATAAATTTATGAATGATTCAAATCGTGTCAGTCTCGTTTAGTCGGGTTGCTCTACTACTGACTTTGAAATCAGCCTCCCATATTCTATTAATTTCTGGTATAATTGCCTCTGAAACGTAGCCATACTAGAGCTATCAATGACCGAAAAAGGATAAACTGACCTGGTAGATTTTGCAAAACAGAGATGACAAAAACTGAAACAACATCAGATGGAAGTGAGATGCAACTGTCATTGGGTTTTTCTGAGAATGTTTTCTGAGATTTGAGACGTAGATTTCCAACAGGGGAAGATTTTCATTTCATCTCAAAACCTCAAACGACAACCACGCTCATCCACGATGTAAAATACCACTCATCACTGTGGCAGGATTGCCCCTCTGCCTATAGACGGTAGTGAGAATATGGACAGGATATAACGATGGCTAACATACAGTGTTCCAGTTCAGACAGGAATCAGCATTCTCTTTCTGGGGTTCTGACTCATTGGTGGTGTACAGGAACCTGCCTACGTCAGAAACAAGATAGATGTAGGTCGCAGACTGAGAGATATTCAGCACGCTGCATTTAAAGCCTTACATTAGCAAGACATCCGATGTGGCCCAAATAGCATTGGAATAAAAGTTCATCAAAAAATGAAATATCTGTCATCATTTACTCACCCTCATGTTATGGTTTACTAAAAGGAGATGTTAGGCAGGATGTGTCTCTTGTCCATATAAAACTGAATGTTGACCAGGGGCTGTCATTGTCCAAAAATGCAGTCCAGCACAAATGACTCAAGTGCTATATTTAAAATCTTTTGTCATACAATAGATTTGTGTAAGGAAAAAAAAAATAAAAAATTAAGTCAGAAGTACTTAAAATACTTTTCTCTGACAGGCCTCAAATCTACAATTTTTTGTCATTAAATCATTAGATATTCTGGCCATAAATTAAGAATTCAATCCCAAGACTTCTTAATTTGTGGCCACGTTTTATTAAAGGTGCCCTAGAATCAGAATTTGAATTTACCTCAGCATAGTTGAATAACAAGAGTTCAGTACATGGAAAAGACATACATTGAGTTTCAAACCCCATTGTTTCCTCCTTCTTATGTAAATCTCATTTGTTTAAAAGACTTCCGGAAAACACTTGAATCTCAACATAACACCGACTGTTACATAACAGTCGGGATCATTAATATGTATGACCCCAATATTTGCATAATGCCAGCCCATTCGACACATTAGACAAGGAAAGGCAGTATTAACGTCTGGATCTGTGCACAGACAAGGTAAGCAAGCAAGAACAACAGTGAAAAATGGCAGATGGAGCAATAATAACTGACATGATCCATGATATCATGATATTTTTAGTGATATTTGTGAATTGTCTTTCTAAATGTTTCATTAGCATGTTAGTAATACACTGTTAAATGAGGTTAAAGTTACCATCGTTTCTTACTGTATTCACGGAGACAAGAGAACCGTCGCTGTTTTCATTTTTAAACGTGCAGTCTGTTCATAAACACAACTTCATTCTTTATAAATCTCTCCAACAGTGTGTAATGCTAGCTTTAGCCACAGAGCATAGCCTCAAACTCACACAGAATCAAATGTAACCATCTAAATAAATACTTTACTCACATAATTCGAAGCATGCATACAGCATGCATGACGAACATCTTGTAAAGATCCATTTGAGGGTTATATTAGCTGTGTGAACTGTTTATGCGATGTATATATAGTCGAGAGCTCGTGTGGCAGAGGAAGCGCATCTCTTAAAGGGGCCGTGCTGAAAAAAATCAGTGTATAGTTAATGATGCCCCAAAATAGGCAGTTAAAATCTATGGGGTATTTTGAGCTGAAACTTCACAGACACATTCAGGGGACACCTAGGACTTATATTACATCTTGTGAAAAAACAATCTAGGGCACCTTTAATTTGTTCCCTTGTTATATTTAAATAATTTCCACAACTTATCAGAGGGATCCCTCGTTCAAGGTAAATCATTGCCATCTTGTACTAGTACTTCGTGGCCACAATAAACGAGGGAACAAATTAAACCAAATGAACAAATTTCCTAATCTGCATTTCATGTATGGGACTCTATACAAAAAAAAAAAAAAAAGCGTTTTGAAGGACATTTCCCATTAGTGATGTCAAACTTGGTGTGATACATCTTGATGCAACAATATATGTGAACATTAATGAGATTTGAGAGCTGCAACAGACAAGATTATCAGTGAATAATGACTTTTATCATGCTTTGATCCCCATTCATTTTCATTGTATGGAAAAGAGCAGCATGAACACTCTGCTAAAGTTCTCCTTGTGTGCTCCATGGAGAACAACAACAACAACAACAAAAATGTACAGGTTTGGAATGACATGGGGGTGAGTAAATGATAACAGAATTTTGATTTGTGAGTTAATTATTCATTTAAGGCCATGCCTGGTGGGTTACCAGTACAACCTTTCTTTTGAACACTTTCTATCACAGATTCTGCTTAATTTCCTTTCTTTTTGCTTTGACAAGATACTAGGCCTACCAAGGGACAAGTGCTTAGAGTCACGTCCAGCCCGAGTACTGGATAAAGGAGACAAAGAGATAGAGGCACTTTTCTGTAAGTAATAGCGCTTAGAAGATTTTTATTATGACAGGTTGTGAAGATTGGCAGAGCGTGAGGTGAAGAAGTGAGACAAAGCTTTATGAGAATGAATTAGGAGACACAGCGTAGGGTTATCAGGATGAAGTCGTTCTGCATTATGACTAATTACTAAATCAGTCAAGGTCAGAGTTTTTTCCTCTTATCTCCGTCTGAAGTCACAGTATCTCAATAAATCACTGAGCTTCACTACAGGCTCAATTAGTTATATGTCTATAAGCAAAGCTACTCAACTTTGGAAAGTCCAGGGGCCACAAAGCAAGAACAGTTCAGGCTCAAATACAAGTTAGCTAGGTGGTATCTAGCTGGTATATTATACTATTTTACGAGGTGGCTTTATTTGAATTTTACTTTGTATGAATGTGTACAATGTGATTCGTATGAAAACTTACGTTTTTAGAGGAAAAAATGTAAGCATAAATGTGGGACATAAGCACTTTCGCCACACTTTTATTAAATAATATACTTTGTCTATATGACAATGGAATAATATAGCAGTTCATTTATTGTGTCACTCTCCACTCTCCACTTTTCAGGAAATTAAAAATGCTTTGGCTAATTGGTGGCTAATTCATGTAAATTCTTACAATCTCATTTGTACGTTTTGAGAAACTGAGATTGATAAGGTTTAGGGGTGGAACTTCATGCTTATGTTTTTTTCTTCCTTTTTAAAAATTGTATGTTACTGTACAAATCACATTGTACGAAATTGCCACCTTGTAAAATATTTATTATAGTTTTCTCATGAGATTGGTTGCACTCGCAGCATAATATGCAAGGTAGTTGAAGCTAACTTGCAACTTTTATTCATTTGCCAAAAGCATTTTTTTTGTCTTATTTGGCAATCTGTGAATGTTAATTTTGGCCTTTGGCCAAGGTCTTTAAAAGGGTTTTTATGCGCACTATTGTGAATACAAAAAGGAGTGAAGCATTGTGGAAAGTAGCATATTTAACATGTTTATGAAGTTCAGAGTGTTCCAGGTACATGCGTTTCATTGCGTCTGGATGAAGGGATTGTATGCATTGAAAATGAGTGTGGGGGCGTCACATGATGAGCTTCAAACAATCACATTTGTCCAAAGCTTTGTACACTCATGACCCAAAACTGACCCAAGATGTCTTGCTCAAAGGACACAGCTTTGTTGTACCACAGTGCAAACATCAGGAGAAACAATGAGTGGCAGTGTTTCAGTCAATAGCGGCCCCAAAACAGAGGACTTTTGATTTGGCTGGGGATGGCGTTGATGGTGGGCGACTGCATAGCAGATCTGTTTTTATCATAAAGAGTCCCATGAGAGGCAGGGGCATGTTCTGGGCCCTATTAAAAGTGTTGTTTTCAGTCACATGTGCTTCTTGCCCTGACAATGCATGTCTGTGTACTGTGAATGTTTTTGCATTGCTGCTAATGGGAACCATCTATATAGGGGAAACCAGACTGAAGGGGGGAAATGGTGTACCAACTATCGGTTGGAATTTAAGTTCTAACAGTTTGCATTTGTCCGCAACCTTTTCACCTCAGCTGCTGTCAAATAAAGGAATACAAAAGAGGTCTGATCAAGCTCAAGAGCGACATGTTGCTAATCGGTCTTCAAGCACAGCTTTGGTTGTGTGTAATGTTAAAATTCAGGCTTTGATAAGATATGAGCCGTTTTGAGGCACAGCAGATTTCTGAAGGGAGGGGTCGGTTTATCTCTGCTAGCCCTAGCTGCTGCACTTAGCTGGGGTGTGATTTCACTATTCACTGTAAACACAGACCATGAGGGGGAGTATCAGCACAAAACTGGCCAGAATGACGCTTATGAAAGGTTGTCAGACATGAATGTACCTGACTTTGAAGGAATGTGCAATACTGGCCATATCAACACAAGTTATTTCATAATGTTGATTACAATAATTTTGCTATTAATTTATTTTAATAATCAATCAATCAATCATATGATACAATGACAGTAAAATGTACACAAGATTACTGAAATTAGGTCATGATGTAATGGCAGCAACAGATCTTTTCTTCTGTATTATGATGTACATCCAAGTGAAACAGATGGTTTTATCCGGTTGTTGATTGGATGGAGGCAGATCTGAATGCAAGCTTGCTGTCGACTGTAAGAAAGTGGCGGGGTTTAAGGAGACCAAATGAATGGAGAAGGCCGTTGTATGTCACTAGAGAGAAGTCTGAGGTTTCACCAGAAAATCCATTTATGACATATTGATTTAAAGGTTTAGTTCACCCAAAAATGAAAATAATGTAATTAATTACTCACCCTCATGCCGTTCCACACCCATAAGACCTTCGTTAATCTTCGGAATGTAAATTAAGATATTTTTGTTGAAATCTGATGGCTCCGTGAGGCCTCCATAGGGAGCAATGACATTTCCTCTCTCAAGATCCATTCATGTACTAAAAACATATTTAAATCAGTTCCTGTGAGTACAGTGGTTCAATATTAATATTATAAAGCGACGATAATATTTTTGGTGCACCAAAAATCAAAATAATGACTTATATAGTGATGGCTGATTTCAAAACACTGCTTCATTAAGCTTCGGAGCTTAATGAATCTTTTGTGTCGAATCATGATTCAGATCGCGTGTCAAACTGCCAAACTGCTGAAATCACGTGACTTTGGCGCTCCAAACCACTGATTCGACACAAAAGATTCATAACGCTCCGAAGCTTAATGAAGCAGTGTTTTGAAATCGGCCATCACTATATAAGTCGTTATTTTGGGGGGTTTTTTGGTGCACAAAAAATATTCTCGTCACTTCATAATATTAATATTGAACCACTGTACTCACATGAACCGATTTAAATATGTTTTTAGTACATTAATGGATCTTGAGAGAGGAAATGTAATTGCTGGCTATGCAGGCCTCACTGAGCCATCGGATTTCAACAAAAATATCTTAATTTACGTTCCAAAGATGAACGAAGGTCTTACGGGTGTTGAACGGCATGAGGGTGAGTAAAAGAAGACATCATTTTTGGGTGAACCAACCCTTTAAAATTAAGTCAAAACAAATTGCAAATTGCAAATTGCAAAAAAAAAAAAATGCATGCATGGATGAATCTTTCACAATAAGATCTAATATGCATTTAGAAAATAGATAGGGTGAATTTCTAATTCATGTCAAGAAAAATAATGATGACTCTTCTTGCACTACACAGATTTTTATCTAATCAAATGCTCTCTAGAATGTGAATGTCCCTCCCCCAACACCACATGCAACTGACTAGCATGCAGCAAGTCATGTTTCAGTGTGACATTGCTAAAGCCTAGGGAGACGAGTTGTTTAACATGTCCCACCACAACTTCCTGTTTCAGCAGGAGCATATGTCAACTCAACACAGAAAATAAGACTACACACATTAAAAAATTTCATGTGGTCTTTAACTTGCATTGAACCTGGAATATTCCCCTATGGTCAAAACGCAACTGTAGCAGTATGCTAGCACAGCAGTTTGACTATCATCTAGCTTTAATAGTTCAGGTAGCCTATTTATATGACATTTGCAAGGTTAGACTGACTCACACACTATGCATCCTGTGGAGCATCTTTGTATTCATCTGCATGGCCATAACAGCGGTCATATGACTGAAGGAGAGCTCATGGGGTGGTGGCACCCCTCCACCTACCCCTCAGTCATATGACCGCTGTTATGGCCATGCAGACGAATACAATGATGCACTGTGCATAATGAGAACAGAAAAGAGGACCCTCTTAGCTCATCTACGCTCGGTCACACACACACAAATACTGTAGGATGATTCTTGCAGCAGTCCCAGAAGAAAATTGCATCGCTCAGAGGTGCTCTTTCATAGTTCGACAGGCTTAATGGCGTTATGATTCATTTCAAGCATCAGCTTTGCCTCAGATGAGTCTCATTAATTTGCTTAAAAAATGAAAACTGATGCAAATGAGATGCAAACTGTTTACATACAGTAAGACTATGGTTGTATAGTGTATAAAACATTATAAACTATATATATATATATATATATATATATATAATATTTTCAAGAGATTTGTGATTTTTGTGATTTCTTTCCGGGTGTGATGGCAATACTTTAGATCAGAGTTTCTCAATCCATTCCTACAAATGGCATAATCCCTAATCTGTATGAAAATGCCTCTCTATTCATCAAACTCTGACTGATACATTAAAATCTGCTTTATGTCATTATTGAAGTTGGATGCGGTTCACGCAAGCAGAGAATGTGATTAAATGACCGCACGTGTACTTCATCTAAATAAATTGCGAATAAGCCAGTTGATATGCTGGATTTCATAATCGAACATGTCATTATAAGACATTACATTATTATTTGTTTTGTTTTTTCAGGTATTGTTTTTTCTGGTATTATTAAACCATTGTTTATTCCAGGTATTGTTAAAGCTCCTAAAACCACTTCCCTTGGTGGCGTGTGTTCACAAAAAAAATGCAAACACCTCTGAGTCCCTCTCCCCATACCTGCTGACCTAGATAAGAGTACGTGCCTCCTCTTCCTGCCAAGTGCCATTTCCGAGTGATAGGGCCAGACGTTGCATACAGCCGCTTGACCAATGGCTCATCCAACATGTTTACACCTTTAGTTTCAAAATATGATGCATGTAACATTTGCAAATGAGTTTCTATTTTTTCTGGTTAATTTAGTAGATGTTTAAATACTTTCACCTATTCCAGTTTAATATGTAGAGATGACTGTATAAGCCATCGATCCCTGAAAACTGTAAAAACTGGCTCTGATCCTCTATTCTGACCAGAACAATGTACCAACACTGGCTCAACCAGTGGAGTGAATTTAGGGGTGGGAGTGTTCAGGAAACCTGTTTGAAATGAACATTATTTTTGCAGTTTCATTTGGTGGTACTAGTGGAATAAAAATTTCATTTTTAATTACATAGTTTTTTTTTTTTCAATTAACTTAAATTGTGTGACAAATACATTTTGATAAAAGTACATTCCATGCAGTTTCTCACTTAACGAGGGCATAAAACTTAGCCTTAAAACATGTAATAGGTAATAAGATAATTCTTTATTAAAAAAAAAAAAGATGAATATAGCTTGTCACAGTGCTCTCACACTGTTTGAAATTCCCAAAAATGTAAAACAAGTGAGTATATATATATATATATATATATATATATATATATATATATATATATATATATATATATATATATATATATATATATATATATATGTGTGTGTCACCCCGCCCCAAAAAACCATAAGGGTCAAAAGGGTCCATTTAAAAAAAAAAAAAAAAAAAAAAAAAAAACTGAATAAATAATAAATAAGCTTTCCACTGATGTATGGACTGAGGCAACAATCTGAATATCTGGAATCTGAGGGTGCAAAAAAATAAAAAATATTGGAGAAAATCGCTTTTAAATTTGCACAAATTAAGTCTTTAGCAATGCATATCCACTCACAAAAATAATTTTTTGGATATATTTATGGTAGAAAATTAACAAAATATCTTCATGGAACACGATCTTTACTTAATATCTTAATGATTTTTGCCATAAAAGTTGGCTATTGCTACAAATATACCCATGTGACTGAATGGTTTTGTGGTCCAGGGTCACACATAACTATAAAACATACTGTTCACTGTTAGATTATGTTAGCTCAGGTACATTATATTAACAGATACAACTCTTGACTTTATAATATTGAAATTAACATTAACTAAGACTAATAAATTCTTTGGAAGTATTTGTCATTGTTAGTTTGTGTAAATATTCTTACTTAAACAAAATATATTCTATCTACTGCAGATAAAGTCCAAGATAACATTGTTTCCAAAAGCCAAAATAGAACATGTCATTTCAGTTCTCAATCCTACTTCCTTCTGCACATTTTAACACAGTATTATGAAACCTATTCTTTGTGATATGCAAAACTGCACTGTGGAACAAACTGCTGATAACAACTGTAGTTGACTCATCAGGAGAAATGTGATCTTGACTACAGAATTAACTGTCGGATCCATTTCATCCTGCTGATGTCATGACAACTGTGCTTTTATGCCAAAATCACTTTGCTTTGTAAATGAACACGAATAAAGGTGCAACAAGCAAACATATAAAGGTGATACAGATACGAACTTAGCATGAATGGGAGGGTGGTTTCATTTAAAACATCATAGTCTTCTTATGTCTTTTGAATTGTAACATAAATAACCATAATCAGAATACACTGGAAATCATCTAGCAACTCAGTAACAACATGTTAACACCTTAGCCTATACAAGTATGATGTTCGTCGTGTATGATCATCACGAATTCAATATTTGTTCAATCCTTGTTCAAATAGGAATGGCATTGGCAGGGCCTGTTTGTTTGGTTCACAGTAAAACGAAGTCAAGACTTTTCCACTTATGGCAACACTTTGGGCAACATTCAATAGCATTACTTTTCTCTCAGACTGTATGTGCATACTTTGAATCTTCTTACACTCTTCTGGCAATTCTTAAACCTTAACAGAACCAACTTAAGATTTGGATGTGACCTATATCATATAGAATTCCACAGCTCTTCTTATAAGCAGACCACTTGATTATAGCTAATAACTTGGTTCAATTCAACAAAGGACCTCTCTCACATGTGTTTCCATAAAACAAGGGCCTGGCCACCTCCTGACCCTAAACTTGTCAGAGTGTTGGATTTTCCATGCTCTCACTGAGAAAAGCCCTTTCAGTCCACTTCACCGAGTAGCTACTCCAATTCTAGCCAATCTATGTCAGAAGACAAGTCTTGCACAATATGCATGCTGCATTTTTTTAATATGATATCACTTAAAGGGGAACTCCAGCTGAAAAAAGGGATTATTATTTGTCATATGTTGGATTGCAATGATTAATCAGAACCTTCATGTTGTTCCAAATTCGTATAAGTTTATTCAATGGAACACAAAAGGAAACATTTGAAATAATGTTCTGGTCACTTTTTTCCCCTTGAAATTACAATGAATAGGGACTAAAACCTCAAAAAGGATGCAAAAGCATAAAAGTGCATTTAAAATGGTCCATATCATTTGTGCAGTGTACTATATTTCAAGTAATTTGAAGTCTTTACTAGTACTAATGTCCGACTCATGAATGAATGTTGAGTCAGATCTTTTTATGAATCAAATGATCCAGTTCACAAAACCTTAATGATTCACTCCCCACTCACTGTTAAAGAGCAACCAGAACAGTCTTCAGAATTTCATCTTTTGTTTTTAAAAGAAGAAATAATCATATTTTAGAACAACATAAGGGTGAGTAAATAATGACCATAAAGTTTAAAGTTATGTAAAAAAAAAAAAAAAAAACATAAAATAAAATATAATTTGTGGAAAAAAGCCAATATTTATGCCATTAGTGGCACCAGATATTGACTATTTTTCAAATCAGTTTCCAAACACTCTGTCCGTCTTCCATTGGTTAGACAAACAGATAGCCCCGCCCCAAACTCACACCATTGGTTGAGCCAGTGTTGCTATGTCAAAATCCTCAAACAGTGAAATGTTGAAACACTTTTCTGGTAAGTCAACCTACATTCTGCACATTCTCTGCACATTAAACTGGGATAAAAGACATTTTAACAAATTACACACATCATCTTTAAGTACATAATGATGCTAAATTCATAAAGACAGCATTGTGATGGAGTTACAGGACTGACAGACTTCCTGAGTGTAGATTTAACATGTTTGTTACATGCTGCACATTTGAGCTATTAAATAATCACCATTCGCTTTTAGCACTATTAATGATCTGACTAATCCACAAACCTTTAAAAATGGCACACATTTTACAGCAAAACAGTCAGGAATCATAAACAATACGTCAGGAATGATGAATAAAACTAATTACAGTTTTAATAAGCAGTACCCTTTAGAAACTGTATCCTCAATGGCAGATGTGTGATTTGTTCTGAGCATTAATGAACAGCTGGCTATCAGAGCATGTAAGGTCACCAGTGAGGTGTTTTGCCAAACCTCTTCTGTAGTGCCAAAAACTGGTTATTATGATCATTCAAGCATTCGCTCTGAAAGTAGCATGTGTATATTTTGGCATTTCCCTTTCCCTATCAGTGTGGAACTTAGCCTACAATTTCTCCTGATTATTTTCTTGCATATAATTTTTTTCTTTTAAGCATATAACATGGACAGAATTATTTAGTCTCCATCAGACACATGTAGTAGGACCCCACAAATTAAACACTCCGGTGAACACTTCAGTGACAGAAGCTTGTTGAATAATAAATGTAATGACTTTCTTTTGTAAAATATAAATTAAAACGATATTCGTGTGCATGCGTGCTCTGCTATCAAAGCCGCAAGCTCAGGTATTTTTAAAACATGACCCAAATGCATAACAATCCGACGTTCAGTGCTTTAGATGGTTTTGTTTATGACACAATTTTGGTTCACAGTTAAATAAGCTACCTGGATTTCAAAGTGTAGCCAGTTAAGCTGTGAAGTTTATTTTTAACCATCATTTGAGTCTGAGCTTTCATTGTGATCATTTTGTTGTTGACGTCTATAATGTTTGAATATCACTGACATTGATGCCTGCGTTTTGACATCCATGATTATCCTCACATTCTTATATGCAAATGAGGAGCAATAATAAAATGAGGGGAAGCCTTCCATAACGGCCATCATATCAGATGACAACACAGGATGTAGAAATATTAACTGGTACTTAGCTGATCTTGCACAACCATCCTGCAGTTTGGTCAGTTTGTGGGTTGTGGGGGGGTGGGGGGAAGCGCTGGCTGTATCTGTTCATCTTTGCATAGTCTTTGTTTTCCTGTCTTTTTAGTAACAAAGCATCTTTACTATATTAGCACTCTATTGAGTAACTATGCTGTAATGAAGTGAACTTAGCTAGCATAACTGTTCGCTGGCCTTGCCAAACCTCCCCAGAGGAAAATTATACTGCTCAACGGTTGCTCTGTTATAGCTCAGGAGTTCTCAGCTACATTTCATTTAATTATTTTGTCTGAGCTGTTTCTCCTAAAATTCCTTTGGAAAAACAAAAATGCACTCTTCAAAATAATAGGTTATTTACTGGCATCCCTGGTTCCATGAACCTTTCCATTGCACAAAAGATTCTTTAGAGTGTAAAAAAAAGGTTCTTTAGATTATTAAAATGTTCTAATACTAGAAAAAGAGGTTCTTTTAAGCACTGTTGGTTGAAAATTGGCTATTCTATGGTATCGCTTTGAAAACCCCCTTTTAGAACCTTCTGTTTTTAAGAGCATAGACACAAATGTGACTATTGTTAACAGAGTAAGTGTAAAAACAATAATATCAATGTGAATATCATAGCTCAAATTATTCAGTATAAGAAATGTTATATTGAAACTTCTGACTTTAGCATCTAGGCAAATTTGAGCACAGTCTGAGACAATGCTGAGAAACTCTATACATGCAAGTGCAAGATTACCAGAGTCTTTTACTCAAGAGAAGCAAGCTCTCTTTACTCAAGAGAGGCAATTTGCTTTCCCTTTAATGTCATTGCTATTTAGGAGAAACAATCGAGACTTTAATGAGATTTCATTTGTAATGGGTCCGTGGGCTACCCCGTACATCCGTTCCCTTGCTTGTGGCGGGTTCGTGCAAAGCCCTCTTAGGATATATTTTAACTTTCTTCCTCCTTTCATTTTTTTGTACCGCATCATCCTCCGCCCCTCTTCCCCTACTATCTCTCCACCATTATACCCCCACCCCAGCCACCTAACCCCTCCCTGTGCAGGTTCCCTCGCACACATGCACGCACAACCCTGTCACTAGGCTACACCGCCCTCCGCTGCCCTAATAACAATCCCAGGAATTTTAGATAGAGCAAAAATGCTTCAAATGACACTCGGGAAGGAAAGGGGGCCTGCCTGCGGGGGAATCGCGAACCCGTCGCTGGCTCACGCAATCACTCGGGCCAACACATTGATGGCAATCAATGGGGAGCAAATGCATCGTTGGTTAATGTGGAGCAGTGGGAGTCAAAGATCAGCAGGAGTATGGCCGAAAGGAGAATATCGACACGGGGCATTCGGTACACCGCCAGGAGAAGAAACAGCAGCCCTGTCTCTCCACGGGGTGTGCACCTTATTCAGCTTCTTCCATATTCACCAGCCAGCAGAGCGTGGCATGAACACACTACACCTAGTGCACTGCTCCATTTGAGATTCAATAATATGTGACCATTTAACATTACACAAGCTGAATCACTAGGTACGATACGTGGGCAAGAAACCGAAGATGTTTAGACCTCAAACATACACTCGTAAACCAATCTAGGGCTCAGGGGGGCTGTTTTAGCATCATCCCTGAGCATCACCTCACAGAGATGGAGGAAAATACCATTCTCCTGCCCGAGGTACTAAACACGGTCACATTCCCAAGCCAAAAACAAACCCAAGGACACTACCAGGGAGGCTAGCCTTGGTGTAAAAACAGGAATAAGGGTGTGTGGAAAGAAGACTAAAAAAAGAAAAGATTTCCTCACCGTTTCACTGCTTGCCGTCCATTCACCAGCAACACTGCAGACAAACATTCGCTTGGGAGGCAGAGGGAGAGCGCGATCCGTCCCTTTACTCCTGAATCGCCAACATCCTCAGATCCGTCTGAATCTCCTCTCACACATGCACTCATTCACTGACACTCTTTCGTTGTGTCGTGCTCTCTCCTCCTCTTATAATTGTCGGTGTGCTATTTCCCCTCTTGTTAGCTCCAAGGCAGTTAAGAGACACTGCAGCGATGGGGGAGGAGGGTGTGTGTGTGCGCATGTATGTGTGCTTGTGTTCAAGTGTGTTCATTCGTGAGTGAGGGAGTATGAGAGCAACGGAGGGAGGAGTCAGTGGGGATAGAGGAGAAGAGAGGGGAAAACAGCTAGTAGGATTAAATCCTGAGGAAATAGAGAAAGCAGAGCGGGGTACAGAGAGATCTCTTGAGGACACAAAGCAAAGCATATTGCAAAGAACGACGGGTATGAATGGGGAATAAGGAGGGATATCTGTGTGCATGCAAGATATGGCAGATGTTCTGCTGCACTGCTGGTTTGCTCGGCCAGCTGCATGAGTCGGTCCACAACAGGGTTGGTTGCGATTTCATTGATGGCTGAAAGAGCTTGCAGGAAAATGATACAGAGCGAGAGATAGAGGCAAAGGAGGGAGTTGAAGGGGAGAGAGGAGATGACGGCAAGGGACCAGGAGGGGGTTGGATAATGCTGTAATATGTTGCTTCTGTGCCAACTGTTTCTGTGACAGAAGGACCACTTCCTCTGCAGCCATTGGTCCCCTGCTTATACGGATAGATGTGCTGACAAATAAAATATCCAGCAGTGGCTCGTGGGTGATTGGAGCATGCTCCCCCTCCCACCCCTCACCTCCCGCCCCCTGTTGAGGCAACAAGATTCTGCCTCACCCCAGGCAGCTGAGGACCACATCCAGTGCGTTTGCGCCTTGCATCCCAAACAACCCTTCGTGGACACTAACATGTACACGTTTGGTTGCACTACACGTTTAGGGAGGTGTAGGGAACATGAAGGTGCAACTCATCCTTGTTCTTTACAGTACATTTCAGCTTAAGCACTATATGATTTTAGCTATGATTTCTCTTGCTGTAAGTAAAAATCAGTAGTCTTTGATTGCTTAGTGTGACATAATTACTGATGACAGATTAACTGCCTTTGCGATGAGTATTAGACTCGACGAAGTGAATGTTTAGTCTTTCACAGAAGATCTTACCTGGGTTTTACACTCTCGGGGGAAAAAAATGCAAAAAAATGTACCTTTAGTGGTACAAGGTTTATAGTAAGGGTATATTACTCTAAGTTACAACGTTGTCCCTTTAAGGATACTGCCCAGTGACAAGCTGTTGTACCACTAAAGGTACAATTTTTGCACTTTTTTTTCTGGCAGTGTATCATACAAATGACAACTGGGTGCACATGCAGCTATTCTCATGGGTTCTCTACCTACATGGTGGTCTTTTTGTTAGTCTCTTTTGTAGGTGACTGTAGCAAGGATTGTCCTGGGGACTTTGATCATGTGTGAGCATCATGTGTGAGATGATTAATGAACAAACTCTGACATCTGATCCTATATCTGATTGTGCCGCTGAACTGTTGCTTTCCTTGTATACAGCTGTCAAACATGTCATTCCAACGCCAGGCAACAGCAACGTGATTTCACTTCAGAATAATTCACTAAAGGAAACAGAAAATAGGAAAATGAAATCACTGACACCAAATTGCATTTAAATACATAAATGCGGTAAATATGTTTTCTCATTCTTCTGCTTCCTACTTTTCTACCTCCTTCATATACCTCATCACCTCAATGGCTAAATTGTAAGGCCTTGCATGTATTTTTTGTGGAAAACGCAAACCCATAATGCATTGCAATGAACTCAGTGAAATAAAAACATCCGAATTGGATTGGTGCGAAAGAAAGGTTGATTTAAAATAATTCATTTTAAAATATCAACAACAAAAAAATGGTTTCATTTGATTACAAATTCACTATGTTATTGCTCATTGCTATGTTTTTCTAAGTTGCTCAGAGTATAGCATTGTTAGCAATAGCAATATTCTAATGCAAACAACAAAAAATGGTTTCATTTAATTATAAATTTTTTGCATGTGGTGTGTGTTTTTGCTCATTGCTATGTTTGCTATGTTGCTCACAGTGTCACGATGTTAGCAATATGCTAATGCAATCTATGTATTCATGCAGTGACTATACTGGAATTAAATAGAAATGAAACTTAATAGTGCACTTATTCTGAATTAAAGTCTATCAGGTACAAAAGGAATCACATAAACACATAAATGCATCAGTGTTAAAAGAAAACAGCTACTGAACTTCTAAGGGCATGAATCATAATAAAATCAGCATGAAATGTTTACATTCCATGCACTTGAACATCACAGCCATGGTCAGTATGTGTGGGATTAAACCGTACAACTGTAATGATCGCAACACAGGGCCTGGTTAAATTAGCCTGGTGTGAATGGTCACGGCCTGAAGTATAAAGGCTCTGATATACTTCAAGCAAAATCAGAGAACGAACTACTGTGGCGTCATTTCAAATGAAATCCAACAGGAGGTTACCAAATCACACACTTCCCTACTGTAGGCGAAAAAACAGTATGTGACAAAAAATGTCTTTCACTACTCTGACAGTGTATTATTGCAGAAAAAATATATATGTGTGTATCGAACATTCATGGAGCAACAGATTTTGTGTGAAAATAAATCATAAAAGTGGTTCATTTTGTTTAAAAATCTAATAAATGTATCACACATGGGGTAAAAGAAGAGCTGCTGAAGAGCTGCTTTTTAGTACAAACAGAAGTTGTGATTCTAACTGAAAGAGACACTGACACTGACACTGACATTTTTAATACCATTAAGCTGCTTTCTTTAAAGCAATCTGCATAAAGTGCTATACAAATAAACATGATGTGACGAATTGCAGAGCTCATGCAACATATCTACATCCCTATGATCAGATGCTTTCTTTACTGCTGTTTTCTCACCACTGTCATTTTTGTCGTGTGTTTATTTTGTTATTGAAAGGAAACCATGCAGTACATATTTACATATTCAAATGTGGGCATGGCACCAGGATGTTCACTAACAGTAGGCTCTATCACTGCAAAAGTTTTCAAACTTCTTTTTACCCTTATGTGAAGAACGAAAAAGAACTTTGCCGTGAGTATATGAGGGCCTTATGAATAGGGAGCTGTAATGATTTGTAGCAAGTTAGTTTTATGTTGTTAGGCATGTATACTTGTCTTCTGGGTGAGAATTGATGGTACATTTCTATAAACAGCTCTCCTGTGGGAGGAGTGATGTGTGTGCAGTCTGTCCATGCAGGCAAAAGGAAAAGTCTGGCATATGAAAAATTCTGTGCAAACCATCATGTCACACAACAGGATTATCACATCTCCATGAGAGAGTAGGGAACATAAGTGTCTTCTTGCTTGAATACAGCATTTGATCTGATTATGTGGGCCACATCTTCATATATATATATATATATATATATATATATTTTTTTTTTATTTTATTTATTTTTTTTTTTTCAATGATATATAAAAGGAAACCGCTTGCCTGATCTGCTCATGCACGCTGGGATGCAATTCACAATAACTGTCTTTGCACGGATATTACTAAAGGTTCAATTCCAATTGGTTCAGCATTTTATTTAATTAGAGCATTACTTGCATCATGTTTAATAGCTTTCAGTGCATTACAACTGCACAAGCACAACCCTAATGAACCTGTGGTTGTGCTGTGTGCATGAAGGATACAGGGCCGCACTGAAAGGGTTTCGAGGGAAATAGATGTCACAGATGCAAGACATGGCCTCAGGCTTATGTGTCTTATCAGATCGAACCAAGCAAAGAACGACATTGAGAAATATCTGTTTTGTAGTTCCAAAACACATGTAGTTAACAAATATGACATTAGTGGCACAAACGTTATGTTTTGTTTTCAGTGAAAACAGATGCTTTATAAAGTATTATCAATGTAAGATTAACCTAGCATGAAAAATATCTTAAACACATCAAATGTCTATATGGATGGAAGTTATATTGACATTCAAGTAAGTGTAGTACTATCATTTTTAATTAAGTAATTCTAATGACCAAAAACATAATATTTAGCTTTGGTCATTTTGCGTGCTAATCGGAATCTCCCACATTTAAAAAAAAATGATATTTTTTCTTCAATTTATAGGAAATATGAGTTTATCAACAATTACAAAACAATATTTGGTCTTAAAGGGATAGTTCACCCAAAAATGAAAATTTGATGTTTATCTGCTTACCCCCAGGGCATCCAAGATGCACTTGACTTTGTTTCTTCAGTAGATCACAAATGATGATTTTTAACTCCAACCGTTGCAGTCTGTCAGTCATATAATGCACTGAAATGGTAACACCATCTATAAGAGTCAAAAAAACATGCACAGACAAATGTAAATTAAACCCTGCGCCTCATGACGACACATTGATGTCCTAAGACATGAAATGATCGGTTTGTGTGAAAAACCAAACAGTATTATATAATTTTTTACCTCTAATACACCATTATGTCCAACTGCCTTGAGCATGCGCATGGCATCCGGTGTGTGAGGTCTGTAACTCTAGCGTAGTTTAAACATGGTGCCTGTAGTACAACAGTTGTTATACAAATGGAAGTAAAGCACTAAAAAACATGGTTTTATTACATCATTACATTTTATTTTGTTACTTTTTGTGAGGGCAGCTTTACAAATAAAAAGGACACATACAAAGATCTTGTTTACATACCTCAGTTGGATGTGGAAAAACCATAGGCACAGCTGATGGTTTAAGCTGTACGTGATCCTCTCCTGGGTATGTAAAATCATCAGGGGAAAAATGATCGCTGCAGACCCTCGACAACTTTAGTACGTTAATGGGTGTGTTGATATCCAGCCGAAGATCAATCAACCATAACTTCAGGCGAACAGGCTCAGAAGTTGGGAATACGTGGAAAGTCACCACTCCCGAATGAGTTTGAGTGAGAGAACATAATCTTTTAGTTTTAAGTTCGTTTGAACAATCTGGATAAGTGCAAGTAAGTACCATTTTCATTAGCTGTCATACCTAAAACGTTTGTGCTCTGTGTAAACAACGAGTGATGTATACACGTGAGAGATCACTTCCGGCGTTTGCGTAAACTACGCCAGAGTGCGTACACACCTCATGCACTGGATGCCATGCGCATGTTCAAGGCAGTTGGACATAGTGGTGTATTAGAGGTAAAAAATGATATAAATACTGTTCGGTTTCTCACACAAACCGATCGTTTCATGTCTTAGGACATCAATGTATCGTCACGAGCCGCAGGGTTTAATTTGGATTTGTCTGTGCATGTTTTTTTGATTCTCATAGATTTTGTTACCACTGACATGCATTATACGACTGACAGACGGCAACGGTTGGAGTTAAAAATCATCATTTGTGTTCTACTGAAAAAACAAAGTCACCTACATCTTGGATGTCCTGGGGGTAAGCAGATAAACATCAAATTTTCATTTTTGGGTGAACTATCCCTTTAAACTGTGAATTTTTAATAATTGAATGTATATTAAATTTGCAGCACTGTTATTTGCAAGTCTGTTCTTTCACAGAACCCATTTTAATATTTATAATTATTTATTTATTTTGACTATTTAATTTGGATGTTAATTTAATGCTTATTGCTAGAATAAAAAAACAGTGGTGCAAAATTGTGGGAGGGGGCATTATGTCACAGACATTCAGTTATTTTGGTCTTAGTTTCATTTTCATGGAACCTTAGTTTATATTCATTAGTTCCTCTTTTCCTTTGTTCAGTTTTCCCACTTATCAGTTGTCATGGTGATTCTTTTACTCTCACAGGTGTTTATCATTATTTCCCCCATTTGCTTAGTATTCCAAGGTAGGGAGGCAGCAAGGCACTTCCGAATCCAATGTTAGCTTCACTTCCTGTCTTCTGAGATACCTTCATCTGATCGATTTTTAATGGCAGCATATATGTGTCCTTCACTGCCTTTGATATCCCACATTCCTATTCATTCCATTCATGACAGCTGAGCAAGAAAAAGAAAGATGGCGTCTGAAAGTTGAGGTTTCTGTTCAGTTTGTGTGTAAATGTACGTTTCTGACCAACGTTTTCCACTTCTGATATCATTTCTAGCGAGAAATTACTATTGTAGTAATTAAATATTTGTTTAGTTCTCACCAAAGCTCGCTCTATTTTGTTGTAGATCATTAAACCCTTATGCTGCCTCGGAAGTCAGCTTCTTGATTTCGGACAGTATATATAGTTTCTGGCCCTATTTGTTATGGTAGAAAGTATGTTGTATTTGTAACACATGTTGTATTTAGTATTAATGATCTATAACAGAGAAAAAAATGCTTAGTGTTACAATACTATCAAGGGGTCAATGGCTTGCTGTCCCTTATACATTTACAGAAAACAGGTTGATACTATGCTTATGATTTTAGTCTTTTTTAGGTTAAGACATTTCACAACTATTTTACTAAGCATTTCTGCATTCAGCATTTGATTCCACACAATTATAGCAGTCTCTGTCCCTCTGTTTGTCTGCCTCTCTCTTTCTCCATCTTTCCCCTCTCTCTTTCTGCCTGCCTCTGCGCCTCTCTTGCTGCGTCCTGTCTCCCTAATCCGTAATCCTGTGAAAATCGCTCAGGCGAAACAGGGCGGCTTTGATCAGGCTCTTATATCAACGGTGGATTCAGTGTCAGCTCACCCGGATTCCACAGAACCCTGGAGCACAGGCGCTCCTGAGAGCAGCTCATCAACGCCCAGACACCAACATCCTAAAGGCCTTATGATGCATCACAACTTGCCACTGGATTTCTCGTTATTATACAGACTAAATTAGAGGATACTGCTATGTTTAAAGACCCCATAAAAAATCACATAAAAAGTGCAGATCAAGACCCTTGCTAGCACTTAATGCATACTCAATATATATTATTTACGTCAGGGTTATTATAGTTAACTGAAACTAAAACCATAAAAAAACTATAAATCTATCTTAGTTATATTGAAATAACACTGATTCACGTAATAGGAAATTGTGGATTAGAATCAGAAATACCGGTTTACTGAGGAAATGAATTTGTAGGCATAAAGTGAAGGTGTAAATGTTACAATTCTCAATGTTTCAACAGTATAGACACAAAACGTAAACACGTTAACATGATTTCAGTGTAAAAAAAATGCTTACATCTTTTGTGGGTAAATTTATATCAATTTTTTTCAACTTTACAATAAGGTTCATTAGTTAAACATTAGTTAATGTATTAACTAACATGAACTAACAATGAGCAATACATTTGTTACTGTATTTGTTAACCTTTGTTAACGGTAATAAAAAAAACAGCAGTTCATTATTTGTTCATGTTAGTTCACAGTACATTAACTAATGTTAACAAATACAACTCTTGATTTTAATAATGTAGTAAATGTTGAAATTAACATTAACAAAGATTAATAAATGCTTTAAAAGTTCATTAACTAATGTAGTTAACTAATGTTAACATTGTAAAGTGTTACCTTTATACCTCAAACCTTAAAATGGCCACAAAAATAATGTTTACAAATAAAACACACATTTCAACAGAAAGTAATTTTTATAAAATTACAAATAGTAAAAAATTTCCCCATTCACTTCCATCGGAAGTGCCTCAAAATAACCTAAATTTCTGAAAAAAGATACAAGCCTGAATTATTTAATTAGAAATCAGCATTTAAATCTGTTGATTGAGGTTAAGTTGTATTGAACCAGGAATATTCCTTTAATATTTAAGTGCTAAAGCAGCCAGGTGTCGCGTTTGTGATGTGTGCTGGTCTCAAAACCTTTGCGTGTCTGTTGTTGAGTAGCTTTGCTCGCACAGGGAATGCAGACTTTCCACGTCCTGCACAGTGATATCTCATACCCTGACTGGGTAACCAGGGTGCCCGTTTGACATAGACAGAAACTTTATACTCAAGGGAAGTGAAGTTAGCAAAGCCAGACATCTTATCTCGTGAGTTAAGCACAGTATTGGGTTTGTTGTGTGTTTTAAAGGAATCTGTTTTATGTCAACAGTCCAGGAAGGTTTTCCTGAGCCACATTCATGGGCCAAACTTTTCAAGTCAAAGCTTAACTGACCTTATATATATATATATATATATATATATATATATATATATATATATATATATATATATATATATATATATATCATTTAGCCTATGTATGAATAATTTCCCCTCAGTTTCACACAGGTGTTTTTTCTTGCATGTGGTCTTTTTCTATTAATTCCACTTGGTTTTGCAGGTGCATGTGATCTGTAATCAGATGCTTTGTATCAGTGTGGGTGCGTGAGCATAGGTGCACCCCAGCAGTGTACAGGAAGTACAGCATCTGATAGTCAACCACCTCGATGAGCCTCTATCTCCTCCATCTCTTTCTGCAGTTTCAGCAACTAATAGTGTTCAGTTCCCAGCAACAGTGTTTTTTTTCCATTTAAGGCTTAAACCAGATTGACAGCGGTGCAAGTGCGATAATGGGTACAGATGTCCAATGATGCCTGTTGATTCAAATGGGGATCATTAGTCCTCGCATTGTCAGCGGGGCTATAAAGAAATCCATTATTTAAGCCATGGTAAGAAAAGGTACACTCTCTCCCCAGTTATGACCTAGATAGCATGCCACAGCTAACACTTTACCCTCCTTTCTTCTTAACCATATACTCACTTTCACTTTGTCTGTCATAAACAGTCGAAACAATGCGTTAATATATTTTTGCACCACAAGCATAGCAAATAGAATTTAAAAACGAAATAAGTAAAAGTTGGAATGAAATGAAAATTCAAAAAACAGTATTTATTATAAATGATTTATCCGTGCACAATATTATTATTATTATTTTTAAATGTATGTGTCCTCGTAATCTTTAAAGGGTTAGTTCACCCGTAAAACCCGGAATCGCTGCACTGTCTATACAATGTAAATAGCATAGGAGAACGAAGAGAACAAATTGTTGAATAAAGTAATTTTTTTGTTTTTGTGCACAAAAAGTATTCTCGTCACTTCATAACATTAAGCTTGAACCACTGTCAAGTTGACTATTTTAACAATGTCTTTACTACTTTTCTGGACCTTAAATGCGGTAATACGTTGCTTTCTCTTGGGGATCATAAACCTCTCGGATTTCATCAAAAATATCTTAATTTGTGTTCTGAAGAAGAACGAAGGTCTTACGGTTTGGAACGTGATGATGGTGAGTACTTAATGACAGAAATTTCATTTTTGGGTGAACTAATCCTTTAATCAAAATAACTTCTCCCTCCCTCTTGCAGCATCTCTTCTCTTCTCTGTTGAGGTGTTTACTGGCGTGAGGGCAACCTGTCACTCATGAGATCCACCAATAGCAAACCATAAGCATCCAATCAATTATCCATAAAAAAAAAATCAAGTCCTACCCTACATTTTTTCTTTTTTTGAGAAGCTGTTTCACTCGGATATACTCTACGTCACAATAGGGAAGAAAAGACTGTCGCAACTTCCTCTTCATGCCGACTTTAAGGGCTCCCTGTGGTGTTCCGTCAAATCAAAAGCTCAATGATTTACCGTTTGAAAATTAATAGGTTGTATTATAAAATAAAATTATGATTATTATTAGTAGTAGTATTATATTTTTCTTAAATACACATTTTATATTTTACAGTAAAATATAACAATAGAAATATTTCTTATTTTGTAAGATACTAATACTTTAGTAATAATAATATGAATATTAATATTAATAACAATAATTATTATTATTGCCATAGTGATATATATTCACAAATTTGGGGGCCAAATTGATCAGCCCTACAAACAAGCACAGTAAAGAGTTCATATATATATATTTTATATATTATATTTTGCAATTGCCATTTTTTTATCAGAAATATCACAATTAATTTTCCCCCAAATCATGTAGCCCTGTTAACACTGTCCTCCATAATGTTTAACACCTCTGTCTGCATATATTGATTTAGACATTATTCTAGTGACAATAGGGCGAATACATGAAAAACATTTTTAAAAAGTCATTTCGAGTCAATTACTAATATGATACACTGGATAGGTTGTGTAAATATATTTTGGACGATGATGATCACTGAAATCACCAACACTGTCATTCACTGGTCATGCTTGATTTTCCCTTTCACTGGCATGCCATCTAGTGGTTATACATGATACTATAAAAGACCTGAGAGGAAGTAGGCATGTTTTTTATACACAATAACTGTCTCAAAAGATGTCAAAACCTAAGCAGTTTTAATAAACAATATTAAACTATCATGCAACCATGCCATACATTGTATTTCATGCACCCTGTCAAGCATTCAGGGGGGCTGTAAAAATGCTTTGACTTCCAAACAAACAAGTCTGACACAAGACGGTTTAAAATGTAAATGTATTCTTGCAACACTATTACTGTTGTTACTATAAGAGTCAAGGATTTGGAGTGTAACTGTTTGTGCTACAGATATATCAATGATACTTTAAAACAAATGGCTTGCTGGGGAAGGGTGTGCTGTTACTTTTCTAAAAGATTGCATTTACTATTTTTAACTAGTTGATGATAAAACAGTTTAACACTAACCACATAGAAACACCATAACAACTACCCAGAACACCCTACCCTTAAAATTGTGGAAGTGAGTTTTAAATGGGCAAATAACACCCTTCAGAAAAGGTTAAAAAAATCTATTCTAACATGTTATGTACATTTTCTAGTTCTTGGTAAAATAAGTGGGAAGGGGGGTTAGGATTATATTCTCAGCAGTAAATGAGACCATAAATAAGAATCAATGGGCCGCTGACACTGAGCAGCTCCTTCTCTATAAGCAACTGTTGTGGTTACAAGAACAGATTGGGAATAATCTCTGGGAACAACAGCTCCTTGCTGAGTTTTGTAATCCCAGGCTGAAGCCCCTTAGGGGGGTGGATTTATCTGATTCCTCTCTATACCTTATCCACAAAGACCCTGCCGTTGAGCTCTTTTACACTCACTTGAGCTTCTGGGCAGTGAAAAAAAGAACAATGGTGTGCCCTTTCCTGTAGTTTTGGCTTTGGTATTAGCAGGAGATTTCCATTGTATCCTTTTATTGACCTCTTATTGATTCACTGATAATTTACCCCATGCACAAAACATTTTCAGGAAATGACAGCCATAATTGGTGTACCATCTGTTTAGTATAACCTTAGCCATACAAATACCAGCCAATTACAACTAAGCCAAGAACCAAACTGAAGGTAAAAACTTCCTTTGACCCTTGCCAAAAAAAAAAAAAAAAAAATGTTATTGAAATTAAATAACTAAATTGTGTTCCAGATATACATGGTATGGATTTTACAATGGTGATCAAAGAACCAACACAAAGTATTGATACATGTGCATGAATTTTCAAATAGAGACTACATAAGAAACTGAATGTAGAAAATAATTTGGATCAAAATCGAACAATATAGTGGAAAACCTGGTGAGTGTCAACTGAAGTATGTCTTCTTAAAAAACCCAAAACAACAAGTCTTGGTGCAATCTGTGGCCCCTTTTGTATGATGAATAAAGAATGTGAAGCTTGCAATTTACTATACAACATGCTATTTACTTTCTTATTAAATATATAACATCACATCATATTTAATAGTACTTATGCAAATACATAAATATGCAACAAATGTTGAGATCTGAGACTGATACCAGTTATCTGGAGAAATTAAACAAACAAACACTTTCTTTGAAAAACTAAAATCTGAATGTTTATTGTACTGAAATCCTACTTATATGTGTCACAGACACGTCAGGTTCCACCTCACTCCCTTACCCGCGCACTCAATCACCGGAATTCTAATCACCGCCACCTGCAGCTCATCACCACAGTCATCAGCCTCACTATAAGAACCCCACACTCACACACACACATTGTCCGGTCTCGTTCGTGATACACCCCGTTGTTCACTTACCTCAAGGACTCTCAAAACGATACTTACCTGTCTACATCATCTCCTTCGTCTCCATTGTCTCCAGTACTCCTCGTGTCCCTACCTGCTTGTGTGTGTGAGTGTTCCAGTCACCCATCTCCAGCGTCTCCTTCCACCATCACCTGCAATACAAAGAATAAGGACAGTATTACCTCTCTTTCACCTCCAAGACCTTCATATTCACCAGTCACTTACCTGTTTGCTCTGCTGATTGTCTCAATAAACAACCCAACTGCTTTTATCTCTGCTTCCGGTGTCTCTGTTGTAACAGAAGACCGGACCATAACAGCCATACATCAGCATGAGCTACCATGACCCATTTCAAGAGCTCGTGGACGCTTTGCGACGAGCACTCACCCCTCAACCACAGTCACCGTCGCCAGGACCCCTCACCGCTGCCACTTCCGCATCCACTGTCACCGCTGCTTCACCTGTTTACACCGCCAGTCCCATGGCCAAACCAGCGCCCTACTCTGGATCGGCGGAGGATTGCAGCGGATTCCTTCTTCAGTGCGAGTTGGTCCTGGAGATGCAGCCGCACCTCTATCCCACCGAAACGGCGAAGATAGCGTTCATAATCTCCCAACTGCAAGGTAAGGCCCTTCAATGGGCGGATTCCCTCTGGACTCAAAAAGGCTCAGTCGTTAAATCCTATCCAGCGTTCGTCTCCCACTTCAGAGAAGTCTTCGGAAGACCTTTGGCTGACTCTTCTACTGGTGAGAAACTGTACAATTTAAAACAAGGAAACCAGACTGTTAACGATTATGCCTTGCAGTTCAGAACGCTCGCCGCAACCAGCGGCTGGAATGAACAAGCCCTCATCACCACCTTTCGACAAGGTTTGGAGCCTAATGTGCGGTTGCATCTCGCTGCATACGAGGACTCCATGGGACTCGAACAATTCATCCAACTCGCCATCCGTGTGGGTTCTCGTATGCAGTCGTGTCTCCTTGAGCACCAGGGCCAACCACTGACCACCACCCTCCTCCGTCGGTCCGAACCCGTCAGCTCTCCAGAACCAGCCACCGAACCCATGCAAGTGGATAACTCACGTTTGTCTCCAGCAGAAAGGCGGAGAAGGCTGACCCTGAATCTTTGCTTGTACTGTGGATCCCCTGGGCATGTCATCTCCACATGCCCAACCCGTCCTCCTCGACCTGTGGTGAGTGCTATCATTCCTTCAATCCAAAAGATGAAACCACTCACTACTATCGTAAACCTTACTGCTGCTAATGCTTCCGTTCCAGTGGTGGCGCTCCTCGATTCAGGGTCAGCAGGAAACTTCATCTCCGGCGCCCTCTGTCGACACCTCGGGCTCAAGACCTCGCCTTCTCCGGTTAACTACCAGGTCCACTCCATCACGGGCAAACCCCTAAGCCGAAAGATGGTTCGTCGCGTCACTGGTCCTCTTCTACTGCAAGTGGGTATCTTCCACTCTGAGACCATCCATCTGCTGGTTCTGGAGGAATCCACCGCTGACGTGGTTCTAGGGCGCCCGTGGTTGGAACTCCACAATCCCACCATCTCCTGGCGCACGGGCGAAGTC
Organism: Chanodichthys erythropterus; assembly: GCF_024489055.1. NCBI lineage: Eukaryota > Metazoa > Chordata > Actinopteri > Cypriniformes > Xenocyprididae > Chanodichthys > Chanodichthys erythropterus. Next base: position 52,068,415 of record NC_090230.1, on the reverse strand, counting down.
CTGAAGTGGGGCGACCACTGCTTCTCCAGCTGTTTCCCAGAACTTCCTGTTCCAAGATCTCCTCTCTCCAAGAATATCTCCGTGAACGCTACCTCCATCGAAAGTCCTGTGGAAAAACGCTCCGTCGATGTTCCACCCGACTACGCCCCCTTCAGTGACGTCTTCTGCCCGCAACGCGCCTCCAAGCTTCCTCCACACCGGCCATGGGACTGCGCCATCGATCTGTTACCGGGTGAGCCAGTGCCTAGGGGACGCATTTACCCCCTATCAGTACCGGAGGAGAAGGCCATGGAGGAATATATTAAAGAGGCCCTTAACCAAGGATACATCCGCCCGTCTACTTCCCCTGCTGCTTCAAGCTTCTTCTTCGTGGCCAAGAAGGACGGAGGCTTGCGGCCCTGTATCGATTATCGCTCACTGAACAAGATTACCGTGAAGTTCAGGTATCCACTTCCCCTCGTCCCAGCGGCCCTGGAACATCTCCGTGGTGCCACTGTGTTCACCAAGCTGGACCTCCACAGCGCGTATAACCTCATCCGGATACGCGAGGGGGACGAGTGGAAGACCGCCTTCGTCACGCCCACCGGCCACTATGAATATCTTGTGATGCCGTATGGCCTGGTCAACGCCCCCTCCGTATTCCAGGATTTCATCCATGAGGTGCTCCGGGAGTTCCTCCACAAGTTCGTTCTGGTGTATATTGATGACATCCTCATCTACTCCCGGAGCTTGGCCGAACATCGCCACCACGTTGCGGAGGTCCTCAAGCGCTTACGGCAGTTCCAACTCTTTCTAAAAGCAGAGAAGTGTTCCTTCCATCAGTCCTCTGTCCACTTCCTGGGATATGTGATTGACCACAGTGGCATCAGGATGGACGAGGGGAAGGTTTCCGCCATCCAGAACTGGCCAACTCCCACTACCATTAAAGAACTCCAACGTTTCCTCGGCTTCTCCAATTTCTACCGTCGCTTCATCAAAAACTACAGCACCATCGTCAGCCCACTCACCAACCTGCTCCGTAAACAGCCCAAGTCTCTGTCCTGGTCCCAACCTGCCACAGAAGCTTTTGAGACCCTCAAGAAAGCCTTCACCACCGCTCCCCTCCTCGTCCACCCCAATCCAGAATTACCATTCGTCGTGGAGGTGGACGCCTCCACCACCGGAGTGGGAGCGGTCCTCTCACAGCAGCAGGGGAATCCAAGTAGGCTCCATCCATGCGCCTTCTTCTCCCGCAAGCTCAACCCGGCGGAGGTAAACTACGACATTGGGGACCGTGAACTCCTGGCTGTCAAGCTCGCCCTTGAGGAGTGGAGGCATTGGTTGGAGGGAGCTAACCACCCTTTCCAAGTTCTTACTGACCATAAAAACCTTGAGTATCTGAAAGCTGCCAAACGACTCAACCCACGTCAAGCCAGATGGGCAATGTTCTTCTCAAGATTTAATTTCACCATCTCATACCGCCCTGGATCAAAGAACCTCAAGGCCGATGCTCTCTCACGTCTCCACGCTCCCGAGGAGAAGAATGATGACCCTGAAACTATCCTGCCCGAGTCTCTCTTCATGAGCCCCATCGAATGGTCGGAAGAGACCTTACCCTCCTCCAATGCCTCCTCACGCACTCCGCCGGGTTGTCCCCCAGGCTTGCGCTACATCACCAGGACACGACGCACTCCACTCCTGCACTCCGTACACTCATCACTTGGCACTGGTCACCCGGGGGTCAATGAGACCCTCTCGCTGCTCAAACAGCGCTTCTGGTGGCCAAACATGGCCAGCGACGTCAGAAGGTACGTGCAGGGCTGCAGGGAGTGCGCCATCTCCAAGAGCCCACGCCATCTTCCAACCGGCAAGCTCAATCCTCTGCCCGTTCCTGAGAGACCCTGGTCACACCTGGGAGTAGACTTCGTTACCGACCTCCCAGAATCTGATGGTCACACCTGTATTCTAGTAGTCGTAGACCGTTTCTCCAAAGCCTGCCGTCTGATCCCCCTGGAAGGTCTACCCACTGCCATGGCCACAGCAGAATTAATGTTCAACCATGTCTTCCGTCATTATGGAATCCCCGAAGACATAGTCTCTGATAGAGGACCCCAATTTATCTCTCGAGTCTGGAAGGCGTTCTTCTCCCTCCTGGGTGTGACCGTCAGCCTATCGTCTGGATACCATCCTCAGTCGAACGGGCAGACGGAACGGAAGATCCAGGAGATTGGGCGCTTCCTGCGTACCTTCTGTCATGGCCACCAGGACTCCTGGAACCAGTACCTGGGCTGGGCCGAGTACGCCCAGAACTCCCTCCGTCAAGCTACAACAGGATTAACACCTTTTCAATGCGTGCTCGGCTTCCAGCCCCCACTGTTCCCCTGGGACGGGGAACCCTCCAACGTGCCAGCGGTCGACTACTGGTTCCGGGAGAGCGAGAGGGTATGGGACTCAGCTCATCACCAGCTGCAGAGAGCCCTGCGCAGGCACAGGATGACAGCCGACCTTCGGCGCTCCCACGCTCCTAACTACCAACCGGGGCAGAAGGTCTGGCTGTCCACCAGAGACATCAGGATGCGCCTGCCCTGCAAGAAGCTGAGTCCCCGCTTCATTGGCCCATTCACCATCCTCCGACAGATCAACCCCGTCACCTACCGGTTACAACTTCCTGCACAATATAAAATAATTCATCCAACCTTCCATGTGTCACTCCTAAAACCTCACCACCCTTCTGTTCTTCCTTCCACAGAACCTGACGTGGCAGCCGTCGAGCCCCCCCTTCCACTCATCCTGGACGATGGAACTGCCTACGAGGTTCGGGAGATCCTGGACTCCCGGCGCCGTGGTGGTCTGTTAGAATATCTGGTGGATTGGGAAGGCTACGGTCCCGAAGAACGCTCATGGGTCCCTAAGAATGATATCCTTGATCCTACTCTGTTACAGACTTTCCACACCAACCACCCGGACAGACCTGCCCCACGACCTCGAGGACGACCACCACGACGTCGGGGTCCTCGGCCCTCAGGAGCGGGCCGTGGGAGGGGGGGTACTGTCACAGACACGTCAGGTTCCACCTCACTCCCTTACCCGCGCACTCAATCACCGGAATTCTAATCACCGCCACCTGCAGCTCATCACCACAGTCATCAGCCTCACTATAAGAACCCCACACTCACACACACACATTGTCCGGTCTCGTTCGTGATACACCCCGTTGTTCACTTACCTCAAGGACTCTCAAAACGATACTTACCTGTCTACATCATCTCCTTCGTCTCCATTGTCTCCAGTACTCCTCGTGTCCCTACCTGCTTGTGTGTGTGAGTGTTCCAGTCACCCATCTCCAGCGTCTCCTTCCACCATCACCTGCAATACAAAGAATAAGGACAGTATTACCTCTCTTTCACCTCCAAGACCTTCATATTCACCAGTCACTTTTTACCTGTTTGCTCTGCTGATTGTCTCAATAAACAACCCAACTGCTTTTATCTCTGCTTCCGGTGTCTCTGTTGTAACAATATGTCACTAGCATAATAATTTGGAAAATAATTTGTGCGTGTGTGTGTGTGTGTGTGTGTGTGTGTGTGTGTGGTGTTTAAAAATGAGTAGGCAAAGTCATCACATTTTTTTTATATACTGTATCAAATGTAAATATATGTCTGTTATTCTTAACCCTTTGATGCACAAGCTATGAAAACCCCTTCTAATGCGCAACATGGGTCAAAAATGACCCGTATTCATTTCCTATGTAATTTCAATCATGGTTGAGTGTTTCTTTGCTAAATCTTTGAAAGAAATGTATTTTATCATTCATTTATTCCAGGTATTCCTTAAATATCTTGTTTTTGATTGACAAAAATCATTATGTTCATTTTTTCTTTCTTACTTTATAAACAAACACAGTTTTTGTCTGTCTACATCAATTTTACACACATGGGTCAAAAATGACCCGTATTCATTTCCTATGTAATTTCTGTCATGACTGAGTGTTTCTTCGCTGAATCTTTGAAAGAAATTTATTTTATCATTTATTTATTTCAGGTATTACTTAAATATCTTGTTTTTGATTTTCTACAAATAATTATGTTTATTTTTCTTTCTTACTTTATAAACAAACACAGTTTCTACATCAATTTTACACACATGGGTCAAAAATGACCCGTATTCATTTCCTATGTAATTTCAATCATGACTAAGTGTTTCTTCGCTGAATCTTTGAAAGAAATGTATTTTGTCATTTATTTATTCCAGGTATTCCTTAAATATCTTGTTTTTGATTTTAACAAATCATTGTGTTTATTTTTTCTTTCTTTTTTTCATAAACAAACACAGGTTTTGTATTTCTACATCAATTTTACACACATGGGTCAAAAATTACCCATATAGAAACCTTTGCAAATTTTCGCAAGAAGGAACATATTTACTGCAGACAACTGTTCATCCGCCACACATTTCATGTCTCAACATGGCTGCTTTTGTATATTTGATGGATGAAAGACATATTATATTTCATATAATAGGCTGTATATTATATTTCATAATTTGTATTTTTTGTCATAAACCAATGCTACTGGTCACCTTTTACATCTATCAGTGTTCCTGAAAAGTAACAGTTTTGAACAAGGTTTCTGTCCAACAGTGAAAATATATAATAAGTGTATCGATCAACAGTGATTTTGAATTTCTTTATCTAGAGTGTTAATGGCTGGTCCTCAACAGAACTGAGGTGGATGATGACATCACTGTAAAAAAAGCTGAAAGTGTACTTTGCGAACAGTCAAACGCAATTTAAATGTGTATGTGCAGGGTTGCACATACACAGTTACAGAAATCCGGCGGAAATTATAAAAAGTTACAAAAATCTGTATGCTGACCCTCACGTACACATAAAAAGTGAAGTATACGTTGGCCTTTAGAAAGGTAATGACACACACATTCAAAAAAATTCATTCAAAAGGAAAGGAAAAATTAAAATAAGGATTTGGTTATTGAGTAATAGATGGAATAATGAATGATAAAATTAATTTATTGTAATATATGCGCTATAGAAAATAACTAATTTGGGTCACTTTTGACTCATGTTGTATTTGTCCAAAACTGTTACATTTCAGGAACGCTGACAGACATAAAGGATGACCAATTGCATTGATTTATGACAAAAAATTTAAAATTATGAAATATATAGCCTAATATATTAAATATAATAAGACTTACATCCATCAAATATACAAAAGTAGCCTTGTTAAGATGTAAAATGTGTGGCAGATGAACAGTTGTCTGCAGTAAATATGTTCCTACTTGCAAAAATTTGCAAATCTTAAAGATTTCTATATGGGTCATTTTTGACCCATGTGTGTAAAATTGATGTAGAAACTGTGTTTGTTTATTAAGTAAGAAAGAAAAATAAACATAATTATTTGTAGAAAATCAAAAACAAGATATTTAAGTAATACCTGAAATAAATAAATGATAAAATAAATTTCTTTCAAAGATTCAGCGAAGAAACACTCAGTCATGACTGAAATTACATAGGAAATGAATACGGGTCATTTTTGACCCATGTGTGTAAAATTGATGTAGACAGACAAAAACTGTGTTTGTTTATAAAGTAAGAAAGAAAAAATGAACATAATGATTTTTTACAATCAAAAACAAGATATTTAAGGAATACCTGGAATAAATGAATGATAAAATACATTTCTTTTAAAGATTCAGCAAAGAAACACTCAACCATGATTGAAATTACATAGGAAATGAATACGGGTCATTTTTGACCCATGTTGCGCATTAGAAGGGTAGTGATACAAAAATGATTTTTATTAAAAAAGTAAGAAAGAAAAAATTAAAATGAGGATTTGTGATGATCAAAAACAAGTTAATTGAGGAATACCTGGAATACTGAATGATTAAAATAATTTCTTGCAAAGATATAGAAAATAAGAACTCAGCCGGGTCATTTTTGACCCATGTTGTGCATCAAAGGGTTAATTTTCCCGGTTAAATAAACATTACATAAAAAGAGAGACCAAATACAATTCTATTTTGTGTTTTTTTGCAATAACTATGTAATGTTTTTTTTTTCATAACATCAAGTAAATTTCACCAAGTTAGTGTTTTTATGGTCCCACTTTATATTAAGTGGCCTTAACTACTATGTACTTACATTTAAATTAATCATTTGATACAATGCACTTATTGTGAACATACATGTTTTTACATTGTACTTATATTTTAAAAATACATGCATGTAACTAATTAATTTATGTGATTACAATTATAATTACACTGTTGACCCATCCCTTAACCCTTACCCCTACCCTTAAACCTACCCATACCACCAAAGCTTTCCCAACCTTACCCGTATCCCACCTCAATAGCAGCAAAAGTGTTTTACAATTTAATATGAACCCAATAAGTACATTGTACTTATTTTTTGATGTAAGTACATAGTTGTTAAAGCCACTTAATATAAAGTGGGACCGTTTTTACTCATTTTTATACTTATATTATAAAATACTTAAGCCAGTAACAATTTAAAAAATTGTATTTGTGAACTAATGTTCAGCTTTTCTTTTTAATAGTCAACTTATTTTTAGAAGTCATCAAGCTTGTTCACACTGGTCACAGACACAGATGCAGGCTACCTTTAAATTCACCAAGCTGATTGCTCACCAAAAAACCCCACAGTCATCATGTTTTTAGGCCATTTTAAGTTTGATTTTGATGTGACATAAAGCAATGAAATTGCTGAGTTGTTTACTTACTTTTTAATAGTCTTCCCATTAATGCCTTAATTGTTTATTTGTTTATTTGAAAAGGATCCCCATTAGCTGATGCCGAAACAACAGCTAGTCTTCCTGGGGTCCAAACAATACATACAACATCCAATAATTACAATCACAATTACTACAAAAAGTACTACAAAAAAATACACAAACAACATGGCACACAATCCAACCTTACTCAACCAATCCAAACAATATTATGATGTTGAAAACAAATACAATCTTAGTCTTTTTTTAAAAAATTGTCTTCATTCAGAACACGCACAAAAACAAGAGGCGGGATTTATCGCTTGAATCAGTCATATCCAATCATAACAGATCATATCCAGTCAAAGCGCAATGGAGGCTTTGCCTCCTCTCATGCGACTTACCCCATTCATTCTCAATACCCCCCACTGAACCCACCTCATGCTTTAACTCTGTTTTAACTCAATGGGGACAGAGGAGGCAAGCTTCCTGCTGTAATTATTCATATATATATATAGTGCCCTCCACAAATATTGGCACCCTTAGTAAATATGAGCAAAGGCGGCTGTGAAAATAAATCTGATCTTTAAAATTGATCTTTCATTCAAATAATTCACAAAATTCTAACCTTTCTTTGAAAATGGGGGGAAACTCACATTATGAAATAAGTATTTTTCTCCAATGCATGTTGGCCACAATTATTGGCACCCCTTGCAATTCTTATGAGTAAAATATCTCTGAAGTATATTCCCATTCATATTTACATTTTTTTTAGCACACCAGGGTGGTCATGAACATGAAATTGTCCAGCCATGACTTCCTGTTCGACAGGAGTATAAACATGAGTAAACACAAAGGCCAAATTCCCTTAATCATTCTTCACAATGGAAAAACCAAAAAATATAGTTCTGATGTGCAGCAAAAGATTGTTGAGCTTCACAATATAGAAAATGGCTGTAAGAAAAAAGCTAACATATTAAAAAAAAAAAAAAAAAAAAAAAAACATTTCCACCATCAGGGCAATAATTAAGAAGTTCCAATCAACTAAAGATGTTAAAAAACTATCTGGAAGAGGACGTGTGTCTATATGGTCCTAATGCATGGTGAGGAGGAGAGTTGTTTGGGAGGTTTTCAAGAAAAATCCTCCTCACTCATCCATAAACAAACTCCAGCATAGTCAGTTGTCAGACAAGACTGGAACTTCAAACGGGACCGGCTTCTATGGTCAGATGAAACTAAAAAAAAGAGCTTTTTGGCAGCAAACCCACCAGATGGGATATCCATGCAATGGAGGCATTGCCTCCTCTCATGTGACTTTATTCTCAATACCCCACATGGATAAAAAGTACCCCATGCCCACAGTTAAATATACTGCTGGATCTTAAATGTTGTGTGCCTATTTATTTTGCTGGAGGTCCTGGACATCTTGTTCAGATACTTGGTATCATGGATTCTATCAAATACTAACAGATAAAAAATCAAAACCTGACTGCTTCTGCTAGAAATCTTATTATGGGCCGTGGTTGGGTCTCCCATCAGGACAATGATCTAAAAAAAAAACATCAAATCAACACAAAAATGTGTCACTGGGCACAAAATGAAGCTTCTGCCATGGCCATCCCAGTTCCCTGACCTGAACCCTATAGAAAATGAGTGGAGTGAACTGAAGAGAAGAAGCACCAACATGGATCTGGGAATCTGAAGGATCTGGAAAGATTCTGTATGAAGGAATGGTCTCTGATATCTAGTCAGGTGTTTTCCAAACTCATCAGGCATTATAGAAGAAGACTCAGAGCTGTTATCTTGGGAAAAGGACGTTGCAATAATTGGGTGCCAATAATTGTGGCCAATGTGAACTAGAGAAAAAACATTTATTTCATAATGAGCTTTTCCCCACATTTTCAGTTGTTTTACTTCAATAAAAGGTTAGAAATTTGTGATTTTTTTTTTTTAATGAAATCAAAAGGATAAACAATGCAGATTGATTTTCACGGCTGCCTTTGCTCATATTTACCAAGGGTGCCAATATTAGTGGAGGACACTGTATATGTATATATATATATATATATATATATACAGTGCACAGCATACATGAGTAAACACCCTCTGAAACTACTGAAAGTCAGCAATTACTCAATTACTTAGAAGACATGTTAGGGTTCTTTAGAGATACAATGATACAATGAGTACACCCTCCTAAAAGTTACTAAATAAAACAAAATAAAAAATTTCTGGTGTAAGTTTAAGGCAATGATTGATCAACAGGTAAGTATGTTGAACCAAAACATTTAAAGATAAGTAATTTCTTGACAATTAAAAGTGTTATATAGCCCACTGAATCATTCTCAAAGCTGTCAGCAATGGTACCACTTGGGAGAGAACTGTCACGAGACTTATTTGCACAAAAGTGGACAGTGCTACAAGAGGATTACCAAATCATTGTGTGAAAATATATCAAAAGTAACAGAAATTCAAAAACATTGGACTTGTGACAAGGCCCATGAAATAATTAGGCCTTCATTTTAAGCTTTCATTTAGTGATGAGGGATTTTTTTTTTTTTTTTTTTGCTAGACTAAGAGCAGGGGAAATACCAAGCGAGTGTCTCAGAGCCAGCAAAAGCTACGAAAAGAGTGACTGTTTATCTCACTCAGAAATGACCTGCAGAAATGACATGAATGGTTGTTGTTCTCACTGGAACTATCTACTTTAGCCAAAGAACAATAAAGTCAGTTAGCTATTTCCAAAGCCCATATTTACAAAATATAGATTCTGGGAGTCAATACTCTGGTCTCATGAGACCAAATCAATCATTTTGGATCTAACAGCATCCAAAATGTTATGGTGTTGCTAGAGGAGGAGTACATGAGAAGTGCCTGGTTCCCACAGTAAAGTTCAGTGGTAGTAAAGCTCTTATATAGGGATGTATGAGTGCTGAAGGCTGAGGGAGTTGTGATTTATCAGTGCTGTCATGAACTCCCTCACCACTGTAATTTAATACACAAACTTGAAACAGAAGATGTTACCCTTTCCTCATTCCCTGCAATGTTGGGCATTTTTTCAACATGACAATGAGGATATGCATTCTCCCAAGGTGAAAAACTTATTGTTATATGTATATTTTATATGTTATTATATGCAATAATTCTGGAAATATGCAATAACGTTGTAGGAAAGTGTCTGTACAGAAACTGATTTTCAAAAAGAAATTACCTTGAGAAATGTTCAGTGGAGTATAAAACAAGTTGCAGTCTTTGCTAAAAGCAACCCAAAAGTTTGATGATGACCAAGGATAACAGTATATGTAGTCTTTATATAGAGTCAGGGCGTAATTTCCACTGGGGACAGGGGGGACATGTCCCCCCCACTTTTCAAAATCCTGTTTGTGTCCCCCCCACTTTCAAATTCATTTGTTATGATTTTGTAACCATACACCGTCATTGCCAAGGAGAAGCAGTATCGCGGTTGCGGCACAGTCAGCGATGAAACGCCAGAAACAGCAACAGATGACTTTAATGTCATCATGGATGAAATGAAATAAAGGTGATGTGAATTGGTTGATTCAGTAAATTACTTCAGGACAGGATAATCATATATTCTGTCTACACCTGCTGATGTTGAGCTAACGTTAACATACACTGTTGCTTGGTAACTTCAGACTGTTAGCTACATTTTTAATGTAAAACGCAACATTTTCTGTCAGCAGAGTTTTTCCTGCATAAAGAATTATGAGGCAGCCGTCTCCGTCAAATTTCGTGCCGCCTCCGGCTGTCGACAAAACTCTCAGATACCCCTTTTCCACCGACACGGTTCTGTTGTGGGTTCCCGGCGTGTCACTCTTTTACTTTCATTTTCAACTGAACGTATTTCTGATCATGGAAAACCAATCAAGGAAAATATGTGCCTAGAGCACCTCCTAGTGGTCATTCTATAAAACACAAAGAAAAAACCCTACTTGAGATATTGCTTTATAACTTAACAGCTTTAATTAAAAATATACACAACTAACAGACATTATTCTGATAAGAGTGTTTTCCAACAATGATGTAATGAAACAGTGACAATTTAAGGTTGAAGGGAGCAAAGCCTGTGTTTAGGCAAGTAATTTTAGTATTTTAAATAAATGTTCATTTATAAGCAGCCTACTTCAGTGTGGTATGTTACCATATCATCATGCCTAACACTGAGAACGTGAATAATCGGGTGGTTGGCGGGATGATTTATTTTTAACAGTGGATTAAGGTACAAGTCAATGCACAGACTTTTTCTTTAGTCAGTCTGCACACTGAACATGGGTTGTGACACCTGTTCTAAACAGCTTGATCAAGATGTTTATTTTGAACTCTCAAAGTTCACCAGATTAATGAATTTATCTTTAAAGGTGCTCTAAGCGATCCTGGGTGGATGTAACTTCCTGTTGACGTTCGAAGTGTTGTCAAACAAAACAGAGGCTAGCTAGACCCTCCCTCCCTCCTCCTCCTCCTCCCCTCCCCTCCGTGCTTCCTGAAACAGTCATGAACGCGCATTTAAAATCATTCTTGTCGGTTATTGGCTGGAGCATGTTTATTATGTTAAGTGGTCCAGGCTGCACCAGTTTGTTTTTATTGCCGTTTTCGGAGCTTGTGGCGACTACAGAGACCGTGTTTTTTTACAGTGTGTTCAGGGGACAGGCAGCTAGCGGATAGTGAGGAGATGTTTGCTGTATGTGACAAAAAAGGTTTTGGCCTAAAAACACGTGACATCACTTAGAGCACCTTTAAAATGTACAAAATTGTCTTACAGGGGGCCATGCCCCTGGACCCCCCTAGAGGGTGTGTGTGTCCCCCCACTTTTCAAACCAAAGTTACACCCTTGTATAGAGTGCAAGGGTGGTATTATTTATTATATAAGTTGAGGAAATGAGAAAATTAAATAAAGAGATTACACTCTCCTTTTATCATGGACTCAAGGCTAATTTCAGTACTTGTCCGTTTTAAATGTAGGCCCACTATATTACTTCAGCTAAGCCAATTCTCCATGTCGACTCGAAACTGCAATACTGCATGTCACCTAGTGGCAGAGCCTGTCCCTTCAATCTCATCTGTGTGGGCAAAGCCGTGCACGCGCACTTCTCTGGTAGGGGCGACAGTCGCGCGCTCGCCATAGAAAACAAAGCTATCCGTGCGCTTCCATTACAGCTATTGGGGCAAACCCAGCACACAGCTCTCTCTGCAATCTGCATGCACACCCAAGATGGGTTTGCAGCTCATCTGAGGGCCTTTGAAAGCGGGGCCTGTTGTGAGGACAGACAGCCGACTGAAGTCAGCGAAACGTTTCGTTTTTTTTCCCGGACGGCTTTTGTTTTTTAGCCTCGGCTAGCAGCACAGCCACAATCATTGTCATTTCTGCTGCGAGCTGCCGAAGGAAACACATCGCCATGTTGTTATCGGAGGGGGCTCAGTGAAGAAGGCGAAACCGTGAGCGTGTGGAGGAGATAATCTCGTCTTTTGAGCCGAACCTCAGTCCTCAGCCGCTGCCCGACTGACTGACTGACTGACTGACATGGCGGAGCAGAGCTACTCCTGGTGAGTGCCAGCAAATATAACCATTCAGACACAAAACGCCGACATTTAACCCGCTTTAAAACACACATATAACCACTGTCAGCGCCTGAAAGGTGTGATTTTTCCTCAGTTTTGCCGTTGAAACGCTCCGGCAAAGGTTCGAGGCGTATTTTGGGTCTAATATAGCCCATTTGCTCCCTTATATACGGGTTTGGTGTTTTAATCTCAACTGCCGTTAGACCAGCATTCATTTGATCTAGTTTACCTCACAAACTATTTACAATAGTTATGTTATTAATAATACGTATTTCCCGTCGTGTGTATGTGTTAATTTGTAATACGGTAACAGTTAGTGGCACAAAGGGAAATGCAGTGCGCTAACGTGCTAACACGACCAATGCAATCTGAAACATTATTAAATCAATATAATTTAATTGATTTTATTATATTTCATTGTTTCTCATGTGAATCAGTAGCCGGTAATCATAGATTGGGTCGTGGTGGTGGTGCTTTAGCTCATTAGCTGCTGTAATCCTGTCTTTAAGGAAGAGAGCTGTGTATATGCAAGACATGGGCTGTGTTTCAAAAAACCCAGTGAGCTGACTACCTAGACAACTGGTTCGGGCGTCAGTGTGATGCGGATATGGAGCCCTAAAATGCTCTCTATGTAGGCAGCACACAAGGTTTTGAGACACGGCCATGATGTGTAAACAAGACATTCAACTCATTGTAAACTGTAGTTCTTTCATTTTAACACTTTTCAGCTCACACATGACGTATCTTCTCTTGGCTAAAAGAATTGAGGCGCATTTTGTCATTCATATAACTCTTTTAGGCTAGGAAATTATATAGCTGGAGATAGATTGCAAATTTGGTGGTCCGAATAACACGTTTTGGAGCACCAACTCAATGAGTTTTGGGCCTATATTGAGTTTTTCTGCTAAAAATTATACATTTATTTTTCCTAAGTCTGTTGCAAAACATTATGCACCCATATACATAATATGCATAATATTCAGAACATGAAGTCATGAATAGTCAAAACGATATTTAAAGTGTGTGTATATAGATATATTACATATATGTATTACATTACATATATTACATATTAGATTAAATGCACATTATATACAATATATTTAAAAAAAAAAAAAAATTTATGGCTGTAAGTGAATAGGTCAAATGTGGCATGTTCATAAATATTGTTCAGAATTTTATCATTGCCTTTGTATTTATAATAGTGGATTCTGTATATCTGTAGCTGATACTGACAGAAGACGATTTCTGTTATTTTCTTCAGACAAATCTAGTTATCTAGTTACCCAGTTATCCTAAGCCTAGTTGATGAAAAGGACTTTCCAGGAAGTTTGACTGGCGTGTAGGTGTTCGTAACCATCTGCATCTCTAATGCCTTGGCTGGGTGGCATTGAATTGCTTTTGTTTGTCTGGAGAATCATGGTATTGTTCAGTTGCTGTTGTCAGACAGCAAACAGTTATGATTTGCCTATAATTGTGTATTTAGCAGTTCTTTAATTTAGTTGAAGTAAATGCGCACTTGACATTATCAGTGATCTTTCACACTGACTACCGCTAATGTACACGACACATAGTATTTATTCGGTGACCGCGAGTAGTTTGCATGTGAACGAGTTCACTGATCCATTTAAACAAGTAAAGGCAACTAAGCAAAGTCTTTTGTCTTTAATAGGCTATTTTCTTTTTGATGAAATATGTATACTTGAAACATTAATATTCAAAATGCATTAGCTTTGAATGTGAAAGCGCACATGACATTTAATTCGGTTGATCTTTAAAATATGTTAGTTCTTTTAATCCTGTTTTTCTGCATAACCAATCTGCCTAGTATATGTCTGTAATCCGTAGCTTAACAAATGTCCTCGACTGTCCAATTCATTTATAACTAATGCTTCAAGTTAAGTGTGACACTAGTGCAGTAGGCCATATAGTTGACCGTTTTTGCATTTAAATGACATTTCAACTTGTCTGCTTAGTCTGATATACAGACATCTAGGCCTGGTTTCACAGACAGGGCTTAGATTTAGCGGGTAGCCAGGATTAGGCCTTAGTTCAATTAGGACATTTAAGTAGCTTTTATAAACAAGCCTTAAAAAAAAAAAAAAACATGTATATCTTGTATATCAAGTGTATATCTTGAGACAAAACAATGGCTCTGACATATTTTTAGATATGTCAGTGCAAGTTGCTTTCAGTTAAAAGAGCTAAACCATGCATTTTAGTCTGGGACTAGGCTTAAGCCTTGTCTGTGAAAAGAGGGCTAAGGTCATAAGAAATATGTGCTTATTTGTAAGGAAATTGCAATGCAGTATGAATTGATATATTGAGAAGTGGAATAAATACAGCTTTTTATTTTTGCACTTTGTCTAGTTGTTGGAAATGGCTAAATGTTAACCACGGTTGTGATAAGTGTGGGAAAACAAACCAGCCACAGTGGCTGGTAAATATAGGCTGTCAATATAATGCATTAAAAACTGCTGAAGTGAAGAAAAGTGTAAACTCTTCACACGTGTGTATTGTGAACATTGATTACTTTTGTCATCTGACTTCAAGATATAATGGAATATGTTTCTTCTAGCATGTTTTTTTGCTTCTACACATCTGGTTTCTTATAAAATGTCAATCCGACATGCTTTACAGGTCACCCTCAACAGATGAGTAAATTTACCCACCAGAGCACTGCAAAACAAGTACCAGATTTGACAATTATAGTAAGTGAAATTGTCATTAAAGGCTAAGCCATAATGACATGCACTTAACATTAGCCTATGGTGTGATTAAAATGGGTCATATTAGGGCTAGGTATTGACACAAATTCCACAATTCGATTCGATACATAGATTCTTTTTGGTAAATGTATATCAGGTATCTTGCTCCTGGAGGGCCACTGTCCTGCAGAGTTTATCTCCAACCCCAAATAAACACACCTGGGGTGCGTTTCCCGAAAGCCTCGTTAGCCAACTATAGTCTTATTATTAGTATTATAATAGTATTATTATCCCATTGAACTCTATTGGTAACGATGGAACTTGTGACCACAGTTTGCTTTGGGAAACGCACCCCTGAACAGCTAATCTAACAATTAAGATTCTAGGCATACTAGAAAATTCCAGGCAAGTGTGTTGAGATAAGTTGGAGCTAAACTCTGCAGGACAGTGGCCCTCCAGGACTGAGTTTGGACACCCCTTTCTTAAAGTACGGAAGTTGCAAAAGACATTTCTCCAGTGTTGTGACATATTTCCAAGTGAAACGGATATTGAATAGAGGGCAGGATTTTACCTTAGCACTCCATCTCTCGCTCATGGCAGACTAACGGTTGGAGGGGAGTGGTTTACGCATTTTCAACCCAATCCGTCAAACTGACGTCATCAGAGAAGGAACGCCATTTCAGACCGGAAGCAACTTTTCAGATTTTGATTAAAGATTACCGCAAGAAACAATTTTTTTCTGTGTATTAACTTGCACGGATTAATTGTTCACCACAAGACTAGTAAAAATGCACTAACAAAGTAAATGTTAAAGAGTTAGTTCTCCCAAAATTGAAAACTGTCATTACTTATTCACCCTCATGTCATTCCAAACATGTAGCTAAGACTTTCGTTCATCTTCAGAAAAGAAAATTAAGATATTTTTGATAAAATCTGAGATCTTTCTGTCCTTCCATAGGCAGCTACATAACGACCACTTTGACGCTTCAAAAATTTAATAAAGAGATCGTAAAACTAATCCATATAAATGTAGTGGTTTAATCTAAATTTTCTAAAGAGACCTGATCACTTTATATTAGGGCTGCACAATTAATCGAATTTCTAATCGTGATTACGATTACGGATGCCACGATTTCATAATCGTTCAAAGGCGTGATTACAAGGAAAAATATCCACTTACATTATTCTGCGTGTTATTTTAGGTTCGGTATTATTAGGTGTGTTATGAGCATGTCACATTGTGAGAGACGAATCACGACTACTACAAAGTGTAAACCCAGCATAAAAGGAGCTACCAGTAACATAGCTGTACGCTGACATGTCGAACACATGTGAAACACCAGCACTTGCCATTTTTAAAAAGCAGTGTACAAAGCCTATATATTTACTCCACAAACTAACTCTGCAAACACGGAAAACAGCAATAGATGGACCTCTCAACCGTACACTAAGGAGAAATTCCAGGGCGACTTTGTCATGCGAACCCGGGTGCGCACCGGGGTACCGAACCCGAGACTACCTGAAGGAGGTGGTCTGAGTTCGGTTGCACTCAAACTGTGCCGGAGTTCGCATAAACATGAAAGCAACACAGACTCTGGTGCGCACTTGTTCAGGAATTAAAGTAACCTGCACGTGTTTTAGCTGATTTATAATATATTTACTAAAATAAGATGATAGTGTTGATGATTTACTTTGGATTCGAGCTGGAGTGAGCCTGCAGTGTATTTGTGCTTCGCGAATGCAATCAGAGCGGCAAACGAATGGCAATCAGCTGTCTCCTCACAATAGTCTGCTTGCAAGCAGCGGAAAACCGTCTACATGCGACACACATACAGTAAACCCAAGTGTTGTTTACTCTGCTGCACACAATAGCACCAAATTATTATAAAAACACAATTTACTGACCCGCGTACTGCTTTCTATCATGCGTGTCCGTGATGACGTAAGATGAATGCCAACGCACCAGGATTCGATAATCAATTTGAGTGTGAAACCAGAACAAAGCTGCGGGGAGCAACGGGAACAATCGTGCCCAGGCTCGGACCGTGGCAAATGAGCCCAGTGTGAAAACACCCTGAGCAGACCAAGCGAAACATGGTTATGTACTTCTGCTAAGCTAGCGACATTGGGCATCAACCACACGGCAAAATCTAATACTTTTTCATCTACTCTCTACTTTGTATAACAGTTAAATCTAATAACGTATTAGACAGGACTGTCTCATTTCGAAGGCTGCATCCTCCGGAGGTCGCATTTGAAGGCTGCATACGTCATCGAGGCGGTCTCATTTAAGAAAAATAACCATTGGATTGCAAATTAAGAAAGAAAATACAGTATTTTACACCTCACGAGGAATAACCATCAATTTTATTATGGTTACTTTTCTTAAATAATACATCCTTGAGAATGCTAGCACTGTGTGCTCAGGATCAGTCTGAACTGTTCTCAGCGCTGTCAAAATAAAAATAACAACAAGCGCAGTTTACATCACTTTAGGCCCTAGGGGAACATTAGTTCTTGGCAAAAGCCCCTATTATACAATGCATATGTTGACTTTTTTTATTATTATTTGAAGAAGAAACCAAACCAATAAACCAATCAAAAATCCAATCAACCAATAAAAAAAATTGTGTTTTCAGATTTTTTTTTTTATACAAAAATATGGCATGCAGTTGCTTCAAACAATGGTATAAAGCTATTCAATACATCATTCAGTGCTAAATGTGATAATCGTAATTAATAATCGCAATTACGATTTCAAGGGAATAATCGACAATTATGATTTTTGACATGATCGTGCAGCCCTACTTTTAATATGATGAACAGATCAGTGCTTCCCACACATAGACTTTACTTGGGCGGGCTGCCCAGGTATATTAACGGCCGCCCAGTATATTTGGAGACACATTTATGCTTTTATTATTTTTATCCTCTACTACTTTTTTTTTTTTTCCGCCAAAGATACTGAAATCATCCGTGATCGATTAACTAGTGGAAAATCTTCCCTCGCCCTGTGTGTTTCATACCTGCTCGTTATGTGTGCGTCAGAACTGTTTACTTTACTCCCGCTGACATTCTCACTTGCGCTGCAAAGACGCGGTGGATATTTCACAAAGAGCGCTGCATGTTGCAAAGTCACAAGGCGGCACTGTTGTGCGTTCTACAAGCTTGCGCAACAGCGCTTCAGACTGCTTCAAAGTGATTCTCAATCAATGAAAAGCGCAGATTTATGCCAAGCGATTGCTAATGAACTGAAGTTGATGAATTATGACAATGTCTACTTAATGGCCTTTATATAATGTTTTTAGAAATTGTTGTCAGAATCAGCCTGCAGTTGTGTAGACATTTCAAAATAAGAGTCCCAGTGTAATTCGGCCTTGTTAATGCCAAGTTTTTTTTTTTCTTCTGTGCATTATTGGTATTTTGGTTAGACAAATAGTTTATAATTTGATTTTTCATTTAATTCATAGTGAATTATTGTTGTCTCCCCCACGGGAAGAAAAGACTGAACATAATTTGACAAGTATATTATCCATTATATAAATTTTACAATGCATAATAATGCTTAATATTAGTATGTAATTAAATGTAATAGTTTGCTATGTAATTAAAATTAATTTCAATAAATAAAAATACTGTTAAAAAAAATCACACATTATTTGTTGTTTGTCACATGTAGTAGACCATTTTTGCGCCATGGGTAATAGGAGGATTTTTCACCCGGCTACCACTGCAAGTATATTTCAAACCTGTGGGAAGCACTGCAGATTTAATTTAGGCTTTTACTCACATATAAACATTGATCAGTGAACATAAACGGAAGCTCAACAAACTGCTTGATGCGTGAGAACAAATCTCTTGCGGAAGCTCAAACGTTCTCCAAAACACACGAGAACACGCAAGTTGATGAGTGTTTAAATGTGAATAAAAGCCTAAATTCAATCTGTTCATCATATAAAGTGATCAAGACTCTTCAGAAAATTTGGACTGAACCGTTCAATTCTCACTCAGTTCACTCAATAATAATTTTATAATAACTTTTTAATGATATAATTGTTTCATTTCCAATTTGCTTTTTGAAATTTAAATGGTGGTTTTATAACTGTTTTCGTGATGAATTTATTCAAACATACATTAAGTATTTAAGAACAGATTACATAATAAAATGAATGTAATAGTGCATTATGGACTTTTCTGAGGTAAATGTAATGTTGGTTTTTTAGACATCTTTCCATGGTTGAAATCTTTCAACATACCTTCTGATTAGGGTTGTGACGGTGGCAGTTTTTTACCACCATGGTGGAAATAGACCAACTATCAGCAGTGGTAACAGAAGTGCGTGTTTATTTTAGCACTTCCGTCAGTGAAACAGCACACTAAAGTCCGTAAAACATTGAAGTAAATAATAGTAACCTGAAAAATATAAGAAAGTTAAATATTATTTAAAAAAACATTTTATATTTCCCCACAAAGATGCATCATATAGCCTACCGCTCTATGTTTTGAGTCGGATGTGGGACACGAGGAGGAAAGAGAAGTTCTCTTTTCTAGTATCTTTGTGTTTTCTCCGGATGCTACAAGCAGCTGACACTTGTTGTAAAAGCGAATTTTATCTTCCACAGTGGCAAGACTTGATTTTCTGTTGCCTGAGAAAGCAAAACTAAAATCATCGGCATGTGTGAAATGCACTGTACAAATAAACATGATGCGCCTTACAAAGTCTCACAACAAAGGCAAACTGTGTTACATAGAATTACATAGGTTTGCTTTAATTAATCAACTTTATTTAACATAACAGACATGCACAAATGAGATCTGAGACATAAATTCCTGATATAGTTAATTTATGCAGCTTGTTTCTAAACAATTGAGACAAACTCATTGAGTCAAGTAGTGTAATTCGTCATGTCCTGCCCCAATAAAGACGTGACTTAACATGAATTAAATAAAACAGACATGAATGAGTGCATGTTGAAAATAAAAGCGCTGAATTTAATTCTCTATCTGTTGTATTTGCTCACAATTAGTCTAGAAGAAAAAGTTCGTTCATATTGCTTAGCATCCGACGGATGATCAGGAGGCTTAAGCACGGCCACTGAATGAAACTTTTGACAAGATTATCTTGTTTAAACACCCTAGATTATATTATCATTTACTACATAACAATTATTTCGCTAATACACATATAAATATAGCCTACCGCTCTGTGGAAATTAATTATTTATTATCTCCATGCGCGATCGCGGTTGATTAAGTTATAGTCAAACAGCACTTTGTCAGTTGGCATTTCATGATTTAACGTTAGATTAAATTTAGATCATAAAATGCCTACTGGCAAGTGCTGTTTAACTTTATTACATTATATAATCATTTGATTTACTACATAACCATTATTTAGTTAATACAAATCTAAATAAATGCAGCTCTGTGGAAATTATTTAGTATCTCCACACAGTTGAGTAGCCCAATTTATAGTTTTGTGTAAATGCATAGATAAGTTACAGCACTTTGTCAGAAAGCATTTCATGATCTAGACCGACAAAACATAATAATTAATAACACTAGTTGGAAAATGCAATGATGTATGCTGTTTTGTTTGTTACTTTCCTGACAATGTTATATATTCCAGCTAATATTATTCAGTAAAGTTTTTTTTTTTTTATGCAAGGAGGGAGTGATTTTTATAAATAAAATGGTTTGTTCAGCTCATTTGTGTTGTAATAATTGTCAAAAACAGAAGTATAACAGTAAATAAATATCGGTTCTGCATATCGGTTATCGGGTACATAAACATGCAAATAATCGGTATCGGTTATAAAAAATCAATATTGGTCGATCACTAATTTTCATCATTCCTTGTTTCTGTCAATGAATTAATGTGTTACACTGAACGTAAATTGAAACTGAAGTTTTCCCCAGGTTCATTTGTATTATTGTACCCACAGTATCATTTATATCTATATATAATTTGGCTGAAACTGAATAAAAGTATTAATTTCTTTAAAAAAATAAAATAAATAAAGTCTTATTGGCAGTAGTGTGTTTAACAACCGATATTCAAAAAGCTTATTATGGCAATAATAGCAAATAACGATATATCTGGATAAACAAGGAACATTACCAATAGCAAATGTTGAGATGCTTTTGATTGTGAATTTGACCTTCAGTCTGCATGTTTTGGTCAGAAAGCTTTCTTAAAAGTTTGTGCTGGCAATATTTGAAATTGCCATTTTTTTATTTTTTTTTTTTTCAGGACCTGGCTCTAAATGCTCACTTTACACTATCCAGTTTTGTCCTAATGGATAAAATCATGCAGTTTTTATTTGTTGAACATCTTTTTTTTTTTTTTTTTTTTTTTGCTCAAAAATATATCATAGAAGTAAAATTGTCTGTAAATGCATGTTGACTTAAAGTGAAAAGAAGAAAAGGGAATGTTTTTGTTTTGGCCTAAGGTAGACAGAATGTGTTCAGTATAAAGATCATTTCCAGCTATTAAGTACTATGACAGTAGCGTTGTATTTAATATAATGTGAAAGGTCAGATAGAAGCACCAATAAACTTTCTTCAAATGTTTATATGCCAAACTGACAAAAGTCGTCATGTAACTTTAACTAGTGTTAACCTAATGGTAAAAGATGTGGATTGACAGCTAATTGTTTAAAGCCTCAAGCAAAGCACTTAACCCTAGATTTGTCCAGGGTGGCTGGAGTTACTGTTGGTGTACTGTAAAGCAGATACAAAAAGCTGCTAAAAAGTTAAAAAGTGACAAGTAATGAGTGAGGTGCCTACATGAACTTCAATGCATTATACAATTAATAGTTTAAGAAAATTGTGAAAAATCCTTTATAAAAAAAAAAAGAAAAAAGGTAATTTCACTAATCAGGATGTCCATTTCTAATGGTGTATTGTTGTTATATTGACTTGTTCACCTGGGATGTCAGGTTTTACAAACTTATTACAGCAAACAGCCGTGATGTAAATAATCATATTGCAGTATATTTGGCCTAGCACAGTTTCCTATTGAGGAAATACATTTATCTAGGGCTGTGTATCATCAACAATGTCACGATACGATACACATCACGATACTAAAGCCACGATACGATACGCATCACGATATGGTTCAATTTAGAATTTAAATTTCTTTTGAGCAGAGTTTAGTAACAGTAATATGTGTTTATTGAATAACCAGTGTTATAACAGTCGTGATAACTGAAAAAACTATTTTGTTTTTGTCATAAAAAAAAAACCAATGATTTAAATTAAATATAAAAAAATTGTCACAAAAAAAGCTTCTTTTAAAAGATTGCTTTTAAAGTCACTCCCTCAGTAACTGAATTGACAATTATAGTGACACTGAAGCATATCAACAAAGCTCAATGACTAATTTCTAAATTGACTTGTAAGAAAACTAAGTTAGTTAATTATATCTGCTATTATATTATAATAATGTCTATACTGCCTGTTTTTTGTAAAAAAAAATGTTTGGATATCAACTCAAAATATGTTCTAGAACAACATACGTTTTTATTAACGTGGTCTACAAATTATGGGCTATACGAATTTACAATACACACTTAAAAATAAGGTTCATTTATTAAACATCAGATAATGTATTAACATGAACTAACCATGAGCAATACATTTGTTACTGTATTAGTTCATCTTTGTTAATGTTAGTTAATAAAAAAAAATACAGTTGTTGATTGATTGTTCATGTTGGTTTACAGTGCATTAACACTCTGAGGTCTGAGGGTATCGCCGGCGATACCACCGCATTTTTTTTCTTACCAGTGTGAAAGAGACTCAAAATACTCTGTTAATGTTGCACATACAATTAAGAGCTATACACCTTTTTAATCTGTGGAATATCTTCTTTTATTTGTGTACAGAGTAAAAACAAAATGTTGTGCTTTTTGTAAAATAAAGAAAACTAACATGATGCGTGATCTCTCGTCTCCCTCTGAACGAAGTCCAATCTGATAGATCTCAGAAAATGAACTGTAACTTAGTGAATACTAATCACAAAAAAATTAGACTTATGTCTAAAAAAACGTTGAAATGTCAGATTTTAAATCATGTAAGTCAAATTGAAAACAAACATTCTGTGTTTATGTAATCTGTATGAAAAGAGAGCCATGTCAGAAATCTGTGATTCAGCTCATTATCTGCTAATGCGGCCACGCCCACGGAGCGAGCGCTATTCAGAGGCAAATTCAGTCAATACATGCATACATTGTCTCAATCGTGTATTTATTGTCTTGAAAAGTGTTTTGAATAACCATAGTTAGCGATCACTGTCCTCTGTTAGTTCGGTTAGTTCCTGGATTGCCTATTCTTCTTTAGTGCTCAGGCATTTGTGGACTAAAGGTGTACGGAGCGCTCTCCGGCTGCAAGTATGAATCAAAAACGCAGTATCCAGCACTCATAGTAATGACAATAAATCCTGAATAAATACTCCTCTGTATACAAAATTGACATAAATATATGGGAATCCATCAATATTTCTCCAAATGTGCATGCTTTTAAGCTAAAAGCCTATATAAAATGCCATAGAGGTAACATAATTGTTCAGACACTTTGCATCACAGAAATACATTATATTTTAAAGAATATAATAGAATACCTTTATTTTAAATTGTAATAATATTTCACAGTATTGCTGTTTTTTCTGTATGTTTGATTTACACCATGAAGAGATTTGAATCATGATCACAGAGGGTTTTTTCACAGCCTACCTGACTGAAAGGCCTCATTAAGTCATTTCAGGTCATTATTACGTGATTCTTTTGTCTTCTCAGGTGAGAATCACCCATTATACATGAGGATTCACGCCTCCATGCATACTGTGTTTCTTGACCAAAGATGTTTTAGAAAATTTAAATCTCTTGTTTTATATGAACAAGCAGGCAGCATAATTTTTTACCTCATTTTGAAGCAAAAACTCTAGTCTAAAACCTCATACCCAGAAGTCTTGTGAACAAAGATTTAATATATAATTTTTGGCCTTATTTCAGTGACTTAAGTTTTTTGTTTTTTCAATAACCACGCATAAACGTTATTCCTTCAAAAACACAAACATGTACAGACATGTTCCTCACATATTATTGTATCCTAGTTTGTTCTGAATACAGTGTAATGACACTTTTTCCATTAATGTTTATGAACAACTGAAAAAAGCACAAATGTCAGGGCATGTCAAAACTTCTCCAGGGTCCCAAAAATCCTCAGACCCCTGAGGGTTAACTAATGTTAACAAGATTTAAATGATGCAATGTGACCGCAAAGGGCACTTTCACTTTCACGATCAAAGTGCATGTCACTGATAAGCATTGTAAATGCAGTATTACAGTATACACATACCAATTAAATGCGCAGGTCTCCTCTCGTGCGTCCTCCCCACTGGACGAGGCCAATATCACTTTCGTTTCGCTTTCAGATATCTCTATTATATATGCCATCACTGCTTTTACCTTTCTAGATGTAATTACCGAAATCAAAACTGTCTATAAACTATATCCTCACGAAAACTTCAGTTAAGCCAGCTCGCCTGAGAGATCGGCCTCTAAATTTCTCGGTTTCTAAATGGACGGTTTGGCTTGATTGACAAATGCTAACGTTCGGGCATGATTTATATACCATCTACCTGTCCTAAAACGTTAGCACGCTTTGATCGATGATTTGGAGATCGCGTGTTTCTCCGTTCGAGAGCATATTTCCTCTTCTTCACATCAGCGACAAAACAGTTGATTGTTTACGAATGAAAGCTCACAGAAACGTGAATGTCTGCTTGCGCTGCTTGTTAGCGTCAATTGACGTCACGTGATTGGCTAGATTTAAAAGCAAGACAGACTCGATACGGCGGCTGCTGTATAGATACGCGCATCGTCAGGAGTTCATGACGATGTATCGTTGTATCGATATTCTGAGCACAGCCCTACTTTTATCACAGAATCATATTTAAGAGCAAGCAAAGTCAATAGAAGAAAAACGTGTATATATACAGAGCTGTGTGCAGTGCCAAGTACAGGGTTTTGTTTTTTTGCAGTTTTTAACATCAAACATTCATGGCCTGTCTGATTATTGGTCCTACTGGAGGTATTTCTGACAGTTTTGTCTGCATAAATGACACCATTTTCATGAATTTGTCTTTGTCTTTACGGGTGTGTTAATACATGATATCAAATTTGTAGGGATGCATTGAAATTTTGGCCACCAGAAATTATCAGCCGAAAATGACATTTTAATTTTTTTGGCCGAAAGAGAGAGAAGTATTCAACTTCGCTATTCTTATTTTTCACCAAAAGTACAAATTACTTTAAAAAAGGTGTTGACAGACCAACAGAGCTGGCATTTGATGGGCACTTTTCAAACTATTGCTTCATGCAATGACAGGCACATCTGACTCAGGTGTGAAACCACTCAAACTTCCAGTTCACCTGGGGGGCAGGACGTTCAAACT
This sequence comes from Chanodichthys erythropterus, assembly GCF_024489055.1. Taxonomy (NCBI): domain Eukaryota; kingdom Metazoa; phylum Chordata; class Actinopteri; order Cypriniformes; family Xenocyprididae; genus Chanodichthys; species Chanodichthys erythropterus. Next base: position 52,042,937 of record NC_090230.1, on the reverse strand, counting down.
GGTGTTGTTGGCATTTTTGAATCGCTAACGTTTAAATATTTTAGTGAATGTTAGAATATGAGCATAACTCATAACTGGTTTTAAATTGACCGCTCCTGGGGTCATACCAGTGATATAACCAGAGCACTGAGCAGTTGAAAACTCTGCTCATGCAAGACACAGTTATTGCATGGATGGAGAGTATGAATGTAATGTAAATGTTTAAAATGCATGCACACAGTTCAGTTGAATGGTAAAGCTCGCCCTCTTTAAAAATGCAATTAAATTAAGTGTATGAAGAAAACTGAAGAACTCTGAAGAAAAAAGGCTGAACCTCAACAACATTGAAATAAGAGCACATGGTTTATTTGTCAGGTACATGTAAAAGTGTAGTTCGTTACTATAGTAACAGCGGACTCACATGCTCGGTAGAAAAAAGCATTTTATTTAAAATGTTAAATTAAAAAAAAAAAGTTTAGCAAACTTCTCACCCTCTCACTTACCTTACTTAAAACATTTAAATGATCTTATGTAGACTTTTTAAAATTAGTAATAAAACAATCGCTTCTTACAACAGGGATAGCTAGTATATTTTCTTAGCATAGTGTCAAACATGACAATTATGAGATTAATATCCTGTTTTGCTCCAAAATATGCAAAATCACAGTATGCTCCAAAATCACTATCAGTCATGTTTGAAATAATGTGCTGCTTTGTGGTCCCATGTTGCTTCTTAACAGAACAGTGAGACAGAAAATATTTTATACAATTTTATACTGTTATATAGGGGTGTGCACTTATAGTCAAATATTCGACCTGTTATTAATATTTGAAAAATAAAAATACTATTCGAATTTTACTGTTGCTTTGCTGCCCGTAAATGCAGTGAATCCATGATAAATCCAAAGCACTAAAACCGAGCATGTAGATATTTTTTCTCAACATGAACATGTGAAACAATATAAACACAATAACCATATACTGACACTAGTGTATTATGTACGTTTTGTACGATAACTGGCGCTGTCTGCTTTATTAGCGTTTTTCTCGTTCGCGCAGCTTGAGCTTAAATGCTTTTGTTCTTTATATATTTTTTTGTTTGCATATATTGTTTAATGCTTTGAACTAAAAGAAACGCTTAAGATATAACGTAAGCATGTTTTGTATATTGCCTAATAGTAAGCTTGTTCAGAAATGGTTATAAAATCTTGATGAATTTAAAAAAATAACATCCTTCTTGTTTAATGTCATGAAATAAACGAATATTCGAATATTAGGTTTTTTATGAGCCCAAATATTCAAATTCAATATTTTGGAAAAATCCCATCCCTACTGTGATAGAGGTGCTGGCGCGATCACTTGGATCTTTTTTAACTTAAAGCGTAAGTGCTTTTATAAAATAAAGAACACAAAAAGGATGCACTTTCTGCTGTCTCGGTCTCCCTGAACTGCAGCGCATCACAAAAATGAACCGAAACTCAGTGTATAACCTTATTGCTTCACAGACATGAGGAATATATCTATAGAAAGCTTGAAATGTCTAATTTTAAACAAACCAGTCTGAATCGAAAACGAATAGGCTACTCTATGATTATGTAAATTATAATCCGTATGAAAGGTGTAGTTCTCTCTAAAGGTGTGTCCACTGGCTACTACGGAGATGACGAGGCAGCATCGTCAACTTCATCTTTGCAGCTGAAACTGACTCAGAAAACACTAGTTTATTAATAAATAATTAAAATTCCTCCTTGCTATTTTTACATTCATAATCATTACTTTTCCCAGTGCTTTCCGGCAAGATTTGTGCGCTTGAGCGCAGTATCATATGTGGGGGGTGGAATATATTTAATAATTAAATTATTACAAATGCAATTAGTTAGTCAACTAGAAAAATCTTTAGTTGGGGGCAGCCCTAGTTAAATCTTATTCTGTTGTATAGAACTGAATGAAGAATAATATATTGATATTGATATATAGATTGCTTTAATATTATTTTAATGTATTTTCTGTCCAATTTTGGTGTTACTTTGAATAAAAGTGTGGTCATTTTGTTTTATTGGCTTTTATTTTTAAAATTCAGATTCAGTTAAATTATTGAATTTAATTAAAAGTCTAATAATAATAATAATAATAATAATAATAATAATAAAATAAGTATACAAATTTTTTTTAAATAAGTCATTTTTGGTTTTCAAAGTTTCATTTAGGTGCATCCCTACAAATTTGTGTAATCTTAAGGTATCAGCGGTCATATGTCGCTGTGAAAGATAAATGAGGTAATGAGATCTAGAGAGGGAAATGCCTGCTCTTGAAAGCTGTGGCATGGTGCCACTTCTGCCAATCTACTGGCAATAGGCTGATAATTCATTCAGACATACATGCGCTAAGTGAGCAATCTGACTCAGAGTAGAATGAATTGTACCCTGATGTTAAATATGCAGCAAATAGCTTTTAAAAGAAAATGACTTAAATTGTAGTAGGAAATGCCTTTGTTTCTTGTCATAATTTTTGATTTAAACTGATTTCTGTTTCTTGCTTGGCCTAACTAACAAAAATACATCCACTGAGTGCACGCATACACTACGTGATGTAGTTTAATAGTTTAGACTAGTGCGCATGCATCTTTAGAGTGGACGCTTTAACTGCATGATTTAGTCTATTAAAATGCATTTAGAATGACCCCAGAATTCAAGATAAGGGGCAAAAATGCCCATGTATGTTTTTTTTATATTTATATAATTTAATATAGTTTACCAATATTACATGAAGATCACTATTTTTCTCCTAATATCAGCATGATTACAAATGTGATATTGATTTTATACAATGTACAGTTAAATAAACAAGCAGTTTATATTAATATGTGACTTGCATTTTAGACACCACATCGCCTGTTTCACTCTACTTTGCCAAAGAAAATAGTTTCATACAAAGTCCACAGATTGTTTTGCGTCTCTGAGCAACAATTCCTGTATGAATCAGCCATTTGAATGAATCAGTTGAATCTCAATGACTTGCTCATTAACAGGGACTTGCTGTCACCTCCTGGTGGGTTTAATTTCATATTTAAAGTCATATTTATAAAATGTTTCATTTTATAAATAATTTCAAATAACAGGTTTTAACGTTTTATATTTTCAACATTTCAAAACATTTATGCATCTGTAACTGCTCTTGACTGATTACCTTTAGAAAAAAGCATTGAGCCCTGCAATGTTTTTTGAGCATGTGAACACAATGGCCAGTCAGAGGTGCTTAAGTCAGGATCCACTCAATACGGCAGAGTTTGTTCAGTGTGAGCTCTGTTTGCTAGCAAACCATTTTGTTATAACCAACAGACTATAAACATAATGTAAATAAGAGATTCATTGTGCAGTATAGACAGATTTTTGTTTAACAGATTTTTTTTTTTTTCACTCAGTCAGTGAGCTTGTGCTGTGGGTGAACTGAAGTGATATCAGCTTCATTAATTATAAAGGGAGCGCTCTTTGCTCGCTTTCTATATAACCTGTTCATACTTTGAATAAAAGTTTTTTTTTTTTTTTTTTTTTTTATGCTGCTAAGTACACACGGTTTTTGATGTGACAACCATATTAAAATGCAGAACTGATTTTACCAATGCGATAATGGATGGGACAAAAAAAATCTGATATGTAAAGTAGGCCTGTGCTTTAAGTTTTGCAGTGTAACTGCAATAGACCTGCCACTTGTTCTTACATGTGATGTTTCATTGTTTTACTCTTCATTTGATATTTTTATGCAATATTTACTTAATTCGACAAATATAAGAATACTCCATGCTAATGGTCTAATGTATTATTTACTTTTAATTATTAACAGTATTAATAATTAACTAATTTCATTATTTAAAGGGATAGTTCACCCAAACAAAATTAAAATTCTGTCATCAATTACCCCCTTAAGTATAAATTTCTTTGTTCTGCTGTACATAAAGGAAGATATTTGGAATAATGTTTGTAACCAAGCAGATCTCACCCCTCAGTTGACTACCATAGTAGGGGAAAAAAATACTATGATAGTCAATGGGGGGTCAACATTCTTCCAAATATCTTCCTTTATGTACAGCAGAACAAAGAAATTTATACCGGTTTGGAAGAACTGGAGAGTGAGTAAATAATGACAGAATTTTCATTTTTGGGTGAACTATCCCTATAATGGTTAAATGGTAAAATAAACAATTAAAATTAAATAGTTTTGCTATGGTACCAAAATTGGTACCAGGTACTGTGAAATTTTACTGTATATATCAGAGCTGCATGATTATTCGTTAAAAGTTTGCGATCTCGAATCAAACACCCATGCAATTTCATTCCTAAATGACAATGATTTGCCTCTATTAAACCTTTGACATAATCACAGCGGAACATTCAAATCTGCTCCGTTGATCCAGAGAGAGCATTTATCATGTTACAGGTATGAAACCGCTTCACAAAAGTCTTTTCAGTCACACATTGAGCCTCATTCATGAAACTTTTGTAAATGTATGATTAGAGCTGTCACAATTCCTCTATTAAATTCGAGTACTCAAATCCTCGATTGCAATTTAACCTGCAAAATACCAGAAGTGTCGCATTCCACAGATAAGAATTCATGAACTGCATTTTAACATAACGTAGCATAGTGCTATTGTGAAATCACAAAGGCTGAGAGTAAATCAAACAAATATATGCGTTTTAATTTATTATGTGTGTGCAGGTTACATGTGTCTCAGAGCGTTCCCGTTCACAGTAAATGCTGCTCCACATGAAATCGGTCTATAGTATTGTGTGTGTTTGGGTTTACAATAATTTGTCTAAAATGTAACACAATATTAGCTGCTTATATATTGAACTGTTGTATAAAATCAATATCACATTTGCACTCATGCTATTCAGGACAAAAACAGCACTCCGCAACTGATATTGCGCTCGTTACCAGTGTGATATTGCTTAACTATATCATGATATTAAATATGAAACAAAAACTCATACAGGGGCATTTTTGAATTTTATCTTGAATTTTAGGGGCATTGTAACTATATTCTATAGGCTCCATCATGCAGTGAGCTGTTGACCTGCTTCATGTTTGTCATCAATCAACTGTATGAAATATAAGAAATACAGTAGGTCTGGGTGGGGGTGGGCGCATTAAATGCATTAATAATTTTAACATGTTATTTTTGCCCATAGCTAAATAATCTAATTAGTGACTATATAGTTAAGTCAGCTTTTGCAAAAATGCAATCAACTAACCTGTGTTTTGCCTCCCTGCCCCCTCTCGTATATTTAAAGGGACTGGCTATTGCAACAATCCGCTGTTAAAGTGAACAGAACAGCAGGGACAGTGTTCTGAAATCACCATTGAAATGTCTGGCAGGAGTCAAATCTGAAAGTGTGTCATTGACATGAAAGGTTGCGCATACTTTCTTTTTTTGTGTGCAAAAGAAATTTGTATGAAGCTTGGGAGGATTCAGAGACAAAATCATGTAAATCACAGAAAATGTAATCTTCCAGGACACACCCTTAAGGGACATCTGCAGAAACCTCTTTTCAATCACTGTCTGTCATATTACATCACATCAATATTTCAGCACCTTGAAACAATTTTTAAAAAATTAATTCATTTAAATTTATAAATGAATTGTCTAAATAATAAAGAAACCAGTGTTTTTCAGTCACTTCAATGACACGCTACTGGACCTGTCTTTGATACAGTTTTTATGTCTTTTGTAGAAGTATTATGACTTTCAAATAACTTTTCAGGTAAAATTCTTAATGGTGGGCTAAAACCTTTTTATAGCTAAAATCTAAAACCCTTTCATTTATATGTAAATTTTAAAGACCCCCTGTGGTGAAAATCAAGTTTTTAATGTTTTTTATATGTCTGTGTAGTGTTTTCAATATGCTTTAAGACAAACCATGTGCAAATTCATAAGCACCATTGCTGAGTATTTTATGTTTAAAACTGCAGTAAACCAAAAACCCGCGGTTTGAAATCGTGGGTGTTTGTGACGTCACAGACTACCTTGTAACCAATCACAAAAATGTGCCGGCAGGCTTCAGCATATCATTAACTATGACTGCTCTGAAGCAGGAAAGTCTTGAGATAAGCCAGGTTATCCCGGTAAATTTTCTGTTGATATGAAAAATTATGTAGCTTTATCAATATAGCAAGTCTATTATGATGTTCTGATAAACTATAAGCCTTTCTCCACTGACGTTCTGAGTTGTTCAAAGTGTTTGTAAGGATACTGATTGTTAGAAGGCAGCCGTCTGACTCTGTCTGAGATGAAGAACGGGAACATGGTTTGTGTAACATTAGCAACACGTTATTAGCTGTTTGATAACGTAGTCAATCAAAAGGCTAATCATATAAATTCATATTAATGAATGACAGAACCGGCGCAAGGTCTGTACCAAGTGTGCGAGCGCATTGGGGCTCGCGCATTGGGGCTCGCGCTAAGTAAAGTGACGGCTGACTTGAAGTAAAGCCAATAAAGTTCATGTTTTTGTCCTTCAAAATATTTTAATAGCCTACTATAAACATAGAACAATATTGCTCTGAGCGTGTGCATGTGACCGTGATTTGTGTGCATATTCAGTCAGTGTGTCCCTCACACGTCAAGTTCAGAGAGAGCTATTCAGTCCATTATAAATTTTAGCCTACCTGATAAGTTCGATGGAAGTAAATACGATGGAAGTTCATGCTCATTCAAGGATCTGCATTTGTTTCATGTACGGAGAAGACACGCCTGCGCCTGCAGGATTTCATCCGAATGTTTTTTTTTAAATCTGAAAACTATAACAAAATTGTCAAACATCTATTAGCCTGTTCACAGAGGAAAACGGCTGAGTGAATGGAGGCGGAGCTGATTTGCATATTCATAGATCTGTGTATATTAAATGAGACAAGGGTTTACAAGCTATTTTAAGGCATGAAGATATTTTTTTTTTCACTTGAATTTTTTTAAAAATATGTCATTTTGGTGATCAAAGAGGAGTTTTAAGGGATAAAATATTTGACTAGAGGGGGACTTTAAAGGAACACTCCACTTTTTTTGAAAATAGGCTCATTTTCCAACACCCCTAGAGTTAAACAGTTGAGTTTTACAGTTTTCGATGCATTCAGCCGATCTCCGGGTCTGGTGGTACCACTTTTAGCATAGCATAGTTCATTGAATCTGATTAGACCGATAGCATCTTGCTCAAAAATGACCAAGGAGTTTTTATAATTTTCCTATTTAAAACTTGACTCTTCTGTAGTTACGTTGTGTACTAAGACCGACTGAAAACGAAAAGTTGCGATTTTTCTAGGCCGATATGTCTCTCATTCTGGCATAATAATCAAGGAACTTTGCTGCCGTACCATGGGTGCAGCAAGTGCAATGATCTTAAGCAGCCCCTCTCACAAATGTCTCCATGGTTGAAAGGCACGCTCCCTGTGCAAGCAGGGGGTCACAGCTGCTGTGTAATATCATTGCGCCTGTTGTACCCGTGATACGGCAACAAAGTTCCTTGATTATTACGCCGGAATGAGAGTATAGTTCCTAGTCATATCTTAGTACATGATGTAACTACAGAAGTCAAGTTTTAAATAGGAAAAATATCAGATTAAATGAACTATGCTATGCTATGCTATGCTAAAAGTGGTACCGCCAGACCCGGAGTTTGGCTGAATGGTTTCGAAAACGGTAAAACTGAACTGTTTAACTCTAGGGGAGTTGGAAAATGAGCCTATTTTCAAAAAAAGTGGAGTGTTCCTTTAACAGTTGCAGTGATACACATAACCAAATAGTAATTAGGCTTGTCACTACACCAAATTGTTATAAATTGAACAAAACCATACAGATTTCCATACTGATTTTAGGGGTAATATTATTCCCTTTTTCAAAGTCTTGATTTTGTTTTGAGGGTGTACTAGAATATGTTTGCATGCTTGATTGTTTAAAAAACAATTTTTTTTCAGCTCTGTCTCAAATGCCCCGTTTAGTTCCTATTTCGATTTGGCCCCTCCTTTTGAAATACAAAATATGCTCTGATTGATTAGTTAACTGGCCCAGTTTGTTGTGATTGGCGAACTGCTTATGGCATGTTCTGGATATGTCACGCCCCTTACCATAACTATGAGTTTCATCTGCTCAGGTATAACGATGGTGTCAATTTTGCCATACTAATACGAGCCCAGTTTAGACCCTGAAAATGTTTATGAACAAGAGGTTTGTGTAGAAGCTTTGGAAGCATGGATTTTACAGGAAGTTTCAGAGTGGCAAGTTACTAAGGATCGGTGAACATCGGTCAACGTTCTTACAAAAGCAAGAGCTCTGTAGCTAAACACTACATCAACACTGCAATGTTAGCTAGCAGGCTAACTGAATCAAACAGTTTGCCATTTGTTTACATCATAGCAACAACATAAAACTTATAATTGGAACTGTTAATAGATGACAAACAAGAAATGGTAAAACATACTTACAGGTTGTGATCCATAAACAACTGATTGTACCGACAAAATGGGTATTGTATTTGTGCGTATCAGGCATTGTACTTTCTTAGGTTCTGGAAACTGTCCTTTGTAAAATATGCAGCACACAGATAAAATAATACTTTTTTACCACTGTTTTTTTAAGTTTGTCCACCTTAGGAAGGCCAGACAAAGTAGTTTTGGATCCAGGGTGGAAAAAAACATTCTCTTTGACATGGCAACAACAAGCTACTAAATCAGGTTTTCTCTAGTGCAGCTCAAACCAGGCCTATTAAACCAGGCCTATTTAACCAGGATTATTTAAATGAGTGGCATTGTGACTTCACAAGATCCAGAAGAAGCGTGCTGTAATCCCACTAAGCCATTTTTTTTTAAAAGTGTTGTGAGTGAATATCTCTGTTTGGAGTGGACTTTTTTTCATGCTCAAACAGCAACATTACACACTAACTATAGTTGATATACATAACAGGACCCCTTTAAAATCGAGAAATTAATATTGCCAATCCAAATCTAGTGTCCACACAGCTGACATGTTTAACTGTTGTAGGTTATCCATGTTGTGTTCACAAAATAGATGTTGAACACAGTCAAAATGTGCCATCGGAGAAGTGCTAATTAAATGTCTGTTTCCTTCACTGATTTTGGCCCTACAAAACCATTTCTGGCCAAAATGAAAATAACTGTGTCAGCTGAAAATTGAAAATTTTGGTGCGTCCCTAATAACATTTATTTAAAGTAAAAAAAAAAAAAAAAAAAACTTTATTTTGGTGAGCGCCATACCCTGTAATGAGTTCCTATTTTTATTTTATTGTTTGTATACTTTGTGTAGGATATATTATATATAAAGTTACAGTAATCTCACAACATTATGAAATACATTTATGCCAGTATGTAAAACTACTAATACACTTGTTTTCTTTCATTTTCCATTATTATAATAACATAAATGAATGTAAAAACTGCGTTCAGTGCAATATTCATGATGTACCATTTTTTTCTTTTCATACTATTATGTGCACAAAACGCAATACAAAGAATCTTAAAATGACGTTCGGTTAATAGAAGAACATTGTGCCCTACAACAATGAAGTGCATAATAAAACACCAGGAAAACACAAAAAATAACCAAGAGGATGTTCACATTGAATATGCACTCATATTTAAAGTTTGACCATAATACACTTCTATAGATTTTGTTTGTTAAGCTTGTCTGTTTGTATTTCTCCTCAAGATTCTTACCACTACACACACTGGAGTATTGGATTATAAAATAAAAGCTATGTAGATTTTAAGTTGCTAGTGTGTTTCTGGGTGGTTGGTAGGTGGTGGCTAACTAGCCTAAATCAAAAGAGCCCACCTCCAAGTCTGTATAATATTCTGGTCGGGTCCTTTCTTCCATGCCACTAATTATGCAAATAGTCTATTTAACCTCAGGAATTCAAGATAATAAAGTCAGTTTGAATGGAAATGGCTAAAAAACCACATTTAAGCATTGCATGTGTGGTTTTCTTTCCCAGTGGGCACTTGTGATTTTGAAACATTGTGGCAGTCAGAGTTCAGTTGAGCTGTTTTATAGGGTTTTTGGGTCCAGACGGCCCTCACAGGGCCTGCACACATTCCTCATGCCTGCCTTTGAACCGAAGCTGAGGGGCAGCCCATCACACCCCATCCACAAACGCCTCTCGTCCTCTTCGCCTCGCTTTTTGTCCGTTCTACGGTCTGGATGTACATCTATTCTGTGTTTCTGGATCATTACGTATAGAGTCGAGGTTAGGCCTGTGTGTGACTACTAATGTGTTTTTCCTCAAACCATTTATTGTCCATAGTAAAGCGTGTCGTTTGAGGATAAGGTCAGAGCTCCGTCCTACTTTTTCTTGCTCTCGTTTTCTTTATTCATACATGCTTCTTCATTAATGCACACAATCAAGTCCGCTGTTTTTGTTCACAGCCTCACATTATTTATCCAGCAAACAAACTGTCACTTGCTCACTGTAATTATATTTTAAGAGTCTGCTTAGCACACAGCGTACAACCTGACCTCTTTCTATAAAAGCTTATTTACAAAAGGCAAAAGCAGGTCTCAAAAGACGCTCGGCGGAGCTCAGGGAGGGTGAAAATGCCGTAACACGAGACATTTCTCATACACAACTCGGTAACAGCTCAACCAGACTGAGCTTTGATTCATGTTTCACCCACACACTTGGGTCAATAGCTTATGTTGTGAATAGTGAGCACATTGAAGTGCAGGGTTTGAACCAGGAAAGGTCGTTACAGGGTGACAATCTCTGTGTCCGATGTATGACATACCCATCCTTTTGTTGTTGTTTTGTTGTGGAAAACAATAACTTCCTTTCTCCTCTCCTCAGGGCGTACTCCCTTGTGGACTCCAGCCAGGTGTCAACCTTCCTCATTTCCATCCTTCTCATCGTGTATGGCAGCTTCAGGTGAGGTCTCATCTCTTCTGCTGCAGACCTCAGGCCTCTGCAGTTAGGATTGAACCAGTGCTGTGTTGCCATGTGCGTGTTTTGCATGTACAAACGTAGTCATTTTGTATTCTATTGTATGATTTTTGAGCATTGTTGAATTAAGTTGACTTTAAACGTCATCATGTCACCAAATATTATCAGTAATGTCTTTAAAATTAATGAATTTATAGTTATCATGGATAATTTAATGTATGATGTATAATTTCCTAATATTATTGAAAATTAAAATAAGTAAAAGTTTTAATGAAAAATATATTTATATGAAAACTCCCTTTCTCTTTGTAGGGAAATATAATTAATATTTTTTATATTTTATATACATTATCGTACGAAGGTTTGGAGATTTTTTTAAAAAAAGAAATCAATACTTTTATTTAGCAAGGATACATGAACTTGATCAAAAGTGACAGTGAAGTCATTTATAATGTTAAAAAATATTTGTTTCTTATAAATTCTGTTCTTTTGAACTTTCTATTCATCAAAGAATCCTGAAAAAAGGATCATGTGACACTGAAGACTTGAGTAATGCTGGAAATTCAGTTTTGCATCACAAGAATAAATTACATTTGAAAATAAATTGTATTAAATTGTAATATTTCACAATATTTCTTTTTTTTTTTTTTTTACTGTATTTTTGATTAAATAAATGCAGCCGTGGTGAGCAAAATAGTTTCTAAAACATTAAAAATTATTTTGAACCTGTGTGTTCACAAATATTTATTATACAGGGAAGTACATTTAAAAAATTCTAAAATATTTACATTTTTCTTTCAGTTTTTTTTTTCTTTTTCTTTTTTTTGGTACATATGTTTTTAAATGCTTATAAAATGTGTTGTTTTATGTGATGTAGCCAATTTACTTTATCATAACCGTGAAAAACAAAATTTTCTTGCCTGTGTTAGCAGAAAAAAAATCTTTACTCTTGGAACCTGGGCCTTTTAAATATATCTGTTGAATGAATCAGTGGGCAGAGTTGTTTTTCTAGATGACAAATTTAATTTGTTGTAAAAGAACTTGAAGCTGTCAGGTACAGAAGTGTCGATTGTTTATCTGATGAAGCCTTGAAAATATATCTTTCCAAATTTTCAGTGGACAGCAACTCTCATAATCATGGACTCTGAAAGTTTGATGTAGCTAAAACAGTATGACATATTAAAACGTAAAGATGCAACGGTCAAAGTTTTTTGCTCCAAACACACGATTGGCAACCGACCGTTTTATTTATTTATTTATTTTTTTTTTTTTTCGGAAGATCTCTGTTCCGGACTTATACACAAGCTGCATCGTAATATTTCAGCACAAATTCCATTTTGAGAAATTATTTCAAAGTCTGTAAACAGGATGTTAACACAGGCCAGAGATGGGGCATGCTGAAGACTGATGCAAAGAGGAGTGGAAGGCATAGACATGCCAGCAGAGAAAATACTGGACCAGGCACAGCAAGCTCACTGTTCGCCATGCTCAAAATATTGGAAAAATATAAATATTGAATTGGGGGTGGGTGTTTATATGAATGTATCTCTGAATAGAACTGACTGTCTTCAGAAAAGTTTTGATGGGATTTTCTTTTTCACTTCCCTCCATATAATACCTATTAAAGCAGTGTTTACAAGTGCAGGGGACGCTATATCGCTGCCTTTCCATAAGCGCCATCTACTGTCAGAGAGTGAATTTGCATTTTAATTCTGTCCATCTTCTGTTTTTGTTCTGTGCAGCTATGTCTAATGTAGCATAATTGCACAAAGCTAAAGTCAGACCATACTGTTTTTGCTTTAAATTTTGAAATTATACACTCAAATTTAAATAAAAAACAACTGCTCATGCAGAGATTTCCTCTAATTTCAAATGGCTACAGATATTTTTTATTAACACCAGTTTGGCCTGTAGTAGTTCAAATAAACAAAACATATTTGCTTAAACAAACAAAAAAACAACTGTTATTGGAAATAGCCCATTTTCTTGTTAAAAAAAAAAAAAAAATGGAATTGGCCATTAAAAAGGACTGTTTCATTTGTCTTCAAATTAAATATGCCATCTGTGACTTGTCAAAACCCCAGACGTCGAGCAGTAAGCTTTGGCATCCTGGTTCTGTCCACTGGTGGTTCACTTAGGGGCCAGAGAAATTGGGGATTGTGTGTAAACTGTCTCTGTCCACACAGGTCATTAAACATGGACTGTGAGAACCAGGAGAAGGACAAGGATGGAAACCCCACAACCAATGGCTCTTTCAACAATGCCAACTCTAACAACAGTGAGTCCTGAACTAGTTACTAGTCATGAGCCAAGAAAGTGATTAAAACTGCTATAATTACTTCTGCTTCATTAATCACACTAGAAATGGAAGGTGGAGTGCGTTATGGGATACAGTATGCTGTTGCAGTAGTATGTTAGTATGCTCTTCTAAGCAGAACCTGAATCCTCTAATAAGAATGTGTATTTGCACAGGTATTCAGACCATAGACTCAACACAGGCGCTGTTCCTGCCCATCGGAGCCTCAGTGTCTCTGCTCGTCATGTTTTTCTTCTTCGACTCCGTTCAGGTGGTGTTTACCATATGCACTGCAGGTACGTGCCGCATGCAAACGCACCAGTAACCTTCCACCACTCCTTTCTCACACTGACCTAGTTCATACACTGCGCCATGTCACTGCACTGTAGCATGCTTGAGTAATATTTACGTAATTGTTTGTTTTTCCTCAACAGTTCTAGCAACCATCGCATTTGCATTCCTACTGCTGCCGATGTGCCAGTATCTGACCAGACCTTGCTCCCCACAGAACAAGTAAGAAATGTTTTCTCACTCATCAGAGCATTTTGCTGTAGTTACCTTAGTTCCCATGTCAACAAACTGTTTCTTATTGGGATTCAGATAAAAATCTTGTGACATTCACTCATTGAGTTAAATGTGTCCCTCATTAGCATGTTCTACATAATGTCTAATGATGAATAACTGATGACGGATATTTATAAATAATAGTAAAAATGTAGATAGAATTTTTTATTATTATTATTATTATATCTACATTTAATTTTATATTAGTTTTTGTTTAAAATAATTAAATGTAAATAATTATAATAATAATAATGTGTATAGAAATGTAAACCTTTTAGCAATAATAAATTGTCTTCTGTTTTTCTGAACAAAGAAATGTAACTGTTAACAATAACTGTTATTTATTTTCTTTTCTTATATTTTCTTTTTCTCATTATGTGGATGCCAACACATGTCAAAAGGGACGACAAGTATGGACAAATAAATAACTTTTTATTTTAAATTTGTTGAGTTTGTCAGAATTGAGCATAGTCAATGTCACATTTGCTTAGGTTTGAATATTGACTTAGAAATAGCACAGATTTGAAATATTTCTTTGTTTCTATATCATAAGTTTACATTTGTCAAATTCCTAAACTTTTTATTTCCAGGTGTTAATAGACATATGGATACCAGTGTATATAAAAAAAAGTTTTTATTTAGCCTAAAAGGGGTAGTTTACCCCAGTGGTTCTCAAAGTGTGGCGACGAGAAGACTACGAAGCTGAGCTTGTGACATGCTGTAAAAAGAGCTCACTGCAGCCACTGATTATATATTGTTCTGATCTATTATTCTTTCTTACTGTTATATTTTAAATGACTCAATGGCTTTACAAAGTAAATTGCATGCGACAAACTATTGCATGCGTTTTTTATTGCACATTTTTCAATTTAAAAAATATTTTCATTTTTATAGCTTTTAGTGAAATTATTTGGTAGTCAGGTGGGGGGGGCTCCATATTTTTTTAAAGGTTTAAAGGGGGGCATGTCCAAAAAAGTTTGAGAACCACTGGTTTAACAAAAATGACATTTTTGTCTTCATTTATTCACCCTTAAGGTGTTCCAAACCTGTATGAATTTCTTTCTTCTGCTGAACACAAAAGAAGATATTCTGAAAAATGTCATGCTTCTATAGTATGGGGGGAAAAATTCTATGGAAGTTAAAGGGTACATAACACACACAGTATCTTGAGTACCTATAGTAGTAGTGCATCCTTCATATCTCCAAAAAGTCTTTAGTTTTATCATATTTGTAAAAGAGATATGCTGAACCGAGTCTTTCCGAAAAAAGCCGAGCTCCTGGAGGCGTGCCGTGGGCAGAGCTAAAGAACGTGCACATCTTTTACGTAGCGATCGTCTGCAAGCTGCGACATCATTGTAAATAAAAAGAAACAAAAGCATTTGCGTTGTTTACATTATATGCACTTGCACGCCGATTGCCAACAAAACAGACATTTGATGCAGTTTTGCTCAACGCCCGTGATCTGCAATTTTCCAGCGTCAAACTGACGTGTTTACAAAACATTTGTCGCCGAAATTCTGGGAACAAACAAACATGTGTGCACAACTCTGTTGCTACCCCAGAAAAACAAACTGCATCCACTGTTCCCTTAAAGCTGGGTTCTTTGGGAAGCTAAACAAGGTTATCTTTCCCTCACAACCAAAAACGCACTTCGTTGAAAAATCTCTCGGCTTCCATAACCCGAACGAAGCGTGCTGATGGGTGTGCTCTTGTTCTCGCTCTGGGTGATGTGTGCGCTCGATTGTCAGGGAGAAGTGCCCATACAAAGAATTCCCCCCTTTATTATGTAATACAGGGCCATACTTGGAAAAAAAACTTTCCGAAACTTATCTGAATCTGGAAGGATTGTATTTGGCACAGAAATACTCCATTAAACGTCCAACTCGTGTTTTGAAACTTTGGCCATTAGGGGTGTAACGATATATCGCAGTATGATATTTCGCGATGCAAAAATGTTACGATATGCATCGTAGAGTGATGGCGATACTTTTACGATATGACGGCAGTCTAATCTTATTGGTTGAGCTGCCGATGTGACCTACTCTGCAAAGTGTAGGCTGCAATGAGAGAAGCCGGGTTGTCACCGCATATAAGGGTGTGTCTCAATCAGCTCTCTTGTTCAGTAAGTGTTTCGCGCACACATCGAATCTTGCAAGCAGGTTTAAACATTTCTCGCGTCAGTCTCTTGCTTGGTCGCGTGAGAAAAGTCGTGGCTTTCTTTCACCGCAGTGCCACAGCAACAGCTGTGCTCACAGAAAACCAAAAGATGCTTGCGATGCTTTGCTTTAAGAAGTTTTGTGGGGCCGCTCACATATTGCGTCTTTTCCGCATGCAAGTCAGTTATTTCAAATGTAGTAACGCGGCAACCGCGCCCATAATGGAAGCAACACGGTCGCGACGCACATGCGGTGCGTTTTCCAGGCGCATCGAGATGAAAAATTATCAACTTGTCAGAATGCCGCAAGTGCACCGCAGGCCATGTGACAAGAACCAACCGATCAGCTATGGCCTTTCCGTAACAAAATCTCAGCCGAACAGCTGTACAGGGTGGTTTTTACATCTCATCTCCATAAATATATCCAGTAGTAAAAGTAATCCAAGGGCTAGAAATAATTTTTTATCCTTTGCTGAAACTTGATCCTCTTGGAGAGCGCAGTTCATGGTTGCATTGCAATGACCGACGCCATGGGAGCACTTTGGAAAGAAGCAGCGGTGTGGCCGCACCTTCCACGCATTTTTAGACTCTGATTTCTGAATTCTAAGTTTTTCAGTGACAGACAGACCTATTCAGCTGTTATTTTGAATACAGAAGGTTTTTATTAAACCTGAAGTGTGATCTTGTATGTACAAGGAAAATTTTTGTTTTTTAAATAAATCTAATTTCAGTTTCTTTTTGTTCGTATCGCGAACTCAGTATCGTGATACGTACCATATCGTGACCTGAGCGTATCGTTACACTCCTTTTGGCCATGCTTAGCTCTTTAACAGTGTAAATAAGACAGAAAGCATGAAATAGCATTAGAACCCCCAGCCCCCCTTTAATGGGATCCCATCAACTGTTCTTCATTCTTCAGAATATCTTCTTTAGTGAAGAAGAAAAAAAAAAATCATACATGTTTTGGAACAACTTGAGGGTGAGTAAATGATAACAGAATTTTCATTTTTGGGTGAACTATTCTTAGACTGAACATTTTACCTCATGGCGTATTTTAACTGAATTACTTGAGAATCTCACCTGAAAATCCGGTAACATCAGCAGTCTTCCTCCACACAGCTGTGGTTCATGACGTATAATTCAGCAAAAGTTACATATGCTTTCGAACTGAGGTTAGTATATGAAAAAATGTCACAACAGGGCAAAATGAAAGATTAGAAAAGGCTACTTCTTTTTTAATACATTTTTTCCTGTTTAGACTTTATTCAAGCTGTAAAACTATGAATGTAAAACTAAATGCATCTCCACAGGGTAAAGTCAATATGTACAATAATGACAATGTAGGAGAAATATAATGTAATTTAATAGAAAACTATGTTGAGGGTGCTCTGGCGCAGCAGGATTTTGAACCGCCTCATGTGATGTACACTCATAGAAAACAACAAATTTTAACCATGTGGCGCAATGCTACGCTGCGCTTCTTGTCTGGTGTGCGATCCCTTTTAACACCCAATGCAATTTATTAACACTTAAAAGATATTTTTTGTCTGATAGAATGTTCCAAATCTTACAAAATCAGCTTTTAAAATATTTTTTTTGAAACCGATAATGCTCATGTTTGTTCGTAGGGATTTTTGTTTCGGCTTTGCTTAATCTCACAGTGTAATCTAGAATCTGATCTTTTTGCTTTGGGTGAAACAATCCTCTTGTGTATTAATGGACAACTGTGTTAGAAATCAGATGCTGGGGTGTGAAAAAGAGCCTCATGTCCCAACCAAGTGACGTGTGGTTGGTAGTGTATTCAGCATGTGAGCCAGCGTGTCTCTTTTGTCTCCAGGATCTCGTTCGGCTGCTGTGGCCGCTTCACGTTGGCGGAGCTGCTGTCTTTTTCTCTCTCTGTCATGCTGGTCCTCATCTGGGTGCTGACAGGCCACTGGCTGCTCATGGACGGTGCGTCAGCATGCTGTTACTCTGTTTGTGTGTGTGTGTGTGTGGGAAGAAAATGTAAACATGTCCTCTGATTTACTTTTCTGTATGGAGTGGTGTTATTTTGCTCATAATATTGTGTTGTTGTTTCCTGCAGCGCTTGCCATGGGTCTTTGTGTGGCCATGATCGCATTTGTGCGGCTGCCTAGTCTCAAGGTGTCATGCCTGCTGCTGTCAGGCCTCCTCATTTATGATGTGTTCTGGGTAAGCAAATTAATGCAACAAGTCATACTGGTTCCTAGGGATGGTGTTAAGTCTTTAAATCACGCCATGACTAATTCACAGTAACTGTATATGCACTACCAGTCTAAGGTTTTATAAAGGTTTTATAAAGTTATAAAGTTGCCCACCAGCATTTTTGATCATTCTCAAATATTTCATGGGCCCCAGATTATTAAAATGAGTAAAAAGTTCTTCTTTGTCTTGACTGTTCAGGAAACATCCTGCTCTGTATTTACACATCTTCAATGTTTCTTTGTCACTCTCGCATGCAAATAATATAAAGCAATTACACTGACACACGTCTTTCCTCACATGTTATATACTGCTGTACTGCTCCACCCTGTTGATGTCATAAACCTTATAATTGCAGCTCACGAGATTGTTACAAAAACATTCAAGGGGTTCCTGTTAAAACGGATTACTTATTCGCTTGCAAGTCAGAAGCTTATTACTTAAAGAAATGCACCTGGGGTTAAGTGCCATTTGGGTGGCAACCTGCAACCCTTTGATGTCATTCCAGATTTGTAACCACAAGATCACACCAACCCCTTAGTACATCAAATCCTGAAATGTGTTCCCCATTCCACCCCGGTGCTAACTGTCAAACCTTTTCCTCAGTGTGGAAAATCACTCCAAACACGCTTACGCAAGCCTGACATCACTCTCTCTCAGCGTCTTAAAACAGCAGGGCAAGCTGGTCTGTCCCTCAGACTCATCTCCCTCCCTCTCCCATAGGTCTTTTTCTCCGCCTACATCTTCAACAGCAACGTGATGGTGAAGGTGGCCACGCAACCTGCTGACAATCCCCTTGACGTACTCTCACGCAAACTACATCTGGGCCCTGGCATGGGACGGGACGTCCCACGCCTCTCCCTGCCCGGCAAGCTGGTGTTCCCCAGCTCCACCGGCAGCCACTTCTCCATGCTGGGCATCGGCGATATTGTCATGCCAGGCCTGCTGCTATGTTTCGTGCTTCGATACGACAACTATAAGAAGCAGGCCACTGGAGAAGTGCCCGGACCAGCCAACATGTCCGGCCGCATGCAACGGGTTTCCTACTTCCACTGTACCCTCATTGGTTACTTTGTTGGTATGTATCACAACTTAATCTTCCAAACACACCCTCCTATTAAAGTGCTAGTTCACCAAAAATGAAAATTCAGTTATTTACTCACCCTCAAGTTGTTCCAAACCTGTATACATTTCTTTGTTCTGCTGTACACAAAAGAAGATATTTTGAAGAATGTAGAACAGTTGATGTGATCCCATTAAATGAGGGCTGGGGGTTCTAATGCTATTTCATGCTTTCTGACTTATTCACACTGTTAAAGAGCTAAAAAGTTGAACGTTTGTAACCAGGCACCATAGAGTACCCCAGGGATGACATGTTTTTGTAGGCCAACCCGGAAGTTAGCGGCGCACGGGTTCCCTCGATTGAAAGCCTATGCATTTTCCCCATAGACTTTTGGAAAATCACAGAAAATAATCTGTGTTTAACAAAGGGTTATGACACTTATACGTTTTGTCTATCAAGATAATCTTTACAAGTTAACGCAACATTTATAGATTTTGAAGCCTAAATAAAGTCGTCAGATATAAAAGGCTAACAGTAGGCTATAAACGGACTACAGCACACCATGGTCAAGGATCAACGTCACCATCGCCAAACTTTATTTAAAAAACAACTTTATTTAAAAACATGCTCGCTGATTATGATCTGTGCTGTGTATGAATACTTATCCATTTTTTCATGAGAAATGCTGTCCAAATGTCCTGTTTTTAATGATGACGTCTAAAGTCCCCGCCAAATGAAGTAGTCCCTTTTAGCAATTTGTTAGCAACCGCTGTTTTTAAGACACAGTAAAGGTTTAAAAAATCACAAGTGGGTTATAACTGGTGTGTTTTATGTCATAAATCAAAACGTGAAAGTATTTAGAGGCTTTGTTAACCACAGACCTTATTTCAGGCGATTTAGCAAAAACCCATTCAAGAAACCCATAGACTTTACGCCGTTGGAACCGGAAGTCCTAAAATGCTAACTCGCTTCCGGGTTTTGCCTACAAAAAAAATATTTTATCAATAGAAATCTGTCCAATCTGTTGGTTGGTATATCCGTCTGTCTGTTGTTCTACCTGACTCTTTGTCTTGCTATCTATCGGCCTTATCAGTGCCGGGCGGTATGACCAAAAATCTTGTAATCTTTTACCAAAGTATTCCTTAAGGGCTGAAATACACTACACAACTTTTGCTAGGATTTTTTGCACTGCATTCTGATTGCACAGACAAGAATGTACACTACAGTGGCAGAGCTCCGCTCAAAACGCTACAGCACCTCTGTTTAATTAGTTTTTTCCCCAGCATACTGGCAGTATAATCACATATACACAATTACAGTTGGAAAAATGCAAACTTTGTTTCCGAATGCCCGAAGTAAAGATACAGTGTCATTTTCAAAAAACATTTCAACAAAGCCAGCCAATTCACAATGAAATACATGTCAAAACTGCTATATTTAACATGCATATGAAAAGTTCCATTGCAAGCCGGCTCATACACACACCGTCATTCATCTTGAAATCATATAATTTGATTTGTGTCTTCTGATTGGTTCTTCTTTGGACTTAGAGGCTTTTGCGGACAAAGCAAAGTGACATTTAGCAGATTCTGCCAATGAACCAATATTTCTGAATGGGCTGATTCCAGGATTTAGCGGATTTAAAGCAAAAGTATTTGGTATACTATGTGCCGAGAGCATTCGTTCAATATGATCTCATTTTTGACGGATGTGCCGTTTAGTGGCTTTCGCATCTGAACTTCATATAACAACTTTAATGCATACAATGTGTAAGCCTTATGATTTAAGCACTTAATCCACCAGAAACGTGAGGACCATCAGCATATTTGAAACAGTTGTGAGAGATGTCACCACCTGCTTCTCAAATCAATTGGTTGCCACCTGGAGTTTTTTGCTTGATATTTGCAAGTTGAGCATCTCTGAACTTTTGACCGCTCTCTGCCACTCACCAAACTTTTTAACCACACAGGTTATCTTTTTATCCTCATAACCTAAACTCCAGCTTACTTGTTAGTGTTTTCAGATCATCCCCGCTTCTTCCGCAGTGTAGAGAAAAAGCGCATGTGCATGGTTGCCAGATTGCAAAGATTATGTAAATCACCAGTTTTCTTTTAACAGAAAAGCTCTGATCGGAGGATTTGAATTCTTTAAATCTGGCAACCGCAAACATGAACGCTTGTATTGGCTTGTAAAGAATATTCTGTAATTTTGTTTCCTGACAAAAACAAAGTTATTTTGGTCAAGTTTTTATTTTTTTTAACTACATTTCAGTCTCGCAGTTTCTGTGAGTGATTGCATGTTGACTATTTCATTGTTTGATGATTCTCTCTCTTCCACTCTCAGGTCTGTTGACAGCAACGGTGGCCTCTCGTATTCACCGCGCGGCCCAGCCTGCCCTACTGTACCTGGTGCCCTTCACCCTGCTGCCTCTGCTCACCATGGCCTACCTGAAGGTATGTCAGTTTGTGCCAAAACCAGAAATTCCAGAGAGTTGAGATATGCCTTATTTCTAGGAACATCAAAACAGTGTCAACTTCATTTCGCAGAATTGTCATTTGCCCACTTGTTCAGAAACAATGCAGAAGTCTATATCGGATCATTTTCCGGTTATTTGAGCAGGGTGTGTGCCATATCCATAACACTGCGCTGCATTATTTATGCTCTAGCACATACACCTATGTACGTCTCTGCGGGTACTTCACATTCCTTCTATTGAGGCTTCAATTTTACGCCGGTTTCTTTTCACTGTGGCAGATGTTTTGTTCTGCATGTGCAACATAATATGATCAGTTCTGTGTAGTGCCGTCGCCATAGCAGCAGCCTCCCTTTTCCATGGAAACGAACACTTTTGGAAATGTTTTTACACATGCAAGTTGAAATGCTGCTCCAGTAGCTGGATGGAGCTTTACCAGCTTTGACTTGTACACAATGGATTAAAATAATGTGCCATATGACTGTTTAAAACACTACACTTCTTTGGTGTCAAAGTATGCGGTAGTACCTGTTGGATGTGTGATAACCATCAAGAAGATAAAATCTTTTCCTTTATAGAATGTTGTGTGTGCCTAAAAACAGAAGTAGGCAAAGCGAATTAGCATTAGAACAAATTTGATTTGAATCTCATCTTCTCAAACAGGAAGCTGTGTTTTTCCACGTAGGTGTCTTATTTAAATTGTGTGTGTGTGTGTGTGTGTACTAATTAGTGTAAGGAGAAGCACACAGGTTTGTGCTGTTTTCGTCAGCGCTTCTGTACAATTGAACCTATTATTGAAACATTTATGACTGTTAATAACGATATTTCTTGATGTGCAAACATAGTAGAGAAGGTGAGCTTGTTGACAAAGCAAAATGTTTGTCTGTTTAATCGTTAACAACAAAAGGACATAATTATGGTGTGTAAATTGATCCGCACAGGTTTGTGCTGTTTTTAACTTGCATATTTGTTTAAGAACAACATTGATGGTAGCATAAACACTGTGCACAAGCCTCTTGTAACTCAGAGTATAACAATATAATAGGACTGGCTGTCAAACCTGACGTGACACATTAAATGTACTGAGAAAAATGGCACAATTATCTTACTTTCTGTAATGCTGCTGCAGTCCCACTGACATTTACTATAATTTGTGGCAGTACGTTTGTGATCTCTGGTGTGCACTTAGTGTAATATTCAGATAATGGGTCAAATGAATGTGCAGAAATGAAGGACACTGAGACATTTTATTTTGTTGTGAAAGGATGTTTTTATCACATGCATGAGTTCATTCACATAGACAAATGAATTAAACAGTGTACTTTATTCATCTAATCAAACACATTTCAGACCAGATATAGCAGATGGGAAATTATATTTTAAACGCTACTTATTATATACAGTATATTTACAAGAAAGATAAAAACGTTACTAAACAAAAAAAATTTAGGGAACATCTTCTGATTTAACTATATTTTTATAGAAATTTATTCTATTTTTTACTTGGAACAATATTTTTTTTTCTTATACATTTTTCATTACATAAGTCTGTATTTAGTTTTATTTACATTTTTGTGCATTAAAAAGAATTGACCTATTCAACAAAATAAATAATGAATAGGTTATTATAATAATAATTATTATTATTATAATATTTTGTACTTGAACATTTAGTTTAGTATATATTCAGCTTTATTTCGGTGCTTAAATATGGACGTCAACAAATGTTTAGTTGGTCAATATTTTATTATTATTATTATTATATAACAACAAACAATATAGTAAAATTACAAATAATAACAATGAAATATTGACCTATTATTTGTTTTAATAAGTCAACAATTTATGCTCAAATGTAAATTAAACCTTAATATAGACCAATGCAATGAAAAATGTAAAAGAAGATAAAAATTAATAATTGTAATTTAAAATGATTGATTACTGCTTTTTTATTACCATTATTACCATTCTTTTATTTATTCAATTAAAAAAAAAAAAACCTCATTGACCATCGAGGAGAAGCTTGTAAATATGATAGGGCTGGATGGTTATGGCCAAAAAAATAAAAAAAAATTATCCAGATAATGTTCAAGTTAGTCGATATTGATAATTATGACAATGAATGTCAAATCTTTATTTCTTTCAAGTTTAAAGGCAGGTTTTTGCTCCTAAGTGAAAGCTGTAGAAACCAGACTGTTATTAGTGGTTTTAAAGGTTTGCAGTGCAGGCTGCAATATTAATGTTTTGTCTTTTGCACATTTGACAGTAGTTGTAGCTTATGTTAGGATGCAGATATAAATTTGTTCATTAAAGGGGTCATGAAACCCCATTTCAGCAGCAGTCAGTTCTCACCACAGTTTTAAAAAATGCTACAAAAGTGAGCGTGGAGGGGGAAGAGGCTGACGACACAGCAATGGCTTCTGATTCAGGCTCTCATTAAAAGCATCAAAGCTTCCCACAAATGCACGCAGCAAATTACCATTACACTCTACACTATATACACATGGTTTTGTAGTTTGACCTTAAATTACACAAATACATATCCTGTGACCGCTATAAAATAAATGCACAGCCGTTCACATTTGTTCTCTGTATCGAAAATATATGAACACCCTCTTGCATCTTTGAGGCTTATTTTTGCTGTTTTTATAAGCCTTTTGATCGGTAAAGACTAGTTACGCTCAGTGTGGTTGAATCGCGTTTGTGTCGAAGACTCATGTGACACAGAAAACTTATGCGACAAACTCTTACAAAGCAAAAACGAACACTCATTTTGATCCATTACTTCATCTCTCACTTACTGTACGTGATCTCCAGTTTGAAACATCTGTCAGAGGATATCGACGCATGTTGTCGTGAATAATTAACTGAGGCATCTTCTCGCAGGATAAGGACGTGCATTCACATGAATAATTATGAGACACAGATGAGTCGTTGCTGTACTCTATAGTACAAGAAAACCTTACATCCTGTGACGTTCACATGAAGACAAATTTAAACCCAGAAGTTGAGAAGATGTGGCTCTGTCTTTGTCATGTGACATCACTTTCAGTGTGAATTGATTGTAATTGTTTCCATGTCTGTCTCTCCACAGGGAGACCTGCGGCGCATGTGGTCCGAGCCCTTCCATGCCAAGTCCAGCAGCTCCCGCTTCCTGGAGGTATGATGCTGCTCTGACTAGCACAGGTTCCCACCCACCCACCCACTGGAGAGAGAGAGAGAGAGAGAGAGAAAGAGAGGTCGGAAGAGAGGAACTGCACTCGTCTTCTCGTCATCCCTCATTCCTGTTGTCATCCTCCAGCCAGCGGATGAACAGACGTACGCGGACTTCACTGCCAGATGGATTCATGCACTCCACACGTCTCCGTACTCCTCAATCCTTCTATAGTTTCTGTCTTTTTTTTTCTCCCCCTCATCCTCTTTTCTTTCTCAGCTCCATTCCATGTTTGTCACGCCATCTCTCTTTCTCTCTTTCTTCTATCCCATCATCCCTTTCCTATTCTACTTAACTCATTTACACTTTACCGGATCGGTCTTTTGTCTGGACGTGACCGGAGCCCCTTTGAGCTCCGAGTGTGTTTCCATTTGTACCGTTTGGCACCATTTATGGATTTACAGACTGAGATTTCTTTATTTACTGCTCTAAACGAACTGTGGTTGAGGAACGCAGATTCTGCCACAGCTTGGGATGACGACGACCCTATAAGGGACCAGCACACAGTAGAGGACAGCGTTGTTTTCCCCCCTCCCTTCCTTCCTTCCTTCCTTCCTTCCTTCCTTCATTCTCTCTTCCTCTTTCCCTTTCTGATAATACCCCTCCCGCATCTACCCCACCCGTCTCCCTCTCTAACAACCCCTTCCTTCGCAGAAACATGTATTTTATTTAGAAAGATTTTATTCTTGGCATATACAGAAATGATGCATTATAAATTGTGGGGGCGTACAGCTCTATGTATATATGTGTACACATGTATTGGGGGTTATCATGTCGAGGTGTGCGTGAGATCGCGTGCGTGTGCGAACAAGGGCAAGGGCTTTTAGATCTCAACGGAGTCATAAACGAAACGCGCAGATGGGAAATATTTTTGTTTCTTTCCTTTCTTTTCCCCCTGTGAATGAGTCGTAACAGCTCAGCCTAGGTCACTTTTTTGCGTGATGTACATCCTCTTCCATAAAACATTGCATATGGACCATTTGTGCAAGTTGGCTCTTGAAGAGAAGGCTGTGCTTGTGATTATGTCTGTGTTTATGTATGAATGTATGCCATTACCTCCATGGGCTCTGGATGGACCACTGAAGATGAACTCTATCACGCTCCTGGAGGGAATCTTTAAGGATTGTACTCCATTATTTAAGGCCAATCCCCCCCCCCCCAAATTAGTATTTTAAGCATTAATTTTTGTTTGTAGTCATTCCTTCAACACAATTGGCTGATGAAATGATGAAACTGGAATTGAGGAGTGAGTTCTGTGGGATTGAGTGTGTGTATGTGTGTGTAATGTTGTAGAAAATAATGCATTTTGCTGGCTCAGTCTGTTGAGGTTTGCTTTTTGGTTTCTTTTCTTTTTTCTTTTTTTTTTTTACCTGTTACCTGTTTTTTAATCTGTTAGTTGTCTGGCCTTGCATGTCAGTTGTACAGCGTGTCGTTCTTCAAAGCTGCGTTTTCAGGGCATCCGCACTTGTGCGACACTCTGAAACTCTGAGACGCAGACACGGGGTCGTGGACAAACAGTCGCACAAGAGAATTTATAAAATGGAGAGGGGGGCAACGAGTCCGGACCGCTCTGACCCCCGCGGCCGGCATGGACCTCGCGCAAACATTGGCAGTGCGTTGCCTAAATATTCAGTATGAACATATGCCTGGCGTTGGGACACAGTTAACCTGAGCATCACGGACATTGTTTTACCCACAAACCTCCTCACTGTCCCTCTGCCACCCTTATAGACATTACAAGAAAAAAGAGAACAATATAAATGACGATCATGGTGATTGTTTTGAAAATAAACTCAGATGTTCATTTTTTTTTTTTTTTTTTTTTTTTTTTTTTTTATGGAAGATTGCTTTTGTTTTGTTCCCATTGTTTGTATTTTTCTCAACTTTCCCATTTAATGCTGTGGATTTTCATTTTGTACTTCGAACTTTTTTTTTTTTCTTCCATCGTTCTCCCTGCCTGTAGAGGGCGCTAAGCTCTTTTTGGTTATCAACATTAACAGCCAAAAGGATTCTGTATAAAAATTTGAATAAATTAAAAGGTGTAGTGAAATGTGGATCCAAATGAGCTGTACTGAAAACATTTCAGCTCTCATAACCTTCCCTATCTTCTCCTCAGTCAGGATTCTGCTGTAAATAAACATGACTCTAACTGTATGTTCAAGTGGTCTCCTTTCCTAGTGTAGCAACGGGACATTTATTATTAGTGCTGTTTGCCTAGGCGAACATACTAACTACTATTAATATTTCATTATTATTATTATTATTATTATGTCATTTTATCGCGAGTTAGAGATCTGAACAAACCTAACATTTTAAGTATTGATGTCGTAAATTTTATTTTTTTTCTGGTCAAAAAAAAAAAAAAAAACGTGCATGGAAAGAGGGGACGTCACGTGACCCATACCTACATAACAGGGCTGAGCTCAAATCACTAGTAACTTGGATGATGCAGAGGTAAGTAACATAAATCTTATTGGTTCTTTAACTGAGTTCGGAAGTTGTGGGACATATTATCACAAATTTAATGGTTTGAGATATATTCAAATATAATCTTCATTTTTTTTTTAAAAAAAGAAATAAAAAAGCCTGCTAAAAGATCTTCATAATCCACGAATGTGTCATGAATTCCCAGTAAGAGGAGAGAAATAATATATTTTTAGGATGATTGTCGTCGTCTTAATTTTATTCCCGAACATAAAGACACTTGTAGTACAGTCAGTCCTGACGGAAAAAAAAAACTGCTATTGTCTCTTTTAGTTGGTCGTTAGTTGCTTAAATTTAGCCACTATAAGACTGTATAAGAACTAGTTCGACTAACTAGCAATTAAACAAGGGGCAATCAGTATTACTTTTCCTATTTAAATTAGACCGATCTAACTTTTTATTAAATGGCCTTAAACGGTTAAAAGAAAATACACAAAATTAAACGACTAACTTAATCAGTTTATGCATCCGGCCACAGCTGGTATTTGTTCCTAGTCCATGATGGTCTTTTAGGTAATTAATTAAACCTTTTAACGAGCTCTCTAAAGTGCTCATTATTATGGTTTTGAAGTCATTAAAATATGCCATTTATGTTATTGTGAATATATAGTCACGCATTTGGTAGACTCTTTTATGGCGTTCACTTTGTGCCCAGAAGGTGGCGCTGTAACCTCACTGAAGCTGTTACAACCACAGATGCATCTGCTGGCGCCGTTATTTTATGATTCTGTGGATATTAATGTTTATTATATATGGTAGAATAAGTATAATTAAATAAGATTGAATCAAACTTAAATATGGAAAATATGAACAGTACGTTTATATTGAGATTATAACCTATAAAATTACTAAATTAATTCGAAAACTTCTTTAAGAATACGCTTCTGAATTAAATGCCTATCTGGCGTTAATAATTAACAGTTTAATTGATTGTCGCGTGATCGCTGGATCGTGACGTCACTTCTCTTGCAGAGACGCGTCGAGGGAAAATGGCCGCCCATTCATGTGATGAGCGCTGAATCAGCTAGTGCAAACACAAGAGAGGCTTACTGAGCTCTGCTGACCTCTCTCTAACACACTAGTGCTCGTGTCAAAAGATTAACAAGAAGGTGAGCGGTGCTTAGGCTAAAGTTTCTTAATACAGCTTTTGTTTAAATTCAAATCTAATATTTGGCTTTTAAAAAAGACTTGGAACAGGCCAATAGGTTTTTGATTGTGCTTTTAATATGATTGACTTTTTGAGAAGAATCAATGTCTTAACGTGTATCTGCATAGTAAGATACACATACACATAAAGTTTCATACTAACATTGTAAAAACAGACATGTGGAAAAAAAATACCCTTTAAACATGTAGGGGTGAATTCAGATTGATTAGGACATTTTTTCCAATTCATATCAATGGAAGAAAAGTGTCCCAATCACCCTGAATTCACACAAAAATATGAACACAGAATATAAAAGTGCATGTAAAAATGTGAAACATTTTGTGTATATGATGTTTTTTTTTTTTTTTTGTATTATATTTGATACATAAGGCTTTTATATCTCATACTCTGTAAAAACAACAACAAAAAAACTTTCACCTTAAAAAGCTATTTCTGTCTGATTTAACCCATAAAACTAGTTTAGTTGGTATAATTTAATATAGGTTGATTCAGCAACATTATATAATATTTTTGGCTTCCAGATAATTTAGATGTTATCATTTAAGGTTAGTTTTGTACGATAGTGAGAGTATGTGCTCACACTTGAGGAGGAAAAAACACATCAGTTTTATTCAGACACCCAAACTGAGCAAAAATATGCAATTTAATACAAATATTATTTATACTAAAAAGTAAGATGAAATTCTTATAGCTTGTAATGTAAATAAATGAGATTTTTATAACAGTATAGCAGACAACTTACATAAAAAAATACATATAAATTGAGTTGTCACTTTATATCTTCCAATAATGTCTTAAATGCTTAGTTTTATAATCAAAGCTCTGTAGTATTAATTGTGGTGGGCAAAATGTATAATATAATGCACTGATGATGGAGAAATAAGCGTTCCTCAAAAGCCTGATGTATTGTATTTGATACTCACATTTTAACATGATTTTTCTAAAAAGAAAAAAAAAAAATATATATATATATATATATATATATATATGTAATCAAGTAAATCTGTACTGTAAGTTGCTTCAGTCCAGTAAGTGTTTATCTTGAAATATCACTAACAATATGAAAGTTATTCTTATGTTTATTTGATGATAAAGTAGTAAAGATTTCATAGAAAAAAGACACGTGAACCACAACCTGAAGGTGACGTTTAATTATACTAAAATGCCTTTTACTTACTAAAAGAGTATCGATCAGGCGACACATGTGCGTGTTTTACAACAAAGTTTTGCTCATGTTGATTTAGATTTAGTTCTTATAAATTAATGTATCAGATATGATACGGTCTTTGTAGGGTTGATCAGCTTGCCTTTGAAAATTCAGTCAGGGCATCAGGGTTGTGGGTGAGGGGGGTTATTGGGGGTCGATAAGGTCAAGCAAGTGTTAGAGAGACGCTGGGGCTGTGGAATTTCTAGGGTCCACCCCTGTTCACGTATTGGCCAGAGCACCCAAAGGCTCGAAAGTCCCGTGGCCGTGCAGGATTCCACTGGGATGGTGTGGATTGTAGCATGTTATCTGTGGGGAAAAAATGGCTGCGCTGCAGACGGGGAGTGTGTTGAATGGAAAGAGCAGATGTCATTTACACACACTTACTCGTTTATATAAACGGGCAAGTGTAATATTAAATGAAAGGAAAGACAATGAGGGTGTTCCCTGATAAAGAGCCTGAGATTTGTAGAAGCGCCAGTTTGTTTTCTTCTTATGGTACAGAAGTACATGCTTTACAACACAAGTGGCGCACTTCATAAAATGGGTGTAGAGTTACTGTGCAGGTCTGATGAAAGCCGGCTGTATTGATTACACAGGCTTGCATCTTGAAAAACACATCTCTGATGATTTGCCCCCAAGAAAAAAAAGCCTAATACCTAATTTGATGGTGCGGAGTTAAAATATCAAATATAAAAAATATCAAAACTTTTCATTGCATATATAGAATGTTTTTTTTTTATTTTATGTAGTATACAGTATAGCAGCAGTGCTAAATTACTTACAGACTGTAGTTCGTTACTGATACCAAATTACAAAAAATGTAGTTGTAACGTAGTCCATTACATTTCACATTTAAGGTAATGTAATCTGACTACTTTGGATTACTTTTAGATTACTTTTGACTAAACTCGTTTATCACATTGATTTGAATAGGATAATGTTGTATATTGATATAATAATACAAAGAGAAAAAAAATATATTCCATTCTTTATCAACAACATGAAGTGCATTAAATAGGCTATTACATTACATCAGGCTTTTCCACTGGGGTTCGTGGAGGAACAGCAGGTGGTTTGTGAGTTAAATGAAAAGCTATTAATTAAATCATAAACATTTAAAATTAAAATAATCAAAATAAAAAAAAACATGTTTTAACAAAACAATTTTATTTGTTCACCTGTTCAAATGCTGTGTGGGTCTCAGTTTTCAGTGATAGTCACATGACTAGTAGCTGGTCTGTGCGTGCATTTCCACAAACCTGGAAGACCTTTTGAACGTATATATGTAGCTTTTTCAGAAAGGAAAATTTTAAAGATCAAACAGGAGTAGTATAGGGAGAATCGACAAATTCTAACTTGCTGCCATTGTGAGAATAACATAATCATGTAATCAATAAAAAGTAACTATCTGATTATGGGTATTTTAAAATGTAAAATAATCCAATTACAAGTACTTTTTTTTATTTTTTTTATCTGATTACATAATCCAGATTACATGTAATCAGTTACTACCCAGTACTGTATACAAGCTTTAATGCACTTATAAAAATAACAAAAGCAGTCAAATGTTATTCAAAGTTTCAGTTTTAATGATAAAAAGAAGTATTCAAAATGCATTTAACTTACAATCTGCAAATGTTCAAATACTAATGTCAAAGAACTTTACATAGACACAAGTTTAAACAAAAGCTTTTTTCACAAAATCTGTAATTTTCTGTCACTTTTTGGATGTAGTAAAACAGAAAACATCTGGGTCATGTTTGCATTTTCTTCTGTCACTGGCCATAATTCAGGTTTAGGCTAAAATAATGTGAAAATCGGCTGAGAATTAAACAGATAGTTGTAAGATAAATCATGTCTTTGTGTCAGTTTTTCTAATAATACAAGACTTCTTCACCTAACAAATGGTTGTCAAAAGCAAAAATGCTTCAAAATGCACATCATATTTTGTGAGAAAGTGTGATGTGCTACTGCAAAACAGACACTATTTTTGGAATCAGCACCAAAAAATTAGTAAGAAACAAGTTTGATTCAGCAGGGCGGTGTTATAGGTTATCTTTAAAGTAACGTCAAACGACCCTCAGGGCTTGTTTGAATAAGGTCTGCTCACCCCTGCATGGGGTGGAGCGGCTCCCTCTAGCCCGTTGCCCTTTGACCCGTGTGTACATTCCGCATGTATTCTGTGAAATGAAGTAAGGAATTCCTCTGAAGTTTAGTTAATGGATTGGAGGAGCTACTGAGGAACACATGGGTTTGAAAGTACTGTGATCCTCAGGCTCTCAGTGTTGAAAGTGATGTAAGAAACCCAATTTTTTGGGGGGTAATTGATGCATAATGTGAACATGGACTAATTTATAGGAAATGTATAATTTAGTTGTTGTAAGGTCACCATTGTACAGAATCACAATTAGAATCATTCTTGGAAGGTTATAGCATTATATGAATAAAAAAAATAGCCTTTTGAAAAATAATTTTGACATTTTTAATTATTATACAGTTTAATAATTGTTTTATATTCAGTACCAATGTTCCAGGTATGCATAATAATATAATATCTGTAGCATGTTTACCCACGCAAAGCACACAATTGCGTGGGGCCCCCGCGAGTTCCTCCTAGGGGGATCCCCCAGTGGTGTAGTCTACATGATATGCAGGTATATGCTTTTTACCCACTGGGAAAGTCAAGGATTTCCATATATCCTCTTAAAAAAGCGCAAGAATATGGATTTGGCGCTCGTTAATGTGACGCGACAGATCGCAGTGCCTCAGTTCAAAAGAAGCGGCAGCCTGACGTGCGCGTGAACTGATCCTCTCCTCCGCTTTAATACCAGTTACAGCACGAAATAAACATGAATGAACATCTTAAGGTATGTTAAAAGATACAGAACAACTTACCGACATCCTTATCATGTCTCGTGTAATCGCTTACTCGTGTTCAACCGCAGAAAGACGGTAATAAAAAAGCTAGTAAACAAACAAACATGGTCACATTTAGGCTACCTCAGAACAAACATTCAGTGACCATAAACACGTTAGTCAGCTAGAAAAATGAACTCTCGAGAGGAGCATTTAGCTAAATATATGCACCATATTACATATTAATTATAATTTTTAATGTTCTTCAATAGCCTAAAATGCATGTTTGAATAAATCTATCAAGTTGACAGCCACCATTTAAATGTTTATATTTAAAAAAACTAATTAGAGTAGAAATAATTTTAAAGTTATTAGGCCTATTATAACTTTATTATAAAAGTGTAATTTAAGTTCGTATACAAATTGGTTCGTTTAACCTTCAATATTAATGTACCAACTGATTCCCATGTTATAGCATTAGTTAATTAGCATTAGAGATTTTTTTTTCTTGAGAAAATTTGCCATGTAGGTACTGTAGCCTACCTGATATACATATATCCAAAATAACTAAAAGTTGACTCAGATTGCAAGCTTATGAATCCAAATGCATAACTATAGAGACTGGCAGGAAATGGTGCAAAACAGAGTCCAAACAGGGTGATCTTGTGACATACTGATAAGCCTCATCTTTCCATTGTTAATAATAGTTGCAACTTTAACTCTTAAATATGCGTTGAAAATTGCCAGCTGATAAAACATATCATCCAGGGACCATATTCATATAACATCTAAGGCTAAATGTAGATCTTAACTGGCTGAGTTAGATGGTGATTGACACTAAACTGTAGAAAATCAGTCCAGTCTCTCCAGCATTAAATGTCATTGGCTGCTTAAGTCTTTTTAATGACTTATAATAAATTGACATGTTGATAACACACACATAAGCACTGTTTCAGAATGCTCTCAATTACATGTCTAGATCAGATGCATACTATGCATTAGTAAGTGTGGTGATGCTTATGGGGTCCCAACCTGTGATGGGCGAGTATGAGGCTGGGTGGGAAAAATACCCCCAGCCTCCCTCCTGGAGATTTGCTTAAGGCCCCCAATAACCTAAACACGCCCCTGTATAATATAATATAATATAAGAACGCAACATATATTTACACTGCACAACCAGTTAAAATGAACTAGTTATAAGGTAAAAGAATTATTAAGAAATATGAGAGAACCTGAAAAAGACATTATTTAATAATTTAACAATTTAATAATTTCCAACTTTAAGATGAACTGCTGTTAAAAGGTTATGATTTTTTTGTCAAAAATAAATAATTGTATTCAGCAAGGATACATTAAATTGATCAAAAGTGACAGTGAAGACATTTATAATGTTACAGAAGATTTATATTTCATAAATGCTGTTCTTTCAAACTTTATATTAATCAAAGAATCCTGGGGGGAAAAAATATCATGGTTTCCTCAAAGGTATTAAGCAACAAAAACTTTTCAACATTGATAATAATAATTAATGTTTTTTGAGCATCAAATCATCATATTAGAATGATTTCTGAAGGATCATGTGACACTGAAGACTGGAATAATGATGCTGAAAATTCTGCCTTACCATCACAAGAATAAATTACATTTTAAAATAGAAAACAGTCATTTTTAATTGTAATTATATTTCACAATATTACTGTTTTTACTGATCAAATAAATGAAGACTTGGGGAGCAGAAGAAACTTTACAAAAACACTCTCTTCAAAAACATTATCAAATCTTACTGACCCCAAACTTTTGAATGCCATCAGTGAATAATATATGAGCATATCAAAAGAATGAGCAAAATGCTGTTTAAAATAGCTTTAAAATAGTATGTCACACGTCAGAGAATGTCAACTTCCCAAAAGAGTTTAGATTACTGTCACTTGGAAGCATCATAGTTGATTTCTGAATAAATAAATGTTGGTTGTAATGCTACAAACATCCAATTATTCTATTGATTTTCCTCACAATTTCTTGTTTAGTACTGAAATATTATCAACCATTGTGAATGGTTTTGGGAATAAGGGACAGTGTGTAGAGGTATAGTGGAAGGTAAACTTCCTTTCTATGAATGTGCACACCTCAAGCATGTAAGCTCAGAGTGCGTCTGGAATCCCCCTATAGAAAGCGCAGTGATTTTGTTTGGTGTCACGTTCAGCTTGAAAACTCCTCACCCTGCTCTGGACCGCCACCCACACAGCTGGAATGCGGGGCATGCGCTCAGCACACCCGCTTCGGGGTGGAAAGGGTAGCGAACACTTCTTAAGGCGAAACGGGTGGGGGGAGAAACGTCTCAGTATAGGCTACTGGAGGTGGGGTCTCAACTCCAAAAAGAGTGGTGAATCTCAAAGGGATTCGCATCCCATCGTCCATGTCACCACCCACTGTGATGGCGATAGAAGAAGCTAATCCATTAACCTTCTGTTGGGCTCAGGGAAATTATCAATGACTATCTATCACCGCTGTTTTTCCCTGTTTGGGAGAGAGGGAGAGAAGCATGGGATGGAGAAGAAGCGGGTAAGCAGGGAAAGGTTAAAGGGCAGAGGAAGAAGGGAGGAACATTTTTTGGAGGAAGGGAATTGGGGAAAAGAAAAGAACAATAACAAAACTTTACCTCCCAGGTCGGAAAGGTCTTGTATTCTCTGTCTGACTGCTGCAGATGAACCAGGTGCATTATGAGAATTGTGTTCAACAGTCAAAATGTTGCTTTAACAATTGAATCGTAACAGTTTCTGTTAACATTATTTAAAACAAGAATTACCTTTTTTTTTTTTTTAAATGTGGGAAATGTTTTTAAAAATGTGTGTGACTTTTAGTGTATTTAAATTTCTTTCTAAACTAAAACTCAGACTTTTATCAGAGCTTAACACGTAGACAATTCACAGAACAAGTTTAAATTATATATATATATAATATATATATATATATATATATATATATATATATATATATATATATATATATATATATATATATATATACGTTTTTGTGCTTTTTGATGATCTAGCAACAATTTAAAATTCAATTGATATCATGAAAAAAAAAAACTAATTATAAAACACAACTAGAGTACATGTTTTCAAATTAATTTCCTCAGCTTGTATTTATTAAATCAAACCCCTGATGAGAGACAGATATATGATGACAAATGGAAAATTACAGTTTGACTCCAGGGAAATGTAAAATAGCTTCTCTACCCAAGGAAATCTTTTTAAAACTATGTAATTTCTTTAAATATAAATGTCTGTATTTACTATTTTAATTTGAATCATGGTTCATACAAATGTATTATATGTGAATTTGTTTCTGTGTTAATCTGTTTGGGTTTTTTTTTTTTTGTTGTTTGTTGTTGTTACAAATTTCACTTTATAATTATAATTTCACAAATAATATAGTTATTGTAAATTTGTTCTCAAAAAAGCCTGTCTTTCGTACTGTGAAGACAAAGGCGAGACTGATGAAATCCATTAAAAAGAATTAGATATCTGAATCATTTAAACACACGTTTCTAAATCATTCCTTGAGAATTATGTCAGCTGCAATTTTGTTGTTAATTCTCAGAATATTTTACTTCTAAATAACATCTATAAGTTTAATAAAGTATTGTAGACAGCTTTATTTCCCCCACAGGATTTATTTTCCTTTACTATTAATTTGATTATGTTTTCAAACATGTTGTTATTGAATACAAATATATAAGGAACAGTTGACATGATCCTTGAATTAGAATAATTTCTTTTAAGTTTTTTGTGCTTTTCAAAATAATTACAAATACAAAATACATTTCCACTTACATTTTTAATAACAAATTGGTACTTTTAATAAGCACTGATTTTTTTTTTTTTTTTTTTTTTTCGATTAATGTATTGGTAAAATGTTAGAAAAGAAGCATCAGATGCACGTGACTGTTGACGTTTCATGTGTATGTTTTTCAGTTGCACATCAACCCTTGAACAGCATGACATGATAACCTTATAGCCTTTAAAGAGAAACCGCCTACAGAACATGCATTTTCTGTCGAAACTAGTGTATATATGAATTCAGATGATTTACAGAATGCAACATGTAACAGCAAAAATTAGTCATTAATGGTTTAAAATACAATTATTTATTAATGCCAACATTTTGATTAAAAGCATGTCAAATAGTGTGCCTTGTTGAAAAGCTACTGATAATGTGTGGTAAAACAAAAAGGCGAGGTGTATCTCTGTTAGTTCAAATGGCCAACTGAAAGACAGAGGCAGAACATCCCTTCTAGTTTTCCTTGCAGCCTGTTGAATGCATTGCCCACATCAAACACTTTAAACAGAGTAAGCGCACAATCAGATCCCTTCAGATTGGGGGACAGAGAGAGGGGAAGGGGGGTAAAATGGGCCCTTTCTCACCAAACAATACCATTATTTCAGCTCCCTTGGCCAAGAATGCCACATTTCACAGCCCACTACCCTCCTCCAGATGTCAATCAAAGCTCACTGGTGACTCAAGCTCCTCCCAGGACTAACCCTGTACTGTGGCCCCGCCCACAAAATCTGAATGGACCTGCTTCCTATGATCCTTCTTCTATAATCTAATGGTTGCCTCAAGTGAAATGTTTTCTTCTGTAAACCTCCAAATAAAATAATTAATAGTTTTTTTTTTTAAATAAATATTTACATATGGAAATATACTAGGTCTATGTGAATAAAATACATTTTCAGCATACCTTTTCTAATTTTTGATTCCCGATCACAGTTATAGCCAATACGAAACATACCGAGCCAATGCATACATTTAGGCTATTTTCTTGTTATTATACTTTGATTCATTTAATGTAATACTTTAAAATCTACAATTTTATAATGTGAATCAGCCACGTATTCGAAATGAGGGTCTGTGTTGACCACTGCAATGTTTACATGTGATTATACTCTTTAATAATACATAAGACAAATATTGTGTGGCCTAGTTCATCAATGTATCTCTCTTATTTTTTAAAGGGTAAAATGGAATTACACAGCTCTGGTCTTGTGATTATTTACACCAGCTATTCACATGAAATCAAGACGGTCTGAACTTTCATTTATAGAGTTCACAGCTCTGTGTAAAATAGGCCTAGTACAAAAACAACTCTTTAAACCCGTCAAACTCAAAAGTATTATTTTGCATTAAAACTTTTGGATTTTAATGGAAAATGGAAATTAGAAGTAATTGTCTTCATAGATAGTTATAAGTAATGTATGTATTTGAGCAGTATTATCATCCCGAATAAGCGGACCGCGGCGATGGCAAATTTGTGAATGAGAGACAGTGCGTCGCGTATTTGTTGTTCAATTAAATTATGCAGCGACGGTATCCGTTTTGCGTCCAATCACAGCACGAGTCAGCGCGCCGAGGAGCTGAGAATTCAACCAATGGCTCATCGCACGGCAGAGACTAGCGCAGCAGCTGACCAATCAGCGCCGCGCATGCAAATGAGGCATTTGCTTCGGCTGGATCTGAATGTCAACTAGTCAAAGATGGAGTCTGACGCTGGATGGCCGTGAGGCCGCGCGTCTTTATATTTGCTCATTTATTTCGCTGAACCGCGCGATAAGATTTTAACTTTGAGCTCTCGAGAACGGAGAGTATTTATACATTTACCGTTTGAAAAAGGACTGAAGAAGAAGACGTTCAGGTTTTGCACCTTTTACTCAACTTTTCCTCTTCTCTCACTCTCCCTCCTCATTTTTTTTTTTTTTTTTTCTCTGACGGAGTGTCCCTCCCTTGGTTCGCTGCCATTCATGAATTTGGGGTTCACTATGTGTTCTTCATGCATTTGGGATGATTGGGCGGAAATGGCGGGAGCTGTAGGGCGTAAAGGAGAGTTTGGATGGATGGGACCAATCCACTCGCCTCATTTTCATGCGCATCAGGACCGTGTGCCTTCAAACCCTGGGTACGATATCTTTCCTGTAGTATGCTGCGTTTTCTGCGCGCAATGTTTGCTGTCTGAGAAAACAGAGAAGGCTGAATGAATTGCCACTATTTAATTGCACGCGCTGATAGTGTGATCAGGTACGAATTACCCTTTTAAACGGTATGAATGTGAGGTTATGTAAACACCGCCGTTATTAAATGTAAATTCGTTTGTCTGCTGAAGTTTAGTTTGTCTGGTGATGCTTTACATTTAATCCGAATCAAAACAAACATGAGAAAGTGTCAAAGGGCGCTTAATTCGACTTGATATTTATTATTAACTGGCTCAGAATGCTGCTAATGAGAATATAAATTGTTGTGCGATTAATGAAGGTTGGATATTAATTCGGAAAATTTGTTACGGTTTTCAACAAGTCTTTGAAAATGTTAATGCAAATTAAGCAACCTGTTAAAGTGTTTTCTCACTTTTATAGCTCTCACCACTGTAAAGCTAAACGTTTAAATATGTTTTTGTTTTGTTTTTAAAAAAAAGTTTATAAAGTCGAATCATTTCTTAAACCTTACAGGGTTCCCACTGTCCTGGAAAACCAAATATCAGGGAAAAGTGATTTCCAGGCCTGGAAAAGTCGTGGAAATTTCTGTAGTCAATATAAAGCTTGATTATGCCTAGTTATAAAACGCAATTTTAAGCCAGAGAAACACTTTGTTGTATCTGCATTATTATTATTTTTATTTTAATCCTAATTCAGTTTTTATAAAAGGTTGGAAAAGACATGGATGTATTATGGAAATTAACAAGGAAAGTGTGGGAAACCTGAATTAAAATCACCATTAAAAACAACAACAACAACAAAAAAAAACTAAAGTGGCTCTCTCTGTTTTTGTTTTCTTTTTTAAACCTTGTTTCGAATTCACTATCTTGCACAACTATCAGTGTCTCAACGTTTTTTAAACACATTGCAGTTGTTTCAGGAATACTATGATTCTCTCTGTTCTAAACTGAGAGTGTCAGAAGTCCTTACATATTCCCAAGACACTCCCGGAGGATCAGAGACGTCATTTTTAAAAAGATACCCTTTAAAACAAAACTAAAGCAATAAATTGTTTTCATTGTAAAGCAGAGCCCACAGAGACAAATCATAAAGGAAACAGATGTGGAAAAAATGTGCTTTCAGTGGTAAAATGTTACTGTAAATTTGTTATTTTAATTGTTTAACTGATGTTGCTATCATTTAGTGCCAGTTTTGTAGATTAATTTGGTTATTACGATTAATACTTTGATGAATCAGGAATCTGCTCAGAGCTCACTGCTTTTTCCTTTAATTTTCTAACCAAAGTGCATGAAATGTATAGAATTGAAGTACAAGAAATCTGAATGCAAAAGAATTGATTGAACATGATGAGAGAAGGATTATATGGTGATATTGACCATGTTTTGACCATTGCCCTTTTTCTGTTGTACTACTGGCCAATCAGAAGAGCAGTGCAATATTAAAAGGGCATTGGCTGATAGAACAGAGACCTCCACCTCCCTCTATTTCCTTCACCTCTCACCCCTCTCGTGGTTTGACATTATTTAACATGTGGAGCTACAGTCAGTGCACAGGCCTGGAAATCTGTAAAAACATGAAAGCTGATAAACTGCAAATTTATTCCAAACTGTAAATGTTTGACAAACTTTCTTTGAATCAGTTTCATGAAAATACTATTTTTGCTTATTGCATATCACAACTATATATATATATATATATATATATATATATATATATATATATATATATATATATATATATATATATATTATATATATATATATATATATATATATATATATATAATATTATATATATATATATATATATATATATATATATATATATATATATATATATAATATTATTATATTACATTACTTTATAAATATTATTATTGTATTATTAGTGTAATATATATATAATATATATATTGCAAAAGGCCTATTAAGAATGTAAATTAAAGTAACTTGAGAATAATTTTTTGTTCATATATAAGTTTCATGAAAGTACTTTTGCTTATATATATATATATATATATATATATATATATATATATATATATATATATATATATATATATATATATATATATATATACACACACACACATATATACAGAAGTAAAACTTAAAATGAGTGGATTAAAACCCAACTCTATGCATGTTCTACAAGACTCTCCTTTCTATTAAACATATTCTATTGGACTGTCCCGGTTTTAATGCAAGTAGAAAGCTCTTTTATAAAGTTAGTTCACTTAAGGACTTATTTAGTAAAATTTTGAGTGAAAAGGTTTTACAATTTTATCAAATGTTAATTTAAAAAATCTTGTATCCTATTACTTGCTGTGTTTGTTTGCTTGGTTTTTATTGTATTTATGTGATATTTGTATTTTTGTAATCAAGTTTTTGCCATGAAAATAGCCTCAGATGCTGACATGGCATTAAATAAAAATTATACTATACTATACTATACTATACTATACTATACTATACTATACTAAAATGAGTGGAGGGCAAACAGTCATTGGCCAGAGAAGATGGCTGTCCCCTGTCCACATGCTGATGTGCTGAGGTCAGCTGCTCTGACGATGTTGCACTACTGTACCATCCATTCTAGCAGTGCAATAGTATTGTCATAGCATTTAGCCTCTGATATGCTCACCGGTCATGGGACGCTGTGAAACAAGTGCCGAATTGCTTAGGTTGTCCCTTTACGTTATCCTGCAACTGTAACTGGTGTAACGCACATGTTTGATAAATAAAATCGGTTCTTTTTGGACTTAAAGCTGAGTTCAGGCGTCATTTGTTTTGATGACAACACCATTTTGGCTCGGTTAGCGTGCCATGTGACAGGCTTAGTTTGGAGCTAAAGGGCCAAAATAAAGGTGCACGGGTCGGACCCTCCCTTGTCGCAGGTTAGCAGGGGGAAGGGAATGTTTTCAGTGGAATGCAGGGAGGCAAGTCCAGTTGTGAGTATAGGGGTGGGGGATGGTCAGGAGAGGGGCCCAGGACTGCTAAACGTGTCTCTCGGCATTTCTGAGACAGTCCTTAACATAACTGAGTGAATCAACCCTATAGGCTCTGAATCATGCATAG
The DNA here is from genome assembly GCF_024489055.1 of Chanodichthys erythropterus. Taxonomy (NCBI): domain Eukaryota; kingdom Metazoa; phylum Chordata; class Actinopteri; order Cypriniformes; family Xenocyprididae; genus Chanodichthys; species Chanodichthys erythropterus. The sequence goes on along the minus strand of NC_090230.1, from coordinate 52,001,248 downwards.
CGGGCCTATATGCGAGAGGCGAGTCGCTACACAAGGTGTCTGTACTTGCCCCATTATCTATACTAATATGCTGTTGTTGACTTGAAGTGAAGAATACTAAAGCATAGGTTATTATCATAAATTCACAAGAAACTCTATGTTAAGGCTATAAACGTGTTATCAGCTCTTAAGTGATAAAACAAATCTTCCTCAAAGGTTTTACACCAAGGCAGTAGCACAAGAATACGCCTTGGGTTAAATGTTAACCCTGTTTATCCATCGGGGTGGGAAACTCAGCGACTGGAGCACCTCAAATATTTCAGTAACGAATGTGACTTGTCGGGGCACGTTTGCAAAGGTTGCTGGGAAATAGTGGAATGTGAGGAATGGGATATGATATGTGTCTGTGGTGCTATTTTGCACAGGACACATCATCACGGGGTGCTGTTGCTTCTCACAAGCAGGTTGCTCAATAATCTGCTTGTCTGTATACTTCAATCTGATGTCACAACCGCTTTTTTAATATAGAGAAAAAACGTATCATTTTGAGTGTGTTTGGTTTTAATACCAGTTACGCCTTGTTTCGACCTGATGTTTGAACTGTGTTAGACATGATGTAACAAGTTAATTACTGCTGAATTGCACTCTAGTGTTTGTGCTTATCGAGTTTCATTTGAAGGTCACTCAAAAAGGGTCAAAGACCACTTGAGTTAAACAATTTAATGTGATATTAATGGTTAATTAACTCGCCTCATCTAATAGGCCTGGATTGCCAAGCCGCCAGAATGTGGACATGAAACTGTCCATAGGCAGTCTGGTGTCTTAAGGCCACTATATAATTCGTGATGTAGTAACTTAATTTTACAGAACACTCAAATGTGGTTAGATCTGTTTGAAATTGAGTCTTTGTGACATTAGATCCCATTACCTTCAAAGATCAATCAATCCATAATAATTGGGTTTAGCACAGTAATAGCAAGTGTACACAAGACTTCCTGATCAACACACTGAGATTTATTTACAGAAAAACCATTTTATCCATCATTATTATTGATCAAATCATTTAAAGTTGTCTGTTGGAGACCTTATATTTTATCTAATTGCATTCAGGACACTTTTCAGGAAAATGGTAGTGTCAGAAATTCTTAAAACATTAAGTACAAATGTTGGTCATTAGCTAGGTCATGCTAAATTTTAATTTTATGTTCATTTTATATTGTTTTTGCTATTTATGCAACCCTGTTACCCACATTTGGGGCAGTTAAAAACCCTGATTTGTGTGGTTTTGCAATTTTTTTATACATTTTTATTATCTGCTATGTGCTGGTTTGTAGGTAATGACAGACTTGTGTTCCCGTAAGTTAATGAAAAATATTTGTTTGATAATTTTTCTTGTAATAACAGGGTTGAATGATTGACAAATGCAGTCATTGTAAATCCAGAACAGTTGTTCTGACTAACCCATTTTAGTTAACTTTACTTAATAATTTGTTAACCTTAAATGTAAAAATCTGTAATATTCACATGCCTTTGTTACTCAGAAAACCCAAGTTAATTTTACTCGATTGGTTTGAGTACCAGTTTGTCAAGCAAAATAGTTTTTGAAGCAGGGCAATTCTTAATATAATTTTCACTCATTTTACATGTAAAAAAATTTTTGTTCAGTTTACTTAATTCAATTGTGAACACTGGTTGCCTTAATTCAATTAAGCAAGCTTAACTTAACTGTATCAAGTATAATTTAAGTCTTATTTACTAACCTATTAAAAGTGTTCCTTATTTATTTTGAGCCTCATGTTGTTAACTAAGTTGTATTTGTGATCGGAGGAAAAGTGCACTCCCAGAATGCATTGCAGCATGAATAAATTAGATCTTTTTGGCTTTATTTGACTATTTTATTTGCTGTCTGGTGTCAGTATTAGCACAATAAAGACAGAAAATAAAATTGTTTTGTAATGGTCAGAGTCTTATTCATTTAAAATAATGTAATGGTTATCATTGTTTGCATGTTGAATGCTAATGTCTGTGTGACTCGTGCAAGGTTGATTGTTATATTGGCACAACTAGAGGGTGATGTTTGATGTTTCACAATATGGTGTTTATGATATAGGTGTTAGCAATATGATTTTAATAATTCAACATGGAATGTTGATTAGTTAGTTTTAGTGAGAAGTTAGTCAATCATTTAAAAGCAACCTATTCATTATTTCTCTTCCTTTGAAACCACAAATATTTCTTGTCTGCATCAGAGAATTATATAAATTAAGTTCCAAGTGCCCAACCAAAGGTAACACAAATCACAACGATAACAACACCATTTTAAGAAATTTATGAAGTCAGCTTATTTGATGTTCTCTCAAAATTTTCAGATGTATTGACAATTCAACATTCAAGATGACTATGGAAAATGAGCAAAGGCTTTACAAACTTGTATACTCAAACCAATCAAGTAATCTTAACTTGTTTTTTCTGAGCAACGAAGACATAGCATGTGAATAGTACAGATTACTAGATTTTTACAATTCAACAAATTGTTGCACATTAAGTAAAGACAACTAAAAAGGTTAGAACTGTGAGTAGAACAGATCATGAGATGATATTAATTTGCTTCATGATGTTACTTCGTTGTAAGGAATGTTATTTTGTAATAGAAATAAAATGCAGTAACAGGGTCGAATGCTAAATTGTTTTTTTGTTTTTAGAAAATAAAATCTGTTCAGTAAAAGTGTATATTAATGAATTCAGTGTCAAAATAATGTTTGTTGCAAGTGTTAGATTCCGTCATGAAGGTCAAGAGAAGGTTCAAGTTAAACAATAATTTAGTCTATAATAGTCATCACCAGAAAAACGCGATTACTGCCTCTAATACTTTTGAGAAAAAGTCACATGACATTCATTAACATGCATGGGACACCTAGTGTAGGCCTACTAACGGAAAGGCAAGCCCAGGCGTTTGTTTTCGTGGGGAGCATTTATCTGGCTGGGATCGGACTACAGGCGTTCATGTGAATTAAAATACTTTGTTTCCAATGATACGCTATATTCTTTGAGTTTTATCGTAAGTATGATTCATTTACACTGTAAATTTTACACATACCTTTACATATGCTACATTTTTATGATAATCATTTTATATATTTTAATCTGTACCTGTAGCAGTAAATATCTGCAGGTATCTGAAGGTAGGCCTCTATTGTTCGCCAGGTTATAGTTCTCTCAGGCTAAAATTGGTCGTCGCAGCGGAAATCAAGACAAAATAGCGCGATATCTTGCTTTATGAACACGGTAGCGGTGTGTGTTATAACTGAGCTGTTTATACAAAGGCAAGGCATACTGTCTAATTTAATAATCAGGCTCTAACAAAAGCTGGTTATAATAAAATTAAAGTTCTCCATTCAAGTCGCGCGCACTGACTAGTGTTTGCCGCCATCTTACGGACACCAACAGAGATTTTCCTGAAGATGTCCGTGTGTTAATTAGTTTACTCCGTTTACTCCTCATAGATTCAGCGTTTTTAAAATGCATTTAATCAACTGTTTTCATGAACTTGACTGTATGGTCTATAAAAAAAAAATCTAATTCATCGTTCAAAAGGCTCTTATATAGAGACAACTCTAGTTAACTCATAACAGGAACTTTCACATGTCTCTGTCCTCAACAATATTTAAGGTAAATCAAATTAGAAATAAATATGACAACAGAATGTCTAAAATAAAGCTCTTTAATTGTCAATTCATTATGCTTATGAAAAACTAGCCTAAAAACAAACAAATATATATTTTAATCAGTCATAGAAGCAGAATGAACAGTTTTAAAGTTACTTTCTACTTTAAATTATGTCAGTCTCTGCATTATTATTATTGTATAATGTGCTATGATATGATAAACAAAAATAAACATTTGACTAATGAGAACTCAAAATCCTGCAACCCTTTTCTTTAGTTTTCATGTCTTTATGACTGACATACAAAAGACTTGATACTTTTATCAAATCTCTTGATTAAAAACACAGAATATAAAAGTTTTATAAAATAGTTAAATAAGGATTTTACACTTGCTTTACAAACAACAGCTGTTAACTTAAACCATATGACATGCAAACGTAGCAAATTCCTTTTAATCACAAATTTCTGCCAGAATCATACTCAAGCTAAACTGCAAACCAACCACACAAGTGCTGTGTATCAATACACAGTTTTAAGGCAGGAATGGAAACTGTGAAAGTACAACATGCACATTAAATAAAAAGTCCATATTTACAGCAATAAAAAAAAAAGATCATCAGTCCTTATGTCTCTGTGGATGAAGCTGGGTTATTTCGGGCACAGTTATCATCTTGTCCACAGTCGCCATCGTCGCACTCACACTGCCGCTGTGTGCAAAAGATGTATTGATGTAAATCACTTAGCAAAGAAAAGGCATCATTTTAGAACAAAAACATGAGAAAACAATATCATTACATTTAAAAGATTAATGCAAATTGTGATGTTTGAGCGTAATACATTTTAGGAATATAACAAAACATTAATAATTATAAGATATAAAAGGAAAACTGAAAGTGAGAGTGCCATTCAAACCTTTATGATTGTGTTTTTGAGCATGTGCTCTGACAGCTCTGTGATCTGCTCCTTGGTCTGAGACTCCACAGCGGCCTCGTGTGGCAACTGTTATGGGTGAAACAACATTCATTCAACACATACACTGGAAATTTTGTCATAAGAATATCAATATAAATAATTTTTTTTTTTTTTTTTTGAGAGCAGTAACCTTAAAATAGTACTATGAATAGTTTATTTACACTACCAGTCAAAAGTTTGGAAACATTACTATTTTTAATGTTTTTGAACGAAGTCTCTTATACTCATTAAGGCTGCATTTATATTATAATAAATACTGAAAAAAACAACAATATTGTGAAATATTACAACTTAAAATTATGGTTTTTCTATTTTAATATACTTTAAAATATAATTTATTTCTGTGATGCATCATTACTTCAGTCTTCAGGGTCACATGATCCTTCAGAAATCATTGTAATATACTGATTTATTATAAATGTTGGAAACAGTTGTGCTGCTTAATATTATTTTATAACCTGTGATACATTTTCAGGATTCTTTGATGAATAAAATGTAAAAAAATATCAGCATTTATTTAAAATAGAAATATTTTGTAACAATATATATAACCGTTCAAAAGTGTGGGGTCAGTAATTTTTTTTCTCAAAGAAATTAATACTTTTAAATTAGCACAGATGTGTTGAATTGATAAAAAAGTGATAGTAAAGATTTATATTGTTAGAAAAGATTTACACTTTGAATAAATGCTGTCCTTTTTAATCTTTATTCATCAATGAATACTGGAAAAAAGTATCACAGGTCCCAAAAAAAATATCTGTTTTCAACATTGATAATAACTGAGTATCAAATCAGCATGTTAGAATAATTTCTGAAGGATCATGTGACACTGAAGACTGGAGTAAAGATGCTGAAAATTCAGCTTTGCATCACAGAAATAAATTATATTTTAAAGTATATTAAAATAGAAAACCATAATTTTAGATTGTAATAATATTTCACAATATTATGTTTTTTTTCTGTATTTATTCTGAAATAAATGCAGCCTTAATGGGCATAAGAGGCTTCATTCAAAAACATTAAAAACAGTAATGTTTCCAAACTTTTGACCGGTAGTGTATATATTTAAAAAAAAAATCATATTTATTATAATTATTTTTATTACAATTATTTTATTTATAATTTTATAACAGATTGTAAGAAAATCTTATGTATAATTATTTCAATAACTATATTGGAAAGTGTACCAGGACGTGGGGGGCTCTGAAGAGGTAGCTGAAGGGGTAGTTTAAGAGGTTGAGGCAGGTGGTGGAGTATATATCCGCATAGCGCAGTAACTGACTGGCAAAGAGGGTTTTTGTGGAACCACAGCGTAAAAGACTGCCCATTTTCCCATAGCACAGATCCATGCCGTATGTCACCATCTGTAAAGCATATCGGGGGGAAAAAAACGATAACATTTTGATAAACGCATAACACATTTTTTTACATGAAGAAAATCCACAAAACAGGTTAAATGTGAAAACATTAAGCTAAATTATGTGTGGCAAACCTACTGCAATGAGTCTGAGATCTCACCTTTATCCTGCTCTGAATTGCACTAATATCCAGACACTCTTGACTTCCACTGTCCAAATGCCTGATGGGATAAAATGAGAGGTCAGCTGAAAAGTTCATTCAGTATCATTCAGTGTTAACCCTCTGGTGCACTTTGGTTCACTTTCGAACAAAAAAAAATGATGTATTTTAAATTTAAAATTTCAGGTTTTATTTTTTAAAATGTTTTACTTCATCAGAATGGTACAATTTTGGGTTACTCCTTTAAAAAGTGACTAATTGCATTAGTTACTTTTTATGGAAAAGTAATGCGTTATGTCAACTATGCATTTCTTTTTGTCATCTGGGCAGGGCTTGCTTGTTTGTTTTTAATAACAAAGAAAAAACAAATAAGCCTCAGGCTGAAGGAAATGCAAATTCACGCCTGTACAGTAGAAGGCGCAGCTCAAACAAACCTTTCAGCTGTGCTGCCATTCTGGGTTGTTGAATAGGATGCAGGAGAAGAATGTTCATCAATCTTACTTAAAAACAACAACATAAAAAAGAAACACATATTTGATGTTTATCTAGTCATTTTTGCTTATTATTATGGTTGAATTGGATCGTCAGAGGTCAGCAGCAAAGACACGGCACACATAATGCCTTTGCACTTACTCCTGATTTCTCTCAACATGAGGACAGGAGAGCTGTTAGTCAATAAATGGGAAAATGTGTCACTTTACTAGTTACTTGAAAAAAGTAATCTGATTACATAGCTGGCATCACTTGTAATGTGTCACCGCTAACACTTGAATGGTATGAGCTTAAACATGCAAGAATGAACCTCACTGGTTCTCACACATCAAGCAAGCATGCTTGAGCTTCCGTTTACCACGACTGGTGTGTGCGTTGATGAATTTATATATGTGAATAAAAGCCTAAATTTAACCTGTTCATCATAGAAAGCGTGTCTCGTCCGAAAATTTGGATTAAACCACTCAATTCATATGGATTCATTTTACGATCTCTGTATGAACGTTTTGAAGCGTCAAAGTGGTGGTTGCATAGACTGTCAATAGAGGGACAGAAATCTCTCAGATTTCATTAAAATATCTTCCTTTGAGTTTCAAAGATGAACGAAAGTCAAGACATGAGGGCAAGTAATTAATTACAGAATTTTCATTTTTGGGTGAAATAACCCTTGAAGGGTACATAACAATAATTGAAAAAAAAAAAAAAAAATGTATAGATAAATTAATTGTATTGTAAATAAAACTGTGGAAACAAATGGAGAGTAATTATTGCATAAATATTACCTCAAAATATTAAATAAAAAATATTACTGAATAAAACATTACATTGATTTTACTGAGAAAAAAAACAAAACAAACAAACATATAAGGGGTTCTGCCTACTTTTGAACCCTAAATGAGGAGCTCCAGATTAATGTTTGTTTGTGTGGATTTCAGGTTTTGCTGTCTCTAAGTACCCCAAAAAATGTCCCTTGCAATTTAAAAAAAAAAAAAAAAAAATCTATTTATGCAATAAAAGCCTAAATATAATATAATTAATGATTAACCTAATTAATTTCAACTAACAACAATAGATTTTAGCATACACAGAAATGCAAGTATGTGGAGTACTGTACTGCCATCTATCCATCATGTCTAGTATTGCATTCTGGCAGAGAAAAATCCATACTTACTGATATAACTCTGCAAGGAAGATATCAAGATGTCTTAACTCCTCAAACATACCTATAGAGAAGTATTTTTAAGAGGATATTATATTCTTTATGCTTCAAATCCATTCTTTATCAAATAAAAATGAAAAGGTGTTATTTACTGCTTTTGTCTGTCCACACATGTAACTCCTTCACAAGCTCGGGAACCACCAGGAAAGTCTTCCAGCCCTGACGTTTCTTTGACTTGAGAATATCTCCAAAGATGTGATCCCCCACATAGAGGATGTCTTTGCCCCTAACATCCAGCAAATCACAGACAATATCAGAAGATCCTAAGAAAGGGGTTGAACAAGAATAACTGACATAAGGAAAAGGAGTGCCTTCATGCAAGCCTAGCAAACAGATCATGTAAATACTCCTCTGGTATTACCTCCAGAATACACTGTCCCATGCTGGAGGTCCCCAGTGTATGTACCAATACGCAGCTTACCGGTGTCCTACATCAGGGGAATGATGAGAAGTTTAGTATAATCCAAGCTCAAACATGATGGTTCCTGATATTTCATTAAAGACAAATGCAAACACAAACACAAGTGACTAAATGTTAATAAAACTATACAGTGTACAATGTTATTTATTTACTGCCATTCAAATGTTTGGGGTCTGTAAGAATTTTGTAACGTTTTTGAAAGAAGTCTCTTATTTATTTGATTTAAAATACAGTAAAAATGGTGAAATTATGATTACAATTTTGAATATGAATATATTTTAAAAAGTTATTTATTCCTGTGAGTCAAAGCTGAATTTTGGAGCATCATTACTCCAGTCTTCAGTGTCACATGATCCTTCAGAAATCATTTGCTGCTCAAGAAAAAAATTCTTTAAAATGATCAATGTTGATATTTTTGCGGAAACTATGATACATTTTTTAAGAACATCTTTAGATGATTTTAATTTAGATGTTATAATTATTCCATATAATATTTATGACAAATGTGCAAAGCTATATTGGAAAATGTACTATACAGTAAGAATCATCTTGTCTTGGACATAAATTTGTTAAAATCATCATATATAAAGGTAAATCCCACCATAATGGTACGCACATTAGGTTACACTTTACATTAAGGTGTCCTTGTTACAATGTAAATATATATTAAAGTACTAAGTATAACATTAATTAACATGTTAGGGTTTGGTTTAGGGTTAGTTTCATGTAATTATGGATAATTTATAGTTATTACTATAGTAATTACATGTAACAAGGCCACTCAAAAATAAAGTGTTACGACATTATTTTGTTACTGAGGACATTTTCAATTCACTACAAAGAAAAAAATGAAGGGGGGGGGGGGGTGGGGGTATGGAAATGTTCTTTCTTTGTGTTTGTATTTGTTCACAGTTTTCTTCTGGTTTTGGAGTAAAATAGGAGCTAGACATTCTCATTCTTGACAGGCTTAGGATTCACCCATATTCTCAATGTTATTAAATAATTGGGCATAACAACTAACTTTTACATCAAAAGTGATCAAAAACTCATTATATTTGCCTAAATAAATGGTTAATTTACAAGAGAGTAAAGCTTTTTATTTCTATATGTATAGTAGCAGTGCACACCGCACCAGGCGTGAGGAACCCACCGTGTCGACTTGTCGTAATACTGTCCCTCCTGCGAAGAACAAGGGCTTCTTAGTGTCCACCACCACCAGGTCAAAGTAGGAGCGCCAGGGTTTCTTGGGGCTCTAGAAAACATGAATCATTTCAGGATTTTAATATCTTTATGTGTGCAATCAAGATTAGTCACAAACAATATATTTAGAGTAAATGATACTAAGTAGTAGTTTTTGTGTCAGTCAGAGAATAGTCATGCTGCTCACCTTTAAGCCAGCAGGGGACTCCAGTAAGTACTTCATAATAGCCTAATTTGAGAAAAGATATAATACAGTGTGATTAAAATCCAATTATGAATTTTAATGATAGAGTGCAATGATATGCAGCCTGTCCGTGGCAGTTTAAATAATTTCTAGGGAGCTGGCGCTCTCCTTACCTCAGTGTAATTGAAGTTGCTGTTGGTGGCCAGGAACACTTTGGCGACCTCTTTGATGCGGCTCAGTAACACAGGAAGACGAGGCTAAACAAAATCATATGAATGATGGTGAGTCTTTTGGCACATACAAATCTATAACATAATCTATAATGATGTAGCATACAAAATGAGAAAAAAAATATTGTAATAATTATTACTTACATCTTTAATCACATACTTCTCCAAGTTCTTCAGTGTTCGTTCCTTCAGAGTGCCCTGAAGAACAAAAATAATGACTATATATATATATATATATATATATATATATATATATATATATATATATATATATATATATATATATATATATATATACTGCCCTCCAAAAGTTTGGAAACACCCCTGGCAAAGTGTGGTTTTGGAAGGTATTAGCATAAATCCTTATCATTTTTTAGTGCAAATACATTAAAGTAACTTGACATTATCATTGAAGACTAGCAATAATAATATTCATTTTGATTACATAATAATATCAATAAATACATGTCAGAGTCAGACATGCCCCTTTGCCAGCTGTGATGCCTGGTTACTGGTTTAACCTTGGCCCAAGTTTGTAAAAGATGTTTGGGTCAGCACACCTTAATAGCTTCAACAAATGATTGCCAATTAAGTTTAGAATACAATGAACCAATCAGAACCCAGTTTAAGTCAGATAGCTGCTAATGGTGGATATTCTAAGGAATCAAAAATGTAAGTTTTTTCTATGTATAAACTGTTTATGTAATATGTTTTCGTAGTTTGTGTTGTCCCTTATCAGTGCAAAATTATCACAAATTAAAAAGGATTCATGCCAATATTGTCTAAAACCCCACTTTTGGAGGGCAGTGTATATACACACACAAACACATTAGGGCTGTAACAATATCAGATTGTTCACTACAAGATTGTAATGAACCAATAGTATTCACGATAACGATATATTGCGATACCTATAGAAAACTTGAAAAAATTAAAAATAAATAAATAATGCTATCAGTCAAATTCATGTTTTCTTTTTTGGAAGAATCACACCATTGCATACAAAAGGAACAATTACATTCAATGGCAACCAGTTTGAACACATTTTTGCATCACCCTAATTTGAGTAAAACTGAAAATTTTGTTCTCCAAGTTATATTATTAACCTTACTTTCAAGTTAAACAGATGTTATTTTAGTGTTCATTGAGATATTGTTTAAAATGTTTCTTTTCAAAGGGGGTGTACTCATTTACTCTGAGCACTGTGTATTATCCTTGAAAATACCTGAGATGGTTTGAAGAACACAGATAAACACATACTGTTGCAATGTGTTAATCTTAACTTTCTGTGCTAGGACACCCTTTGACGTCAACTATGAATGAAACGTAAATTACATTTAGCATTCTACAATGCTCACATTACCCTTTTTTGGGTAAATGTAGAAGAAAAAAAAGATATTTGAAGTGAGCACACGATAATCCATAAGATTTTATCAGAATGAACACACTTTTGGACTAAATGCCCCAAGGGATGTAAATATAATAAAATATAGAAAAGCATAAGCAGGTAACAGATTTCCCGTTGCAATTTACTCTCTGTACAGGGGTCAAATCTACAAGATAAGATTGCTCCCTTATGGCTCACTGTTGATCGATAAGTCCTGCAGACTGGGGTGATGAACGAGTCATTTTGTAGAATCCAAAAAACTTGATGAGCTAACTTTCTTGGTGTACAGGTATAGAGTGTCTCGTCTATCACATCCAACGACATGCTTATTTGCAGCAGTAGCAAGGTGTCTGCTTGTGTTTTATGACAGTTTTTTTATGACAGGTGTTAACCAGCTTTAAGGCGCAATATCGCCACCTACTGTACGTTGGGATGTCCACCAGATACTGGCGCAGGAATATTTATGTCATATTTTCATGTGTACTGTTCATTTTTAAATATTACGGTTATCACCAATATTGCGACACCCCTAATAAACACAATGATAATATTTCCTTTTTTAAATAACACAATTTTTGTTCTGAAATATATATATATATATAGAGAGAGAGAGAGAGGGGAAATTATTATATTGTAGTCTTGAAGTAATTTCTTTCTTTCTAACTATATATTCCATTCATTTGAGGATAAGAATGAAAGTAAAATCATTCAATTAAGGCCTGTTCTCACCAAGAACAATAACTATAAAGATAAACTATGATGATAACCATATAAGCATTCACACTCATAAATGATAACATTCTGTTTATTAGAAGCACACCTGTCACCTGATGCATTCTGGTTGACTGTCAATGATTTTACTGTTCATCAATTGAGAAACATTCTTCTAAAAGTACTGTTAATGTTGTAGTGTGGAATTCTATTCTCAAAGAATTAGAATGATTCTTAAAACTTTACAAACTTCATAGTTGTAGTTATCATCCTTGGCTTGATCGGATCTACACAAAAATGTAAGTGAAAATGGTCAAGTTTACCGTATCGTGAAGGTGATCCATGGCGTCCCTCACGTCCTGAAACATGCTTCTGTGTGACATGAACAAGTCACCGTGTTTGAACCCTTTCAGCGCACTAAATGAGAGAGGAACAGTAAGAAATCTGTTGGGTATCTTTTAAAGTGCCCCCATTATGCCATTTTAAATGTACCTAATTTAGTTTTGAAGGTCTCTTACAACAGGTTTACATCCATCCAAGCACTTGTGATACAAACAGTAACAATGGCGTCGGTTTTACCGTATCAATTTGAGCATGAGTCCTCATCCTTTGGAAGTGAATGTGAACTGGATTTACTTTCACAGCACAGAAATCAGCAGTTGTGTCCAAAATCGCATACTATATAGTAGATCCTACATTTGGTTTGAATCTTACTTCGTGACAGTTAAAAAAAAGTATATCCTAAATAATATGAATGTGTCTATGAATGAAATTTGGACATACTACATCCGCCATGTTGTTATTGTCATGTGACCTACAGCGTCTTTTCTTTCATTTGATAAACTCCATTAATCCTGCAACTTTGATCTTTGAAACTTTGCAGACCTTTTATATTCAGAAACAGCTCAATTACACGCTGCATGAAAGGAAAAACTCGGAAAATCATAATACGGGCACTTTAAGTTTCCATTTTGGTATATACTCAACAGGGATGGCAAGTTTTTTAGTAAGATGTTTTTTTATATATATATTTTTTTTTTATATTTTTGGGTTTTAAGGGCTTTGCTATACAGTTGCCAAGGTATTCAAAGTGGTTGCTAGGGTGTTCTGGGTGTTAATGACTGCCATGTGAACAGTCTGAAAATGATAATGGTTTGAAAACTCTAGCCTTAAGCATAAGCAAAAGTAATAGTGATGCTTGCCTTGGCAAATACTATAAATTATAAATATCATTCTCATGACTAAGAGACAGTGAAGCTGTAAAAGAGCCATAACTGTTGCAGTTAAGAATGATTCACTCACTTTTTGTATCTGGAGGTTCTGGTGAAGAAGTCAACCAGGCATGCATAAAGATATGTCTCTGAGAACAGGAGAGGGACAAATCACGTAAACAGAATCGATTATCCTTTCGCTCGACCATTTAAATGTGTCAGTGTTATAATACCTGAAAGGTTGAAGAGAGTGTTGAGGACGTAAAAGCGGTCAGTGTCGTCCCTCTGGATGAACTTGTTTGGATAATACTCATCAACCTGATCACTGCAAACAGACACATATCTTAATGAGAATACTAGCAGACAAATAAGCTTCCTGACAAACCATGTATTACAAAAGCATCAGAAATACATTCACATATCGGAAAGCTTGCGACGAAACAATAACAGTCTGTCACTGATCTGTCCAGCTAATGTGTCACAGCAGCCAGTGTTGAGAGACCGCTAACTCTGTTCTTAAACAACTGATCCCTGCTAAATAAAACCATTCCCAAAATACCCCATGTCTGATGAAACACCCTTTATCATGCGTGAGGATACTCACATGCTCTGTTTTTCTAGAAGTTTGTGAATAACAAAAACGATTTTCCATCCTGATGCTGCCACTGTTCTCAAATCTTTTCAGAGATGAACATGTAATTCTGGTGGCATGTTGTAAAAGGAGAGGTACAAACCAGAAGTCAATGAGCTAGTTATGCCTATTCTAAACCTCAAACTCTTTCATCTATCTAAAAAAAAGCTGTACCAGGAAACCAACAACCTCATTAACAAGATTCATACACCACTCTTCTATGCCAGGTGTTGGATATAAATATACTACTAAAATTAGTTCATTACTTCATCTGTGTCTCAGAGTGGTTGGGTCCCAAACTAGACATTTTCCAAAAAATGGAACTAAACCCTTTCTTTTTTTTTTTTTTTCAAAAACTTCTTAACCCTGTTGTTCATCCACCTTAGGAGGTCAAACTAATTTTTTTATGACAAAAATATTTTATTATACACTAAAAAAAATGCTGGGTTGTTTCAACTCATGTTTGGTTCAAATATGGACAAACCCAACTGCTTAGTTTAAAAATTAAACCAATGGTTGGGTTTGTCCATATTTGACCCAAACATGGGTTGAAACAACCCAGCATTTAGTAGCTGAGTAAATTTTTTTAATGTTTTTGAAAGAAACCACCGAGGCTGTATTTATTTGTCCGAAATACAGTAAAAAATGTAATATTGTGAAATATTATTACTAAGTTTTATATTGTAATATGTTTTAAAATGTAATTTATTCCTGTGATGTCCAAGCTGAACTTTCAGCATCATTACTCCAGTCTTCAGTGTCACATGATCCTTCAGAAATCATTCTAATATGCTGATTTGTTGCTCAAGAAACATTTATGATTATTATTATCAATGTGGAAAACAGGTGATAGATTTTTTAGGATTCTTTGATGAATAGAAAGTTCAAAAGAACAGCATTTATTTGGAACCAAAACCTTTTGTAACATTATAAATGTCTTTACTGTCACTTTTGATCAATTTAATGCTTCCTTGCAGAATAAAAGCACTAATTTCTATCCTAAACAATCTTACTGACCCCAAATTTTTGAATGGTAGTATACAGATAGATAGATAGATAGATAGATAGATAGATAGATAGATAGATAGATAGATAGATAGATAGATAGATAGATAGATAGATAGATAGATAGATAGATAGATAGATAGATAGATAGATAGATAGATAGATAGATAGATAGATAGATAGATAGATAGATAGATAGATAGATAGATAGATAAACAGACAGACTGGATTTGCTGAGTTAGACATATTTTGTTGATCATGGAACAACATTCTGGTCCAAAAATTTTGTCGTAACCATATCCCTACCCCAAACCTAACCCTACCCAAAAGTTATCCCTAAAATCAGAGGGAAATTATGCTGAATAACACTGATGTAGAAGCACCTTAACCTGGTTGTAAGCCTAAACTTGACATAAACTGTAAACCTACAAAATGAAGATGTTAAGTTTAGGCTAACTATTGCTATATTCATTTTTTGTGAAGCCCCTTCCCTGCTAATGTGTATTTCCTTTCATTGTTAAACACAAAATTGCCTTGCTCTGCTGTGCTAGTCTCTCTACAAAGATCCTTGTACTTCTTTATCTCTTTTTATCAGCTCTCAACCCCGTCGTTCCTTCACATTCGGTTTATTGGTTTTCAACCTGCCTCCCTTGAATGTTTTGTCCCACGCAGCATTCTACTTTGTTGGAATCTTCTGTTGTCAGAGAAAGGTTGAGGGGGCATTTGCGAGCAAACTCTCACTCAATACACCATTGACTCGCGCCACAATGAATCATCTCACTCACCCTCTCAGGTACTCAAAGCCGTGAGTGCACACCAGGATGTTTCCATTGGAGTCTATTTTCAACAGGTTACCGTACATAGTATCGTACACCAGGCCTCTGGAGAGGAAAGGAGAAAGAGAGGGAATGTTTGAAAGAACAAGAGTCTGGGAGCATTCAGACAAGTGAATAATTTATAGCAAATTATGGCCCTCTTAGGAGTTAAAACAAGTTCATTCATATGTATATTTCCCCCAGCAGTGTCACTGAGCAGAGAGTTACACTGTCTGCATTTGGTATTCAGAGCATTTTAAAAATGACCTCAAGCTACCTTGCTTTTATGAGACCCTTGAGACTGGTGTAACGCAGGACATTTCTATTTGTGTGGTTACCCACAAAGTCTCGCATGAATGGTTTATAATATACAGAGCCCCGGACATGACATGCAAGAAAAGAAATGTAATTGTGCGCACAATTTACTAATTCGTTCCTTCGATTTACTAGCTAGTGCGCACAATTTAATATTCCGCTCCTTCGATTTAGAAATCATGGGCATGATTTATAAATCAAGGGAACAAAATAGTAAATTGTGCGCACGATTTAGTAAATCGAAGGAACGAATTAGTAAATCGTGCATATGATTACATTTTTTTTTCTTGCGTGTCATGTGCGGGGCTCGGTAATAATGACTACAAACATTCAGAATGAAAATTAAGTGTACTCAATCTTATATTAGTAAGATCAATTTTATTTTTTATCATTTTTATTATAAATTGACTTTTATTCTGCATGGAAGTCATTAAATTGATCCAAAGTGACAGTAAAGCTTAATAAAACATTTTGTATAAATCTTAATGAAACAAGGACCATTTCGTTTATGTTATTCGTATTCAAACATTAAAAAAAAAAAAAGAAAATATGTTTAAATTTATTAATACGAATCACATAAACTAAATGGTCAATTTCCTATTAAGATTTTTACAAAAAGTTTTATTAAGCTCTTTTTTTTTTTTTTTTTTTTACCAATTAAAAATTCTTAATCATAATATGAATAATATGTAAGGAATAATTGACTCCAGGCTGTTGAATTCTTAGAAAATAATGCACACCCAAAGTGGAAATGCGGCCATGACGCGAAGCGGTTACACCCTGGGTGTGCATTATTGTCTAAGAATTCAACGACACAGAGTCAATTATTCTGCTTATACTACAGTTACCACACCTCAAGACACTGTTTAGATATGGCTGTTGAATGCTCGAATGTGATTGGTTGACAAAAGGCATGCAATTATATTAAGGGAAAGGCACGGCTAAAGTAGTTCTAGTAGGTCTTGACCATATTGCAGTTCCATATCACTTTGCCAAATGTTATTTCAAAAGGTCCTTACATCCTACAACCGCAAAAAAAAAAAAAAAAAAAAAACCCACAACGACACCGACCAAGCAAATAAATATAGTAAATAATAGGATGAAAACAACAAATTATTGTCATGATTTTTGCCACAAAATACGTTTTAGTGTGTCCTGAAAGCGCATACTCTATCTCTTTCAAACGTACACACGTCACGTACTGTATAGTACGGACACACACTCGCACAGAAACGTTTTGTCAGCGCTGCTCTGATGAATTTATCAGTAAAATAGTTTAGCAACTTAAAAGCTACATGACATTTCTCACCAGCGAGGTAATAACTCTGTGGTTCTTGAGGCAGATAAATGTAAAGTCTCGCTATTAGTAGAGAAATTAGTCCCACACACGAGTGTTTTAAGGACAAAAACCAGACAAATGTCTTGAAATACTACATCGGAATAGTGTCTTGAGGTGTGGTTACCGTAGTATAAGCAGAATAATTGACTCTGTGTCGTTGAATTCTTAGACAATAATGCACACCCGGGGTGTAACCGCTTCGCATCATGGCCGCGTTACAACCTCGGGTGTGCATTATTTTCTAAGAATTCAATGACATGGAGTCAGTCATTCCTTACTTAAAAATCCATGTATTCATAGTCTTCTATCTAAATGTAATGACTTTCACCACATCTGAACAAATTTATATCACAAATCCCTCTTATCAGTCCCTCCCTTTCAACTAATGCCTATTTTTCAAAATCCAGTCAATTCTTGATTGAAATTACTGAATTTGGAAGTTATGAATGGCCTTTCACATCGACTTGAAAGCAAATTAACATAAATCAGTACAAATATTGAAACTGTACACTGCAAAAAATGATTTTCTTCCACAGTATTTTTGTCTTGTAATCCTTTACAAATATCTAAAAATTCTTAAGTCAAGATACATTTACTTAAAAGGTTTAAAAATAAATAAAATGTATCAAAACTGGAAATTGTTTTTAAAGGGTAAACAATTTTATTTTGCTTAGAATTTTTTTTAAGCGTAAAGTCAAAACAACAAAAACACAGAAAACAACACCTGTTATCTGTTGTCATTTTGTCATTGTAAATCCATACAAATATGGCAGAATGTACTGCATTAATTTGACAGAACATATTTTTTAGAGGTGCTTTACCTGTACTTAAAATAAAATTAAATTATAAAATTACTGGATAAGATAATATCCTGGTAATTTTTATATATTATATATATATATATATATATATATATATATATATATATATATATATATATATATATATATATATATATATATATATATATATACAGTGTTTGATTTAAGGAAGTTTAAGGAAATATTTTTTTTGCAGTAAAGATTCCACTGACCTACGTTTGGAAATTTCATTTCTTCTATACTGTTACATTTCTATTTTCCCACTACATTCCCATCAAAACCAATGAAATCAATGGATCAAACATAAACTCTAGTGGCCTTAACCAGAATTGGATATTAAGAAGATGATGTACATGTAAACACAGTCAATGTTTTGCTTGCACCGCCACACACAGAAACCCTCAAAAGCCTTTCCCATGAGCTCAGTGACCCAATATAGCCTAATCCAGACCCATTAATGGGGCAACGCTTACCGTGTGGGGAAGGTGGGGTCGTATGAATAGCCCAGCAGCTCATGTGGATATCCGATTGACACCAGCCTGTCCCTGAGCAGCTCAAAGCCCAGACTCTCATACTCTGGAGACTTATACACTGTTGAAAATAAGAGAGTTGATGTGAAAGAAGCACTTCACACATAGTCTGACAACTTGTCCCAAAGGCACTATAAAAACACTCACCTGCCAGAGTGTAATCCATGTCAAAGCCATAGCACTTGATGTTTTCAAGTGTCAAACTCCGGTTCACAAACACCCTGAAGGGAAAGACAGGAGGTTATTTATTTGATTGGTAGGTCCTTTCTTACAGTTATCAATTTGCCACATACTTTCATCCACAGAAGACTTACACTGCATTAAAGAAGACCTGTTATGCCCTTCTTGTTTTGTTTTAAAGGGTCTACTAGAATAGCTTTTCATGCTTGAATGTTCAAAAAACAAAACAAACAAAAAAAAAAAAAAAAACACATACACATACACATTATTTTTCACATATTTAACATTGTTGCAGCACCTCTCTTCCCAGTCTGTCAGTAACGCTCTATTTATTTCCTATCTCTATGAGAAGCCCCTCCTTCTGAAAAGCTCAATGTGCTCTGATTGGTCGGCTGGACCAGTGTGTTGTGATTGATCAACCGCTTTGGGAAATGTCACTCCCCTTACTATAACGGTGAGTTTCAACACACTAACTCAACCAGACCTCGTCCCTTTATTTTGCACATGCACTGGATGGGAATTATTTAAATTAGGGATATTTTGACATGTTTGTTCCCGAAAGAAAACTCAAGACTACAATCGAGGCGTTTCAGGAGTTCAGGAACAGCACTTACTAATATAGAGAATAGCTCCCTTTGGAGAGACTTTGTGCTTTTTAACTTTGCAGAAGTTTTTCAAGCTCAAACAGCAAAATGACACTTTTAAGTGTAGTTTTACAGTGTTGATTGTAACTTCTGAACTTTGTAGCATAGACACTTATGAACTCAAACAAATCAACATTGACTCCAGCTGAATTGAACTTATTTCATAACTGATGAACACAGTTATTGAACTGAACTGAATCAACACTGAACTGAGCTGAATAATGACAACATTGTTTTTTTAGAGCTGCTTTACAGCAGAACTGATTTTGTTTTATATTTTATGAAGTTTGCATCACTGATCGTTTATTACTGTGAAACTGCTTTAAAACAGTCTAGCGCTATAGAAATATAGATAACCTGACTAGACTTTAGTGCCATGCTCTATCAGCTGAGCAACAAGAACACAATATACAGCCAAAATGTGGTCATTTACATAGTGTTTGTATTCAAGCATACACAGTGCTTATCACACTGTCCTATATATCAAGTCAGCACAGTTTAGGTCTGTTCTTATCAGGTCCCTGGCATATGACATCAGTCCAGCTGGTATGAGGTAACTGCCGTTCAAAAGACGTAAAGACGTAGGGTGAAGGAACAGCCAACTGGCACTCTTTCTTCTTGGCAATTTTTTTAAAAATATAAACCAGTCACGTTTTTATATTTATGATGGAGAGTATACTGACTGAGCAATCTCAGTCTCAGATAGTTACTATAAAATGTGAATTTCTTGAAACTGCATAAAAACCCATGTTAGACCAACAATTCCCCCAAATTTTGCTCCAGACAGTTGTCTAAACAAAGAATTTCAAATTGAACAATGCTGCTGAAATGTTAAAGGTTTGTGATTTCTCAGCATGCATTGCAGCCGGAATAAATTATATGGTTACTATTAAATGACTATTGTTTCACTGTTTGCTGACCATCTTTTTTTGGTTGTTGTTTTGTCATTATTGTTAGTTATTTGTTGTGATGTTAAGGCAATTTATACATGTTGATTGTCTGTTCTTGAGGTTTGTGTGTCAAGTGTTGAGGTCTATGTAAAACCTTCTAAAACTATATCCCAGATGCCTTAGTTTTACAAGATGATTGTGCTTTCAGAAGCAAAGATAGCATTGTTCACTTTCCATGTACTTTAAAACAATACATATAAATCAAATATATATTGCAAAAGATGTCTTTTTCAACAAATTTGTATATACACATATGTGAGATGTGTGTAAGTCTATACATATATACATATATATATATATATATATATATATATATATATATATATATATATATATATATATATATATATATATACATCAAGATCTCAGAGTTAAACTGTGTCAGAAGAATTTTTGGTCCCAAATTTTTTATCAATTTTACTGGTAGTCCACTGTATGAAGAATTTTTGGGTATAATATGTCACAGATTAATTTATTTTGCTATCCTCACTTACATAAATGAACTATAGTGTCCTGCACCCACTAGTAAAAACTATATCAAAAATATCTGATTAATTTTGGTTTGTCTGTGTGTGTGTGTGTGTGTGTATGTGTGTGTGTATATATTATATATATATATATATATATATATATATATATATATATATATATATATAAAATCAAGTAACCTGGTTGCCTTAAAATTTTGAGTTCATTGAAACTAAAATAAATGAGCTAATACAATGAAGGAGAAACTCAAAATATTTTGGACAACATTAATGAATATTAAAAATAAGAAAAAAGTTAAATATAAATCATGTCACAATATTTTTTTTACCGTGGAGAGAAGCTAAAATTGTGCATGCATCAGGTTGCGTTGAATTTTTAAGTTCTCGCAACAGTTATTATTTTTTTCTTTACAGTGAGTATAATTGTCTCATTGACTCACTCAGGCTGAATTGAAGACATAAAACAGGTTGTGATAGTTATATATTTGCAATGTCATATGCAACCTTTTTTTGTCATAGTTGACAACAACATGATTGGTTTGGAACAACATGCAAAGAATTTTAATTTCTGGGTGAACTGTTCCTTCAAGTCTATGTCTCAAGTTCTGATGATAAAAAAAACACAGGTAATTATCTAAAATAGATGAGTGAATTGTCATCTGTGACTAACTATTCAAACTATTCAGCGAGTAAAGAAACAATCAGTCTTTATCTTTGAATAGATAAGAATATGTATCCAGGACCAACTAACTGAATTAATAAATAAACCAATTATTGAATAAATTAATGAATGTAGGCTATAAATAAATAAATATAACACTTTATGTCCTTGTTACACGTTACATGTACTTAGCAGTCCATTACGCATAGTATTATTAGCTATTACTCAGAACTTAATTGTGTAATTACACTGTAACGAGGACACCTTAAAATGAAGTGTAGCCAAATAAACAAAATAAAGCAAAACAAACCAAAAATCTAAACTGAGAAATTGTTTTACAGTTTCGTCCCAGTAAGATGTACTAATTTGATATGACTGTTTTTAGTTACATTTAGTTTATATATTACCTGTAGCATTGGCTCAGGTATAAGCCTATGTGTATGATGCTTTAAGTAAATCGACGAGAGGCAAGAAACAAAGCCTGTCAGTGGATTTATCATCACCTTATTGTTATCAAATTAAAAAAAAATGTCCCATGACAACTCTAAGAATAATACTGATTAAAGAAAACTGCTAAGAATTACTGCAACGACGACAGAAAATTGTAGTGTAGTATAATATATATATTGTAGTGGTATAACAACATCATTTAAATAAAAGCACAAACACATAAACTGAAAATATAAATAAATAACAGCATACTAAGACCCATGTTTCTCAAGAACATGTAAGCTGTTTAAAGGCTGGTATTTTCACCTGTATGACTGTGTAAATGTACCTGTTCTTACCTGTGATGGATTTCTTTTTTGGCGTTGCGCAGCTCCATCGCTAGCGTTCGGTCTGTCTGCTCGCTCGCGCTCCACGAATCACTAGCCTACTCTATCACCAGCAGTCAGAACTGGCACGGTATCCTTTTTGCGCTTTAAATTGTACCACGATGTTGACATCATCAGTGTGAATATACCTTGGGTTTGGCTTGTAAACAGGAACCCTGTGTACGTAGTTTGGGCGTATGTGGGGTGCACGCGAACATTTGTGAAGTTTGAAATCGGTCGCTGTCGACAGGCTACAGTGCGCAGCTCGAGCACGTAGATTGTGTTATCAGACAGGCACACGCACTCGCCTCAGAACGCAAAGGTCCCGTTCAGCGCCCAAACACTTGACAATCGACACTGCGCCACCGAGCTGACTACATTCCTGATCATTTACAATTAACCGCGCATCAATATTTCATTTAGCGCAGTGTGCCTCCCTTCATTCACATTCGCGACGAGAGCGCGCCGGGGCAAGTTGTCACAGTGGCTGTAACTAACTACACTCGGTAACTGAAAGACAATCTTGTCACGTGTTTCAAATGTTACTTTATTAATAATAGTAATTAAATTTCAAACTCCGTCAATATATACAAATTAAAAACTGTATTTCATTCTTCTGTGGAACATAAAAGAAGATATTTTGAAAGAATGTCTTTTTTGGGTGCCCATATACCTTCCTTAGCCTACATCATGCTGCAATATGACATCTACATAATAGAGAAAAATCCAAATCTCAGGAATATTTTGAATGAGCTTTTATTTTTATATTTTTAGTTATCATTTTAATTTTGGTTAGATAATTTTGTAATGTGCCTGTAGCCAATTTTATTAGTTTATATTATATATATATATATATATATATATATATATATATATATATATATTATTTAGCTTAATTTATTTTTATTTCAGTTTATTTTAGTACTTGTGTATTTAGTTGCTTAGACAACATTTCTAATTTTCTAAGTTTTTACCTAATATTTGCATTTTATTTTAGTTCAGCCTTACTTCAGTTAACGAAAACAAGTGTTGATTCAAGTGTTTTTTGTTGTTGTTGTTTTTTCAGATTAATGTCCATAAAGGAGGTTAATTGTAACCACCTCTTTGGTTACCAACATTCTTTAAATTAAATTTTTATTGATTTTCCTTATATATAACATACCAGTTCAAACAATAAATAAAACATACAAATCGGAGAAAAAAAAAAGAAAAAAACTAATGAAAAAACACCAACACCACGTAAACATCTGTGTGATTTCCATTCAATTAAGCTAACAATTTTTTTCATATGACACATTCTCAATCATATATTCAATCCATATTAAAGTGTAGGACATTGAATGGTTACCTTCAATGTCCTAGTGAAGTATATACCTTTAACCCACATTTTAAACATTTGTTTTTGAGTAAATAATGTGATATATTTTAGAAAATATGTAATCCAAATAAATCGTTTAATATTTAAGGATACAACAACCACTTGATATAAATATTAAAGCAATTTTCTGACTATTTTGGGTAAGCCTCATAAGAATGGATGATTTATCCTCCAGGAGAACCAATTTAGTTTATTATTATTATTGTTATTGTCATTAAATTGCTTGGAGCATAAGAAACAAATAGGGGGGGGGGGGGGGCATTTTTGAAAAAAGACATGCAGAATATGTTATGCAATGGCCACTGTAGTGGACATCAGGACTTCATTATTCAAAAAATAACAAGGCATGAATAAAGGAGTATAGGCAAAAACAAAGGATTTTTATTTATTTATTTTGTTTATTCACCAATCATTTTTTTTAGGTTTCAAACTTCTCTTTAACCAAACATTGTATAAAGACGATTCTCAACTGTTAGGAAAGATACCAGAATGATTTGGTATACTATTTTACTTCATGTGATACGTGTGTAAAATAGTCATAAGCGGGTTTTCCCATTCTATACAATGCATTGATACACTGTATCTAATTTGCATATTCATGTGTTCTTGAAGCAACATGTAATGATAAAAGAAGTTTAATAATGAGAGTAATAATTGGCAACATTTTCATAAGAATATCTAATATTTTATTGGAATACTGATGTATAATTTATTTCCCTATTCACTTGTTGCGTCTCCCAAAATGTCTGATGTCCTCTACAGTGGACGTCCGCATGTCCTTTTTGGTAACAGAAAGTCATATTCTGATTTAAAACCTCATAACATTTCCAGATATATTGATTTATGACAAACTATTTGAAAATTTGTCAGATTTAAATGATAATTACAAAATATATTTCCATGAGAGTGCTTAATTTGATCATTCAATCAATATCAGTCATAATAATTAAAGACCAAGGAGAGAGAGAGAGAGAGAGAGAGAGAGAGTTGTCAGTGAAACTTCCAAACATTTGAAATCTCTGCTTTTTACAGGACTCCTGAGTTAAAACTGTGACACATACAGTGTCAGAGAAATTTGCTAAAATATAACGTCCACTACAGTGGACAAAAGTCTATGCATGGGTCTCAGGAGGTTATGTGAGATGACACATTATATAGTCATTTTGGTGGAGCCCATATTTGAGTTGTATGGTGTGGTAAGAGGTCAACACACCTCTGAGGACTCAACAGATACTCAAGGCGTACTAATCACTCTTCTGAACCATCCAAGGAACAATGTCAATAAAGCCATTGCACCACAACAACTGTATCAGGCCAAACCTGAATTGGTGTCTCTTGCCATGACAAAGTACGAATATATTGATTCAACATTCAGTACGCCTCTAATTGAAATTAGATTTTGAGTTTACAAATGGGATGTGGCTTACAGTTTAACACACTTGATATCACCAACAGAATAGACAAACAGATCATCAGCCAGGGGCGTAGTTTGTGGGGGGGGTGGGGGGAGGTAACCCCCCCAATATTCAAATCCATCAGTTACAACCCCTCCCAATATTTCAACATGAAAATCACAGAAGATCAAATGAAAATGATGTAGAAGTCATTTATTTTGTAACAATAATTTTGTTTCTAATCAAATATGATTTTGTCATAATTATACAAAAAATACTTCCCCTCCATTGAACCGATTGGTAACGCCCAACCAATGCGCTAGAATCACTGTTATGTTAGAATTTGATGAATGATTATACATAAATTGCATAAAGTTATGAAGTATAGATAGATAGATAAAGAAGAAATAAATGATCCAATAATGCTATAAAACAGATTACTATTATTTTTAATTTAAAAAAATAATAACAGGCAGCATACCAACATTCAAAGTTGAAACCAAATCTATGCCCTTGTCATCAGCCATCAAAACAAAGAATGAATATTGGGTGTGAAATAACTTTTTATTGGTCAGCTTTTGATCTGACTACATGACTGATTCTGGCGCTAAAGCTTGGTAGATATGGTGGTCTGGATATCGTTGATGTGTATTGAGCTCAGTTTGGACTGTAGTGAGTGTCTGCGTTTCTGGTGCATTCTCTTAAAGTCTTCTGTGATCTCAAGAACAGTTTTATTCTTTGTCTCAGGCACGTGGAACCACACAAAAACACCAGAGAGGAAGCAGAACACAAAAAATATGAGGAAGCAGAAATAATCCAAATGCTCCTGCAATGGAAATACATTAGTAAAAAAACAACTAAATAACTTTTCAAAGGTGCACTCTATATTTTTAAGTCATCTTACACTTATACTGACACCTAGTGGTGTGGATGTATGTAAAGGCACCATTTTTCAGTTACAGATTCTACTGTTGAAATGCACTGTTCACATTAAGCCATGATAAGTGAAAGTGTTGGATAACAAGAGGAGTAACCAAATAGTGAAAAATAGTATTCAAATGGTCATGTGATCTAAAAATGGCAGCATTCATAAGGAAACCCACTTCATGTTTTATAAGGCTACTAACACGAGTAGAGACTTTATCTCATGTGAGATTAAAAATGCTTATCAAAAATAGGTCATAAAACTATTAAAATGATTAAAGTGGACCAGCTCACCACTATAAGAGGAAACAACATGCCCACTAGGAAGAGTCCGACCCAGTTGAGGATGCAAGCCACCATGAACGCTGGAGGTTTATAAGACTGTGTGAAAATCTCACCAGGAAGTGGTGCTGTCACACCGGCTGTGGAAGAGAGA
Source organism: Chanodichthys erythropterus (assembly GCF_024489055.1). Lineage (NCBI taxonomy): Eukaryota > Metazoa > Chordata > Actinopteri > Cypriniformes > Xenocyprididae > Chanodichthys > Chanodichthys erythropterus. The sequence goes on along the minus strand of NC_090230.1, from coordinate 51,974,733 downwards.
ATTCACAAGAGGATTTCTGAGACAACAGAGCCACAAACAAGAGTCTGAAATGTATTCTGAACATTACACAAGAAGAGAAAAATGTGTGGATGTACCTGGCCCGCTAGAGAAGAAGAAAATGTAGCTGAAAATAAGGACCATGCTGCAATATGGCATCCAGGATACAAAGTCCTGTAACAAAGCCAATCTCATGAACAGTTTCATGTAATATAAACAGTGGCTTGTTAGTCATAAAATATCATTTCATTTAATGCTCATTCATTTGTTTTTCTTTGATGTGTAAGTCATCAGAAATAATCCAATAAAAATGACTGTTCAATACCCATATGACATTCTTACTTTAATGAAACTATAAATATGTATACAGTTTTCTGTGAATAATTCAATTGTGATTGTTCCTCACACAGAACAATCATGTGATCACAGAATACATGGAATAACATTGTACTTTTATGAGACGTTTTAGTCATTTTGGAGATTGACAGCTCCAGACCCCATTAACTTTTATTATATTAAAAGAGCAAGCAGAAATTTGGTGGTTTTCTGTGAATATCAGCCTTAAATCTCAGCCTGTTCCTCACTCAAAACATATGATTTAAAAAGACATTGAATAAGGTATATCAATATATGTACTTTTTTATCATTTTTAAAGCTTGACATCTGCAACCCCCATTTACTTCCATACAATCAGCAACTTGGCATTTGAGAGCTCTGGTGAAGGTTTTCTGTGCATAATGATATAAAAACTCAAAAGACATGGAATACAGTCCAGCTCCCATTCACTTTCATTAAATGAAAAAGAGCAAACTGAGATTTCAAAGCTGTAGCAAAGATTTCCTATGAATAAGGACTTACATTTCAGTCCGTTCCTCACACAAATCTGTAATATGACATGGATCATACAGCGCATGAGTTACAGTATACGGACCACTTATACCGTACTTTAATGATGCTTTTTGTCATTTTTGATGAGATGACTCAAATTTCTTACTCAAATGGGTTTGGAATGAGATTAAATAAATGCTGACTTGTTAAATTTTATTGGTGAACTATCCCTTTAAATGTAGCTGCAATTTAAATCACATCACAAACAGCACTCTTCTTGTTAATAACTAAATTATTAGCCATACACAAACTATAACTTGTATTCTCACTCAATAATTAACCACACAACGCATATAATGGCAATGAAACTTGAGACTTAAAAAATAACCAGACCTGAAGGTAAAGTGTGACCGTAAGCAGGGCAAGCGAGGCCGCCATGCACAGGTAACCCCTAAAGAGAAGCACTCTCTTCCCTGTACACTCAATAATCAGCACCTGGATAAAAAAATAACACTGTAAACAACCACACAAAACCAACAGAAGATTCCTTTAAACCAGGTCACATCATATTTTGAGCTTAGATGAAATATTTGGTCTCTGGATTGAGGTGGTAAAGTGTGGCTCACACAAGCAATGGAGGTGGAGACTTCACACAGGCCTGTCCCCAGGGCGGCATACCGCAGGTTCTCCTTGGCAATACCAGCAGCTTGAAACACATCAAACGAATAGAGATAGACCTGCAAAGACACAAATTACAGGCCATTTGAATACCAATATCTTTAAGTTCTATTATTCATCCTTGAAAACTGAATGAAAATAATTACATTGGCTTTCTTCAAAAAGAAAGTTCTCATAATGTGATCTCTGTGCTGCGTGAAATCAGTTTCCTGAGCAGACTGTGGCATATGGCTCTGTGTTTTGTCAAAATAAGCATTCTCGATTCAATCATTTTTAGATTGAGCAGGTGCGGGTGGCAACACGTCTTTTTTTGTGACTCACGGCATTGATGCCGCAGAGCTGCAGAGTGACGAACGTGACGAGGATGGTGAGGAGCTGCCAGCGGACGTTGTGGTCGAGGAAGAGGTCCATGAGCCCCTGGATTTTCACTCCCTTCAGGGTGGCGTGTTCAGCCAACATTTCCTCCATCTCTGGTCCTGGGTCCTTTTTAGCACCCCAAAGCCTACGCAGAGCTGAGCCGTAAAAAACATTGTCACACAACTTGTCAGAATACACACTGGACAATTAAAGAGAATGTGATGTGTCGAGCTACAAATACTGTTTTGACACACAAAGTTTGGGGTCGGAAAGATTTTTTAAATGTTTTTGAAATAAGTCTCTCATGCTCACCAAGGCTGCATTTATTTTGATCAAAAATTCAGTAAAACAGTAATATTGTGAAATAATATTACAATTTAAAAATATTGCTGCAAGCAGCGATGGCGGGCACAAGCCCCAGCGCAACCTAAAGAGCACGACTGGCAATATGCATTTAAAGCGGGTAAATGTAAAAAGACTATGTCAAAGTTGTTTGAATACACCACATTTACTGCAGCCAACTGGTGCGAATATGACCGCGCACCACAATAGCCACATTGATAAGAGCATTTAAATTTAGGTGAATTTCATGCATGTTTGAAGTAAGACCTAAGGAACAGTTTTTTCCCCATATTATGGAATTCAATGGTGCCCCACAACTGTTTGATTACAAACATTCTTCAAAATATCTTCCTTTTGTTCAGCAGAACAAAGAAACTTATACCAGTTTGTAACAACTTGAGTAAGTGGTGAGTAAATGATGACAGAATTGTAATTTTTGGGTGAACTATCCCTTTAAAGGTGCCCTAGATTCAAAAATTGAATTTACCTCAGCATAGTTGAATAACAAGAGTTCAGTACATGGAAAAGACATACATTGAGTCTCAAACTCCATTGTTTCCTCCTTCATATATAAATATCATTTGTTTAAAAGACCTCAGAAGAACAGGAGAATCTCAACATAACACCGACTGTTACGTAACAGTCGGGGTGTACGCCCCAATATTTGCATATGTCAGCCCATGATCGAGGCACTACACAAGGGCAACCAGTATTAACGTCTGGATCTGTGCACAGCTGAATCAACAGACTAGGTGAGCAAACAAGGACAATAGCGAAAAATGGCAGATGGAGCAATAATAACTGACATGATCCATGATAACATGATATTTTTGGTGATATTTGTAAATTGTCTTTCTAAATGTTTTGTTAGCATAAATTCGGTTAAAGTTACCATTGTTTCTTACTGTATTCACGGAGACAAGAGCCGTCGATATTTTCATTTTTAAACACTTGCAGTCTGTATAATTCATAAACACAACTTCATTCTTTATAAATCTCTCCAGCAGTGTAGCATTAGCTGTTAGCCACGGAGCACAGCCTCAAACTCATTCAGAATCAATGTAAACATCAAAATAAACACTGTACTTACGCGATTAGACATGCTGCATGACGAACACTTTGTAAAGATCCATTTTGAGGGTTATATTAGCTGTTTGAACTTTTTTTATGTTGTTTAAGGCAAGCGTAAGCTCTTGGGGCGTGGAGCACCAGATTTAAAGGGCCACACACCCTGAATCGGCTCATTTCTAATTATGCCCCAAAATAGGCAGAAAAAAAAAAGAGAAAAAAATCTATGGGTATTTTGAGCTGAAACTTCACAGACACATTCAGGGGACACCTTAGACTTATATTACATCTTTTTAAAAAAAGTTCTAGGGCACCTTTAATGTTTGTGGAAACCCCAATATTCAAAAGTTTGGGGAAATTAAGATTAAAGAAGAAGACTTAAACACTTTGATCAAGTGACATTATTAATAACTGAAGACTGATAATAATTGATAAAGAAGCAGAAAATCAGCATATTAGAATGACTTCTAAAGGATCATGTGACACTAAAGACTGGAGTAATGATGCTGAAAATGAATTACAGGAATAAATAACATTTTAAAATATATTCAAATAGAAAACTGTTATTTTAAATTGTAATATTTCACAATATTACTGTTTTTACTGTATTTCATAGCCTTATATTATTGTGAACATAAGAGACTTCTTTCAAGGACATTAATAATTGTAAATATTCCAAACATTTTACTGGTAGTGTATGTTTAAATGTCAAAGAAGGTGTCTGTGGTTCTGACCCATCTCACAGCCGTGTTTGTCTGCCTTTTCTAGAAGGAGGTACCACGGGGACTCTGGGAGAAAGGGCAGAGTTAGCAGCTGCAGGAGACCAGCCACCCCACTGAAGGCCAGCAGCCAGATCCAGCGCTCCTCAGTGCCTAACACCTCGCTGACACACACACAAGTCACACTCAAAACTGTTTTAAAGTTTAAATCTTAAAAAAAAAAAAAAAAAAGTATGAAGAAGACATATACATATACATGAAGACATATACATACAATTCTTTTGGTTATCACATGGACAGCCAAAGTAACAGAAAATGTTACAAGTTGAACCTGCTGTTAATTTCCCACCTAATCCCAAGCAGCTGACCGAAGAACTTCCCCAATGAGACAAAAGAGGCCACAGACACACCAATCATCCCACGCAGCCTCTTGGGGGCGCACTCCAATATATACATGGTGTGGACAGTCAAACACACACCTGCAGTGCACAGACATCACTCAAGTAGTTTATATAGAAAGAAAACATAAAAATCAAGAAAATACATGTACAGATTTTTCCAACGCACCAGCATTGAGGCCGTATAGGACACGTGCCACCATGATCATCTCAAACGAGAGGGCGGTTTTACTCAACAACATCAGGACAGCTCCACAGATTGCCACCACATTGTTCAAAAGCAGAGTTGTCTTCCTATGAAGGGTTAAAACACACATTGTACAAAACACACTTAATCGCTGCTCTTTGTATAAGAATTTAAATACTTAAAATTGACCAAAAATGTAATGGTTACCAAAAATGAAAATTGTCATTTACGCACTCTTATGTTGTTTAATTGTGTAATTTTTTTCTTTTTCTTTCTTTTTTAACACCATGTAAGCTTCTATAGCAGGGGTGGCTAAGGTCGATCCCGTTTTGCCACTTGTCTTCTCTCTTTTCCTGCCTTTAGTTTTGCTCTTGTATATATGTATAACCTATCCAGTATATATTTAGATGTATAACCTCTATATTAGTAGTTTTCATATATTAAACACATTATTCATGCTCGATTGTTCTGCTGCTCATTCAACAAAAACCAGGTCACTTTAACGTTTTTTTCGATCCAGCACCAATGCTTTACGCTTTGATGCTATAATAGGAAGTTCATTCTCGTGGCCAGAGAATAACCTTCTTTTCATAATAGTCTGTGAAAACTAACAGCTTGCCGGATAAACTGGGATAGTTTCTCTAAACAACTATTAAGCTAGAACTGATTGATTATAATTCGTTGTAACTGATTCACATATATGTGCATAATTCCCCTTGGGTCGATATATGCATCATAATTAATCATAAGGCTTTATGATTTATTATATTCATATATTTCACGCATAAATTGATTAAATACCTGTACAAATACTTTACACCATGCATTAAAAATACAGTGCACAAGTTATATAATTAAATAATTTTATGGTGCATTTTGTCATTTTTAGAGCTTGACATCTCCTGGTCACTTTTCACTTTCATTGTATGCGGGAAAAAAAAGCAGCATGAACATTCTGCTAAATATATATATATATTTTTTCCTATAGAAGAAAAAGAAATTCATACAGGTTTGTAACATAAATTTGACTTAGGCCTTGTTTACTCTAGTGCGTTTTCACTTTAAAACAGCGTTCTCCATCCAATCTCCATCTACACTACATGACCAAAAACGCATGTCACATCGCACACCGCTCATGCACACTGGGCATATGGGTGCAAGTGTAAACGGTTGCCTCTTGCGCATGTAGGTAGCTGTGGTATAAAAAAAATGCAGAGTTTAACTACACAATGGCTGCTAAAAATGACAACAAAGCCAGCAAAGATTGCAGTTCAGTCTCTATGTTATTATTTACACGCTGAAACGCAACCCCAACATCTTCAAAAAGTAGTGCAAACGACAGGCGTAACCATAGCAAAAGTTATGTTTTTCTTTTTTTCAAACAAAAATGCACTAGTGTAAACAGGTCCTAAATGATCAGGGAATTATCATTTTTGGGTAGACTATCCATTTTAGGAATTTTAAAATGACAGAGCGTTAACATTTTAAATTTTTTGCACTGCCAGCTCGGTTACAGGAACAGAACATAACCTGAAGAGGCTTAATCTAGGATAGACTGCATTAAAGAAATATCAATGGCTGCATGTTCCCCCCTTAGCATTATATCAGGTCAGTTCTGGAATTAAAAGCCCATGTCACTCATTGAAGTGCTCACATTTGGTTATTTATTCACATGCTAAGAATGTTCAATACCAAAGATGCTAGTGAAAATGCCGAATAATGGGCTGTGGAAGGATCCGTGTTAACAACTAAAAATTAACCTGTTAATTAAAAAAAATAATAATTTATTCAGCAAGGATGCATTAAATTGATCATAAGTGAAGACATTTATAATGTTTCAATAGATTCTATATCAAATAAATGCTTTTAAACGTTTCTTTTGCATGTTTTTATCCATATCATGCAAAACAAAACTGAACCCTATTGGCTTTCATTATATGGACAAAATACAAAAATATCTTTTTATCTTTTCATTTTAGGATGACTTAATTCAGCATCAGACAATGACCTGACTGGGATGTCTGCTATATGGACACACTTCCATTACCTTCCATACATGCCTGCCAGACGTCCAGCATACAGGGTTCCAGCCAGTCCTCCGATGCAGTATATGGACACAATAAAGGACCAGATGAGCGACAGCTCCCAGGGCTCAAGAGAGTGGCCATAACGCTGCTGGCAGGTGCTGTTCACCAGCTCTTTAATAAACTTGCAATGTAAGCACAAGCTGATTATGTCATTCATTTCATTTTATTGAACCACAACGTTTCACAGGTTAGCACCAACACATAAGCTCTGATATGTATTGATTCTTTGATCCTTTGGGAATGTCTCATCTTAAGACAGCGGCATAAATGCATGTGATTAATACTGATTACCTCCAACCCCCCTATTTGCAGCTCAAGAGAGACAGTAAATCCCCCTAGGACACTTTATAACCAAACAACACAGGTACTTACAAGTGATGGCGAGTTCAGGACAGAGATATTGAAGCCATACTGGAAGGTCCCTCCTATTCCTGATATGAAAATGGCTGCAACGAGCACAGGACTTCTTCCCTGCAAAAAATTTACGATTTTTGATGAAAATGAACTGGACAATCAAACAATCATGTAATTTAACAGTTAGCATACCAGTTGTTTTAAAGCACCTGTCATGGTATGTGCAAATGCAGTGTGTCCTCTACATGGAGTCTTGATGTCTTTTTAAGAAGCGCATGAAGATGACAAAGCAAGAACAGAAATGTCTAACTTACTGTTGATGTGTAACTTTTCATGCTTGGTTGAGTTTTTGGTGTGAAAATGGGGTAAAGTTGATGAGTCGGATTCATCTTCATATGTCCGTCAGGTACTGTTAACTGAAGCAGTGTCTCAAAAATTAATAATACTAAAATGTCAAAACAGCACTCTCGCCAATTTTTTTTAATGATACTGACATTTCAGATGTGGTTACAAATACTACAATTTTATTTGAGCTCCAATATTTTTCTTCTTTCCACCAATATAAATAATACAGCAATCAACTTATAATTTCATCATCACAGATAAAGTGACCCATGTACAATATCAACTGTGTATTCACAATGTCAATTTGTAGGCCGACCTGGAATGCAAATTTGTCATGCGGTGCTCCTGGGAATATCTAATGGTTTTTTAGAACAGGATTTATGAGTAAATTAAGTCTGTTGACATTAAATGAAGAGACATTTGTTCAGCAAAATAATGAGTTTTTGTGTTAGATTTGAGCACACAACGGTTTCAACATTTAATGTTTAACTGTGTGTAATTTATGTTGTAGATAAAAATGTGAACGTTTCTTTAGGTAAGTTAATAACAGAATGTATTTTACACATAAATCCATCTCTCTGTCAGGTTTTAATGTACATAATAATGATTTGACAAACAATTTGGATGCTGAAAATTATTCCACAGCAAACAGCTCTCAAACAAACATATCCTTTAGTGCACGGTGCCTTTTAAAACTCCATTCAAAGTGATGTGATGGAGATGTGGCCATCTATGACCCTCAGAGCAGGATGAAACGTGTGAGACCACCGCCTCGGACCTCCTTCAGACGCTGGCAGTGGCGTAGCATATTCAACATGCCCACAAACCGTTTGTCCACCTTCAACTGGGCGAACTCTCTGATGTCTTGCTCAACGATGAAAAACTGACCTGAGGGACACAAAAAGCATTGATGGATGACCTCTTTCAGCCCATAAGAGCTTTTTAAACACCAGACCAGGATAAATGACCTAGTTATCAGAGCAGTTATACCAGTTCATGTACCCGTGGAGTTAATAGTTTTTTGGAGCAAACAGCTGACTCTCAGTTCTCAATATGACAAGACTGTTAATACATGATGGACTGCAGAGCTAAATGAGGTCAAATAAGACTGTGAGCTGTGGCTCCAGAACAGAGACAACAGACAGACAAACTGTGATACCCTTGGTGTCCTTTGTCTCTTGGTCTTTAAAGCGCTGATGGAGGGCGCGGGACACGTTGTTCATGGTTTTGATTGACTGATGGAGGATCTTATATTTTGCAGTCACAGTTGTGTTGATGCTTTGCACTGCTGCGTTCAGCTGGTCATACGTCACACGGCCTTTCATGTACCTGTGACAGCAAAAGTGAAGTTGAAGAAATTTGAAAGATGTAGAATCAAAACAGAACCGCATAACAGCTGTTCTCTGGTCAATCGTGGCATTCTTGTTCCAAAACCAAGTGAACTCTCTTCCGTTTTACCCCCTACATTGGGTACGTCTACATTATCTGGATACATTTGAAAATTGCATTTTAGTTTCAAAACGCTCTCCCTCCACAATAATGGTTTTAACTGTTTTGCAAAAATGTCTTATTTTTTATTTTTATATTTTCTGTGTGTAATGGAAGACGAAGTAGGAATATGGAATATGAAGATTGTACAATGTAACATTTATCTTTAGAAACTACAGAACCAATACTTCAGTACCAAGTTGGTATCAACAATTTAAATTCCTGATGGTACTTGTTTTTCAACAGTACCATAAGTACCGATGGTACCGAACATTACTTATTACACATAAACGTTCAAATACACACAGTTATGTCAAAATGCCAATCTTGGTGAATATTCACATAAGCACAGTTGGTTATGTGAATGTGAACAGCATGTGTAACAGCATATTGTCTCTGTCCATTAGGTCTTAGTGACAGCAGCATTTAAAACCTGCTACTTTGTAGTATTGGCTGGTAATGATAATCAAACAACAAAAGAAAAGCTTTAATAAGGATTCTAAATTGATATAATTAACTTATACACAGTTATGGCTATGCTATTATTTTAGATTTGATTATTCAATTTCTGTGGTATTTTTACTTTAATACTACTGTTAGTCCTACCTGAAAAATATACAGCATTGTTTAATTTGTATCTTTATTCTATTGTATTTATTTATGCTACTGTATAAATAAAGGAGTTAAATGTTTAAGTATTATTGTTCTTTTTTTTTTTTACCGTGGTATCGACTTTGGTATCAAGTATCATGTACTTTTGGTGGTATCAGTACAGACTACTATTTGGTATCATGACATCCCTATTAGCAACACTGAAAGTGAATAGCACATAGCAGGCACATACCAGTATAAACATAGATATATATTGGTACAATATGCATTACATGACTAAGCATGCATCATCATCTTTAAATTTACCCACTTGGGACAGCATCTTTAAAAAAAACACTCAGATTTCCCAGGACAAAAACATCGTCTCAGTGTGGACAGAAGTAGAAAAGTAGAGAAAAATATGTTTTCTCTGTTATCTAGATTAAAGGGTTAGTTCACCCAAAAATGAAAATTCTGGCATTAATTACTCACCCTCAAGTTTTTCCAAACCAGTAAGACCTTCGTTCATCTTCGGAACACAAATTAAGATATTTTTGATGAAATCCAAGAGGTATATGACTCCTCCATAGACAGCAATTTAACCACCACTTTCAAGTTCCAGAAAGGTACTAAAGACATCATTAAAACAGTTGACATGACTGCTGTGGTTCAACCTTAATGAAGCGATGAGAATACTTATGAAGTGATGAGAATACTTTTTTTGTGCAAAAACAAGACAAAAATAACAACTTCATTTAACAATACCTTCTCTTCTGTCATTCTCATATGCTGTTTATGTTCAAAATGCTGGCTCAGTATTGGCCATCTCCTGCGTCAGCATCGCATGCATGCATTGTGCTGCTCACGCGAACAGGTGTCGGCCAACACTGAGCCAGCATTTTCAACGTGTACAGCGTATGAGAATGACACAGAAGAGAAGGTATTGTTGAATAAAATCTTTATTTTTGTTTTGTTTTTGACCACAAAAATTCTTTAGTACCTTTTTGAACCTTGAAAGTGGTGATTATATTGCTGTCTATGGATGAGTCATATACCTCTCGGATTTCATCAAAAATATCATAATTTGTGTTCCGAAGATGAACGAAGGTCTTACTGGTTTGGAACAACTTGAGGGCGAGTAATTAATGACATAATTTTCATTTTTGGGTGAACTAACCCTTAAAGTAGATGTATTAGGTAACTACTTTCAAATACTTTTCTAGCCAAAATGGAATTGTCATCATCATGGCTTATAACTCTTCAACAAAGACTTTTAAAAATCCCTATGGGAAACATACTTTCAGAACCAAGTCCGCAGAGTAAATGGACGGCCACTGTTGCCCTTGATAGAGTTTAGGGGTAGCATGTTGCTAAGCTAACAGCATGCTATAAGGGCCATTTACATATCGCATATAAAAACGTGTGGAAAAAGCGCTTGCGCTCCAGTGGCATCTGTCGTTGCTATGCAACCATGAACTGCGCTCTCCACGAGGAGTATGAAGTTTCAGCAAAGGATATTCTGAAAAGTTGAAATTTTTCATCTCGATGCGCCTGGAAAACACACCACATGCGTGTTGCGACCACAATGCGAATTTAAGCATGCAATATGTGAACGGCCCCATAATCAGCATAAAATTGTATAGGACGCATAAATGTTTGGTAAAATAGTCCATTTGTCAATAGATTTTTCATATGTTTTTGGAACTGAACAAAAAAACTCAGTGCATCCTGGGATTGTCAACAGACAATAGGCTTGTTCGAGATGAACTACACTAGCCTGCCACAGGCTGGTGAGATCTGCCAGCTGCAGGTGGGGAAGGAGTACAGAGACGGCTGTCAGGTCGGACACTTTGTACTTTCCGTAGTGTGCTGAAACAACGTCATTCATGGCAGACCACATGATTTTTGCATTGATTGTACCCGAAGAAGTGGATGCGATTGAAATTCCCATGTTTTGAATATCAGATATTTAATATCAAGATTGGTTAAATACAGGAACTTGTCTAAGAAAAAACAAGCAACACACATTGTCCTTGTCCTCACAGAATCTGACCAGTGAGAATAAAGTGTGTCGTCATCAAGGCTTTCGCAGCCGATTTTGAGCAACTGCAGCACCTGACCTATGCTGACCTAACGTCTCGTTTTGCTCTCACGGTATTTTGATGGCACGTGTAATTTTAAGGCGACTGCAGCACCGATCAAAGTTGGACATATTTTCTAACCAGAATGCATTGCTTTTGTCAGGCGGCAGCCGATCTTCGCGGCACCGCATGAAGTCGAACAAGCCTAGCATCTCAGAAGGTAGCCTACCTTTCGGAACAAACTTCACATCAGGATTTCGCTATGCTGTCTAGGTAGGCGGCTCACTGGTGTTTTGGAACACAGTTATTGTTTACTGTTCTTTACTGTATTTGCTCACAGAGTTTGTTTAGACATTTGTGGAAGGACTCACGGTGGTATGCTGTCAAACTCTGGGATGGTAATGAACTCCATCTCTTTGATCTGGTTGCGCTGAGGTTTCCTGGGTGGCACCTGTTCCTGAGGGGCGGGGGGCGCATCTGTCTGCCTGCTCTGAACTGCCACCTGTCCTCCTCTGAAGACAAAAAAAAAAAAGCCAAATTTATCAGTTTCAGTCAAACAGAAGCTGGCTGAGGCTTTATCTTTTTGAGATTTTTGTGGTGCTTCCTAATGATGAAGCAAACTGAATAAGACACCATCCCACTGTGGGATAGCTAGGAAAAAGACACAAAAATAGGAAATACCCTTGCGGAGCTGCTTGTTGGCCTCTTTTGGGCATGTGCGGAGGGGTGTTGTTCTTGAGATGATGGGCATCCTGTACGTCCTCCTGGAAAAACCCTTCTAGATCCTGTTAGAAAAATTATTAAAAGATTCATAAAAAAAGAGAACAATATATATATATATATATATATATATATATATATATATATATATATATAGCTTTGAACGTATGCACTTTCAAAATTTGGTTCAATTGATTCAGAAAAAGTTCAGTAACATCACTAAATGTTACAATTACAGATGTTATCTACAAAATAAAATAAATATTAATGAAAATATCACAGACACCTTCAAATGCTTCAGCAAGTCTCTCTGCTGGCCCACATATCTCTCAAAGCGATCAAGAAGCTCATTGATGGCAGTGACTTCTTGCTCGATTTTGAGAAGGGTCCCCCGTTTGTCTGGATCTTTTGCTAAAGAAAATTCACATGAGACATACCATAACAAATCATTCCGCCAACAAGGAACATAATCTAAAATTACAAAATATAAGTCAGGTTGCGAACTCATTCATTACATAAGATTAACGCGAAGAGATGCACCGAAATTTCAGCACCCAAAACAGCAAAAGAAAATCATTTTCAATTTTGGAGGGCCTAAATAGTGATGTTTAATAGACCCTTTTCACAGACTATGTACATTTATAACACTCTATTACCTTTTCATCATATTACAAAAAAAATAGTTAACGCTGCTGTGAGGGTGTTTCTGATACAGCGGCTATATGGAGTGACGTGAAAATTGACATCTTTTTTCTCTTCTGACTGCAGTTATCCAGCGCTCTCTATTTTTTTCCTCTTTTTGAAAGTTGTGAAAACAATATTGTGGAATTTTTCTTTTGCTACTTGTGCAAACGGAAACAAAAAAAATAGATTTAATGAAGTCTCTCATTCAGAGAAGACTTGGAAACATGGAAATGTGAAAAGGGTCTATAGACGGTTAGCGTTTCTCTGCTGGCATGTTTTGACTGTCAGCAGTCTGGACACACTTCACCATGAATGAAAATGATGTAAAAGTTAAAACGTGTTTGGCTAAAATATTTGAGAGGCAGCTCATTGCTGAATAACTTTATTATGACTGGTTAAATTTATCACCTGAGAACATGACACTGAACAGCATAGGGAGTTCAGGTACCCCAATTTAATAAGCAATGCTTTATTTTCATTTTTCAGCTAAATTAAAAGTAATTTTTTTTTTTGTAAAATAAAATATATTTCAGTGCATCACTAGTATCAGGTACAGTAAATGCAGCTTACCAACAGCTCGAAGCTCCAGGAGTCTTTTAATCATGGAAATTTTGTTGTTAATATGTTGTGTCACTTCTTCAAGCTCACAGTGATTCATTTCTTTAAAAAGGAGATAAAAAGATTAGAGGTCAACAAGAGCATATATTCAAAGACAGACCATGCTTAGGACTGTGTGACTCCTCTACCTAGCAACACACTAAGAACAAGACAGATATTCGTAGCAACGGCCTAGAAACCACCTAGAACACCTTAGCAACAGCCACCACTCTAAACACAAATAACCCAGCAAGTTCATTAACAAAGAACATTAACAAACACTGATAAAACCTTAGCATCGTCTTAACAACCCTGCAGAACGCAAGTAAGTTACACAAGGCATGTCACAATTCAAATTATATCAACTCTTGATAAGGCCGAAATGTTTACAATTAAAGCTTTCATGGAAGGCTTTATCATTTTTTCGCCCTCATTTATTTTTGTTTGTCTTGATGAACTCACATATGACGTGACTTGACGCATATCGCGCAGGATGAACAGCACAACAACAACAACAACAACAAACCTAGTGACTGACAGCCCGTGCTGCACACCGATAACGCAGTTTTTCTTCTGTCTAAATGATCTGTTACAGACATAAACATGGCTCACAAACACTTCTTCTTCATCAGTGTAACTTAACATTAAAGAAACTAGAAGGACAGTCGCGTTTTGTATTGGTCTCAATCTAACGATATGGATGTGGATAAATCGACAACATTATCAGTTTACGAAGAAAATATAAGTAAAATTAATGATACTTACCTGTCAAACCTGTTTTTTTTATGGGATTGATCAATATATATTTCAGAAAGGGATATGAAGTCAGATCGCGCCAACGTTTAAACTCACGCACGCGCAGACGGCACTAGTTTGTGATTCGTCCACACACTTTCGGCAGAGAGAGAAACTCTTCAGCATTTCTCACAAATTCACGGCAAAAACTTGTAATTTCTGATTAGACTATTTTAAATTCGATGTTATTTTAATTATTTTTATTGTATTTTTTCTAACACTGGCTCAATCTTGATTTAATATCTAATTATTAAGTCTTCTTTCTCCGATTTTGTCAATGCTGTGCAATAAATATCTGTATAAAAGTTAAGGGTTTTCTGAACTTCATCAAATATGTCTTTATATTACTGTTAATTAAATAACTGAAATGTGCATTGTAAAAAAATGGATTAATTTAGGCTTAGCGCTTTTTTTTTCATATAACTTACCTGAAGATCTTCTTCCCTTCACACATGCTGTGGTATGTTTTACAGCGTTCTTATTTATTCATTATTTATTTATTTATTCATATACTCACCATTATTAAATGGTGAGTAATTATGCGTTTTTATAGGGTTTTTGCAGCCAAGTCCAATGTTGTCTATTTTAATAAACTGAAATAGAGAAAATGCTTAATTAATTGATGTGCAGATGACGATACTGTGTCCATCCATGATTTAGGTAATTATCACCCGGAAACTCAATCATCAAAAATGAGCAAATAAACAAATATTTATTTGCATAACAAAAAATCATTCATCAACATTCACTTTTTTAATCAAACAACTACATATTTAAACCGTCATAAACAAAAACAGTTAAACAAACACCACAACATTACAGTAGTTTTGCCAAGTACAGTAGAAATGTAAACATCTGCTCATTTGAACCTCGCATTTTTGCAGGTGTTCTAGGAAAAACGGTACTTCTTTTATTTTGGATTCAGTCAAGTATCACAATATCACAGTACTTTTGGTGCCTGGGCCAGATTTTAGAGTCCAAGAGAAGCTCTGAGCAGCGAGGTCATATCATCAGGTAATGTGTCATCTTCATCTGAAAGAGCCAAGCATATTCGTATTCATTTTGCAAAAAAACAAAGGTGAAAATTCCTGTGAGTTTCATTAAACTGTTCTCACCCTCCTCAGTTGCAGTTGCGGTCATGTCCTGCTCTAGTTTGAGTTTTCGTTCTCCAATTCGAAGCATGGCGTCCTCTATGGAGTCCTTGCTTATCAGCTTGATCACCTTCACCGTCCTTTAACGGGACAAATGCACTCAGATAGTAAAACTACAGAAAAAAATACTGTTGGACAAACATTTGCAATGTTTCTTACCTGGTCTGTCCCAGCCGGTGGCAGCGGCCCTCTGCCTGTTTGTCGTTGTAAGGGTTGCAGTCGATATCGTGAAGAATGACCACATTGGCTGAAGTCAGGTTAATGCCCAGCCCTCCGGCTCTGGTGGACAGCAGGAACACAAAAATATCCTGGTCTGTGTTGAATTGGTCAATCAGCCCAATTCTGTAAAAAGCCCAATGAGATTTACTGTTACTGTGCATTTACTTAATTGGCATTTAGAAGACACTTGACATTTGAAGTTATTTACAGTGTGCTAACAGTAGCAAAAGTTCCCGTGGATCATAGGGTTAAGTGCTTTTGCCAAGTAAACAATGGTGGCGGAACAAGACGGTGATCTATATGAATACAACAAAATGAAGTGTGGTTGGTCACACATTTTGGTACTGGGAAGTATTTCCCCTGTAGGTCATTACCAGAATAATTCAATTAAGGTGGACATCTAACTTGCACAGTATGCACAATTTTTTTTTTTTTTTTTTTTTTTAACAAGTGCCCCTGTTATGCTATTTTAAATTCTTAATTTTGTTTTTGAGGTCTCCTGCAATAGGTCTACATGCATCCACGGTCCAAAAACACTTTTGTCGTTATATATGTTGCAACATAGCCTCTTTTCTCACAGTGTCTGAAACAGTTTGATGGCTCTGCTCTGACTGTTCAGATGACCCAGTCTGTTGTGATTGGTCTACCTCGTACAGTGCCTGACGGAAACAAAACACCAATTACCATATGTGAATTTCAGCTCCGGAGGCTTCCTCAGCAACTGTATACACAGTGCAACAGTAACGATGGCGTAAGCTCGAATTAATAAATATCCTTTGGAAGTGCATGCAAAGTGGATTTTATTTTTATAACAGCATACACAAAACTAAACTCTTCCAGGCCTCAGCTACAACTACAGTTGATGGTCAAAGTAGATGTCGTTCACAGGTAGACAATAGGCTGGCATTATGCAAATTTGTTACAAACCTACATAGGTTCAAGCAGAAAGTAAGACTGGTATTACTGATAACTTGTTTCGGACAGTTCAGAATCACTTCTTTCTTTTGGGAAATAATAACTCCATTTATCCTGCACTATCTTTGAAACTTTGCAGACCTTTTACATTCACAAACAGCAAAATACACACTACATGAAAAGTAATATCCGAAAAAGCATAATGGGGGCACTTTAATTCATTAGTATCAATATTGGATATTTAATCTATTTTAAGAAATAGTTCAACATCTACTATCTTGAATGGATAGCAGTAGATTATAAAAAAGAGTTAACCCTTTAAGAGCACAATATCTTAAAGAACACATGTACACTACCGTTTAAGTTTGAGGTCAGTTTTTTGTAAGATATTAATACTTTTATTTAGCATTAAAAGATGCATTAAATTGATCAAATGTACAGTAAAAAACATTTATAATGTTACAGAAGATTTGTATTTCAAATAAATGCAGTTTGAACTGTCTATTCATAAAAAAAAAAAATTTAAAAATGAAAAAAAATGTATCATGGTTTCCACTGAAGTATAAAGCAACACAACAGTTTTTAACATCGATAATGATAATAAATGTTTCTTAAGCAGCAAATCTGTATATTACACATATTATGTGACAATGAAGACTGGCGTAATGATGATTAAAATTCAGCTTTGATATCACAGGAATAAATTACATTTGAAAATATATTAAATTGGAAAATAGTTATTTAAAATTGGTAGTAATAATTTTCAATATTACTGTTTTTACTGTATTTTTGAACAAATGAATGCAGCCCCTGTAGGCACAATAAATAAATGAAATATTATAATAAAAATCTTAGAATAAATATGAAAGTAGTATAAATTTATAATAGCGTTATTTTTTCCATTAAAGGTGCCATCGAATTGAAAATGTAATTTACCTCGGCATAGTTGAATAACAAAAGTTCAGTACATGGAAATGACATACAGTGAGTCTCAAACTCCATTGTTTCCTCCTCCTTATATAAATCTCATTTGTTTAAAAGACCTCCGAAGAACAGGCGAATCTCAACATAACACCGACTGTTATGTAACAGTCGGGATCATTAATATGTACGCCCCCAATATTTGCATATGCCAGCCCATGTTCAAGGCATTACACAAGGGCAGCCAGTATTAACGTCTGGATTTATGCACAGCTGAATCATCAGACTAGGTAAGCAAGCAAGGACAACAGCGAAAAATGGCAGATGGAGCAATAATAACTGACATGATCCATGATATCATGATATTTTTAGTGATATTTGTAAATTGTCTTTCTAAATGTTTTGTTAGTATGTTGCTAATGTACTGTTAAATGTGATTAAAGTTACCATCATTTCTTACTATATTCACGGAGACAAGAGTCGTCGCTATTTTCATTCTTTATAAATCTCTCCAGCAGTGTGTAATGTTAGCTTTAGCCACGGAGCACTATCAAACTCATTCAGAATCAAATGTAAACATCCAAATAAGTACCATACTTACGCGATTAGACATGCTGCATGATGGACACTTTGTAAAGATCCATTTTGAGGGTTATATTAGCTGTGTGAACTTTATGCAATGATAGACTCGAGAGCTCAGGAGGGGGCGGAGAGTGCGAGCAATTAAAGGGGCCGCAGCCCTGAATCGGCACATTTCTAATTATGCCTCAAAATAGGCAGTTAAAAAAATTAATTAAAAAAAATCTATGGGGTATTTTGAGCTGAAACTTCACAAACACGTTCAGGGGACACCTTAGACTTATATTACATCTTGTAAAAAAAAACGTTCAATGGCACCTTTAAATGGGTTATATTATTATAACATCAGGTTGTCTAAAGATCAAATTATCGAACAAAACAGCTACTTGCAAAGAAAACCCAAAACAAAAAGTCATCCACACCTGCCAAAACAATAACGGCACAAGTAGAACACAAAACAAGATGGCTCAAACATAATTTTTACAGAACAAAACATATGGTCTATTTCTGTCTAAAATGTGTGGTTCTTGGCCTGAATAAGGAGCTAATAGTCTGTTTCCACAAAAATACGACAGACAAAGTCTTCAAGGACACAGATGGAGAACACTGTGTCAGTGAAGGAGACACCATCCTTGATTTACGACAGCTGTGACGAGACACAATAAACAAGTGGACCACCTCATCACAAAGTGCCAACATTACCACTGTCACTCATTCCTGTCATAAGCCTGGTCTTGAGCCAATGCCAGAAGGACATATATGATGATGATCCGAAGGGAGGAAGGGCGGATTCTCTCAACTCCTATACGCAACAACATTGGACATATAAGTGTGTTTACCTGTCACTCATGGGGGTTGAACCGTCCAGTCGTTTGTATCTGTGCTTATGGTGTCTCAGGAACACCTCCAAAATGTCAAGCATCATTGTGAACTGGCTAAACAGCACCACTCGATCACCCTGCGAGAAAGAGAGAAAGTGACCACACTGACGGAAACGAGAGGATGAAGACAAATTCATTGTATGGAAAAAAGCAGCACGAACATTCTGCTAAATGTTTGCTATTGTCTTCCACAGAAGAAAGTAAGTTATATGCGTTTGGAATATGATGATGTCTACTGTGTGCTGTACTGAAAACCAAGTTTATACTTACTTCTATAGTTGACAGTATGCAGTATGGTGTAATTTGGAACACAGTGCATTTCTCTACACAGGTAAATAACTTTCATTATACTCTGAGGGGTTGTTGAAAATGTAATTTGGTCTGTGGAACATAACAGGAATCTGTTTTCCCCCAACCTTCTCCTTTAGGGAGTTCAGCAGCTGTGCGAGGAGGCTGAGCTTTCCCGAGTCCAGCAGTATGTCTGTGTCGAGTTGGTATTCCTGCAGTGCAGAATACTGCTGACAGAGGTGGTGTAACTCAAAGTCTGAGAGCACCTCCATGTCCTCTTTGATGAGAGCGGGATCTGCATCACGGTGACTCGGCTCCTGGAATGTTTCAGCCAATTAAGGGTAAAACACACAGACTCTTCAGATAAGATACACAGGTAACAATACAAGATGTTATATACAGTTATAGATGGCAACTTAAAAACTACAGTCACAATAAATATCTGCCCTAATTGTGCTAATTCCCTTCCCAATAAGTCAAGATTTATGACCTATACTAATAAAGATTATTTTTATGTTTAAATGAACGACCAAAATGCAAATCCAATGTTTTTAATAAACTAAATCATCATTATACAACAATAGAAATGATATCTTTAAGATTTTTTTAATATTATGGTTAATAATAAGAATTAATCTAATTTAATTTATATTAATATTTATTATTATTTTTGTCTGCACAGCTGTTTGTGACCAATAATAATAATAATAATAATAATAATAATAATAATAATACACAGCCGTTCATAATTTTGGGATCAGTAAGATTTTTAATGTTTTTAAAAGAAATCTCTTATGCTCATCAAGGCTTTATTTATTTGATTAAAAAAAAGTATAGTGAAATATTATTACAATTTAAACTGTTTTCTATTCGGAAATATTTTAAAATGTAATTTATTCTGGTGTTTGCAAAGCTAAATTTTCAGCATCATTACGCAGTCTTCAGTGTCATGTGATCCTTCAGAAATCATTCTAATATAACGATTTGATGCTCAAGAAAGAAATAAATTTATTGTGTAAAATTTTTACAAAATATTTGTGTATAATATTTTTTTTCAAGATTCTTTGATGAATAGAAAGTTCAAAAGAACAGCTTTTGTAACATTATAAATGTCTTTACTGTCACTTTTGATCACTTTTGCATCAAATGAAAAAAATGAATGAATCCTAAAAAAAAAAAAGGACACAACTGTTTTCAACATTGATAATAATAAGAAATATTTCTTGAGCAGCAAATCGGTATATTAGAGTGATTTCTGAAGATCATGTGGCACTAAAGACTGAAGTAATGATGCTGAAAATTCAGCTTAATAATAATAATATGTGTAATAATATATCACAATATTACTGTTTTTACTGTATTTTTAATTTAAATAAATAAAATCTTACAGATCCCAAACTTTTGAATGGTATTGTACATTCATACTAGCACTGTCAAATCGATTAAAAAAATGAACCAATTAATCACAATTTTTTTTCTGTAATTACTTATGACAGTTTTTAATATTTATATAATGTAATAATTTCACAGTTAATCTCCAAATTAATGTAAAAACAACTTAAAAGACAGTATATTTTAAATATTTGTATAATGGCGCCTGAATGACACTCGAGAACAAACCTCTTCCAGAAGCTCAAACGTGCAGTGTAACACTTATTGGTTACGCAGTACGTTTGAGCTTCTGGAAGAGGTTTGTTCTCGAGTGTCATTCAGGTTCGACTGAGCTTCTGTTTATATTCACTGATCAATGTTTATATGTGAGTAAAAGCCTAAATTAAATCTGTTCATCATATAAAGTGATCGAGTCTCTTCAGAAAAATTGGACTAAACTGCTCAATATGGATTTTCCAATGTCTTTATGAACTTTTTGAAGCGTCAAAGGTGCAATTACGTAGGCTTTCTATGGAAGGGCCGAAAGCTCTTACCTTTATTTGTGTTCCAAAGACAAACGAAAGTCTTATGGGTTTGGAACGACATGAGGGTGAGCAATTAAGTTGCCCTAGAACTTTTTTTTAAAAGATGTAATATAAGTCTAAGGTGTCCCCTGAATGTGTCTGTGAAGTTTCAGCTCAAAATACCCCATAGTTTTTTTTTTTAATCATTTTTTTAACTGCCTATTTTGGGCATAATTAGAAATGAGCCGATTCAGGGTGTGTGGCCCTTTAAATCTCGTGCTCCACACCCTAAGAGCTCGCGCTTGCCTTAAACAACATAAAAAAAGTTCAAACAGCTAATATAACCCTCAAAATGGATCTTTACAAAGTGTTCGTCATGCAGCATGTCTAATCGCGTAAGTACAGTGTTTATTTTGATGTTTACATTGATTCTGAATGAGTTTGAGGCTGTGCTCCGTGGCTAACAGCTAATGCTACACTGCTGGAGAGATTTATAAAGAATGAAGTTGTGTTTATGAATTATACAGACTTCAAGTGTTTAAAAATGAAAATAGTGACGGCTCTTTTCTCCGTGAATACAGTAAGAAACAATGGTAACTTTAACCACATTTAACAGTACATTAGCAACATGCTAATGAAACATTTAGAAAGACAATTTACAAATATCACTAAAAATATAATGTTATCATGAATCATGTCAGTTATTATTGCTCCATCTGCCATTTTTTGCTATTGTCCTTGCTTGCTTACCTAATCCGTTGGTTCAGCTGTGCACATCCAGACGTTCTGCCCTTTTCTAATGCCTTTCATAATGTTGGGAACATGGGCTGGCATATGCAAATATTGGGGGCGTACACCCCGACTGTTACGTAACAGTCAGTGTTATGTTGAGATTTTTCATAATAGGTCACCTTTAAATGTATACTTTCCACAGCAGCCAAATAATAATAATAATAATAATACTTTATCAATAAAAATAATAATAGTAAAATATTCAAACAAAATATATTTTTATATTTTTGTTCAATAATTGTTTTTTATTCATATTCATAAATAATCCTAATAAATGGATGGTTCTTGGACAGACTAAGCTGAAAACGATAGTGAGCAATGTTGACCTACTTAAAATCAGCCAGAAAATGTAAGAATTCCACTGATTCCATCTGGACCTGATAAGATCTAAACCTAATGTGGGGTTCATCAAAATGTAAAACTTCATATGCAAATATCTCAGACCTTGAGCATGAGTTTGCTCATGGCTTTGAGTTTTTCTGTGGTATAATACTGCCGGTGAAGAAGCGGATGGTTGGACATCTTTCTCAGCTGCATCATCACATTGGTCAGCTCACGTTCTGCAGAAAGACACGGTTAATAAACTATGGTTCACATATTCTGAAGCCAGAACATTTCTAACACTATCTACCTCAAATACATACTTTCCCCATTACTGGATCGCTTCAGTTTGTGGAAAAGAGCATTGTAGAGTTCCTGCTGCCTCTCGGACATGGCACAAAATTCAACCTGCTCCTCTTTGGCAGGCAGCTGCTTCAGGACCTGTCGGGCACATCATCATCTGTCAGTGAACCACTGGAGTGCCCTAGAGTCACAGAGGGTCGACATGACAAGCAAAGTGCCTCATCTGCTCGTGTGACTGAATAATGCATTTGAGATGTTGTCCAACATATTTCCACATTGGCATGCAATCCGAGGGCACATGCATTATGCAAAATGCTTATGGACTATGCATGCTGATGCACCTCGCTCTTCACACGTCTGAGGATGAAGGGTTTCATGATGAGTTTGGCATGGGTGATCCTGTCCCTCTCAAAACTGCTCTGCTCCTCTGAAGATTTCTGGTGGAGACAGATCAAAGAAATATCTGGAAGTACAGTTTTACATTTACTGAAGAAAACTGGATGCTAGGGTGTCTCTAGGGCATGGCAAAGTGGTTGCTAGGGCATTCTGGGAAAAATTGCTAATGTGTTCTGGATGCTTTCTGGGTCATGGCTAGGTGATTGCTGGGGTGTTGCTGAGGTGTTTTACGTGATTTATAGGGAATAGCAAGATGGTTGCTAGGGCGTTTTGTTTAGTTTCTAAAATGTTTTCTCTAGGGCATGACTAGGTGGTTGCTAGGGTGTTGCTAAGGTGTTCTGGGTGCTTTCTCTAGGGCATGGATAGGTGGTTGCTAGGGTGTTCTGGATGCTTTCCCTAGAGAATGGCTAGGGCATTGCTAGGGTGCTTTGTCTAGGGACAGGTGGCTGCTAGGTTGTTGCTAAGGTGTTCTGTGTGCTTTCTAGGGCAAGGCTACCTGGTTGCTAGGGTGCTCTGCATGACTAGGTGGTTGCTAGGGTGTTGCTAAGGTGTTCTGGGTGCATTCTCTAGGGCATGGCGAGGTGGTTACTAGGGTGTTCTGGATGCTTTCCCTAGAGAATGGCTAGGGCGTTGCTAGGGTGCTTTGTCTAGAAACAGGTGGCTGCTAGGTTGTTGCTAGGGTGTTCTGTGTGCCTTCACTAGAGAATGGCTAGGGTGTTGCTAAGGTATTCTGAGTGCTTTCTCTAGGGCATGACTAGGTGGTTGCTAAGGTGTTCTGGGTGCTTTCCCTAGAGAATGGCTAGGGCGTTGCTAGGGTGCTTTGTCTAGAGACAGCTAGGGTGTTGCTAAGGTGTTCTGGGTTTTTTCTAGGGCATGGCTAGGCAGTTGCTAGGGTGTTACTAAGGGTGTTGCTGGTTGATTTTTAGGAGATTGTTAGGTGGTTGATTGACTGAAGTGATACCATGAAACTCAAGTAAGCCCTTGTACTAAACCTTAAGAAAAAAGGAAAAGGAAAAGAAAAACAAAAAATAAATCTCTATGACAAAATAAATCTTCTCAGAAATTCAACTCGAATGGCAAAATTGTGCCAAACATTGAACAGTGTGAGCCCAGATTTATGTTGTCACTAAGTATGAGCAATAGTGATAAAGATGCGGAAAAAAAAGGGCAATATCAATTATCAGCGGATATTAGAGATTTTACATTTATCTGTATATTGATAAATATTGAATTGAAACTGGGAGATATTGGATATTTCAGTTTGCATGCTCATTTCCCTTTTTTACATTTAATTGTTAATCTTTAGAAAATCTCAAAATGAATATTTAGAATATATAAATAAATAGAATAATAACAAAGTGCAGTAGAACGGTAGAACTATTTGCACTACAAACCATTGAGTTTATAACTACGACAATACATTAAAATAATATGATAAGAAATACCAGTTTGCAATATCAAGCAGCATAACAAGCTGTTTTATAAGTATCCAGAAGCAGATGACAACCGGAAGCCAGACACATTCAAAATCAAGTGCAACTGGCCATGTCTGCTCTTACGTTGAAAATAAGGTGGATAAAAGAATAAAAAAAATTCTACCATAGAGAACATTTTGGAGATCTGTGAGGTGCTGCTGGAGAACATGCTGGGCATGATGAAGTTGAGCAGGGACATGAGCTCAAGTAGGTTGTTTTGCAGTGGCGTTCCAGTGAGCAGCAGACGATATTTGGCCTGGGGGGACACAAATGGAGGAGAAACCTGAGTGCCTGAGGGGGCAAAAGCAGTTTAACCCCATCTGGGCAGCATACAGTCCTGCTTTTACAAAAACAGATGTGTGACTGTAACAGAGCTCAAGGCATTTATTCTTAATGACCACTGACACGTTGCTACGGACAACAGCTATACATGCAACTTATAGTGATCTTACGTTGATGGCCATGAGGTGTCGGTAGCGCAGCGAGTTCATGTTCTTCAGCAAATGGCCTTCGTCGAACACGGCATACTCCAGCCTGAGCTTGCAGAACAGGCTGCGGTCACTGCTATTTCCAATAGCCAGGTTGTAACTGTGCACAAGAGACCATTTAATGAGCTGAGGTATTAAGGGGCAGGACATGAGGCACAGCCATGTTTCATTACCATAAATAATGAATGGGACAGGGTCATTTTACTTGGACCTTTTCACGTTCACTCAAACGCTGAGTATTTCATCATTATTATGTCTTTAACAAGGGTGCTTTTTTCTATGCTAGCTTCACGGCTTGTGGCTCCGTGTGTATGACAAAGTTCAAAAGATACATATTTCCCCAGGCACCTCGTGCTTGGTACCCTTCTCGGATTTTCATGCAGGTGGTCTATGAAGGATATGACACCTTGACACTTTCTTTGAGGGTTCAAGACAAGAACCACGGGTGCATTTGAGAGCTTGAACTTTGATACTCACGTGGAGACAATGATGTTGTAATCCACTATTTTATTCAGAATCTCATAGCGCATATACTTGCGATCCTCAGCAGACCCTACCGAAATAAATCAGTTAGATTGACATCAACATTTTCTTTGATATGTTGCATTAAAAAAGCATTTTACAGGTTGTTTTCTTGCCAAAAAGTGAAAACACTCTAGTGCTATCAAATCCTTGGTTTATCTCAGCATCCTAATGAGCCAAACACAGCAGCATCGACTCAACCAAACTAATATATTTATATATATGCTATATTACCATAATATACCAGCACTTTGAAACTGGGGCACCAAAGTTTCAGTTCCCGAACCCAATTATCTGTAAAAGTAACAACAAATTAAAATGATTCAGATGGTTTGATGTTATATGCTGATGGTTATTTAGATGCACATTGCTCTGTTCACCAAGTGTAGAAGCAGGAACAGTGATCAGATGAGGCCCTTGGTTCCCTTCCTGATAGAGGTAGGCCAGGAACGAGATGGCCTGGATGGTCTTCCCCAGACCCTAAAATAAGAAAGCATATCCTAGTGATTAAATGTGGAGTCCTTATCATGTAATGAAAATTCAGATCATATTAAAAATATCACTAAAGATTTATAAACGGACTATTATTCCATTACCATCTCATCTGCCAGGATTCCACTAAGTTTGTTCTGATGTAATAAAGCCAGCCAGTTGAGTCCAATCAGCTGGTACGGTTTCAACTGGAATCTAGACAAAAACATAAAAAATTGATTTAACCCACAGAAATATTAAAAAAAAACTATCTATCCACAACGGAAATGCCAATATTTCCACAATCTATGAAGTTAAATCTTACGTGCTAGTGAGGATCTGGGGCTGGCTCATAGAGCCCGGGCCATTGTTCATCATTTGGGTCACGTCTTGGATCAGTTTTACCGATATCTCCTCACATTTGCTCATGAGACCTTTAACAACTTGCCTTTCCTTCAGAACCTCCCGACATCCTGCCAGCAGCTCAGTGGAAAGACCATTTCCTCTGTGCATGGCATCATCCTGTGAAAGAGATGTGCAAAAGTGTTGCTCTTTGATCATGACCTAAATGTTCTGGCAGTTATAACAGAAAGCAAAATGCACAGTGCTCTCACCAGGTCCTCCCACTTTTTAAAGGGTCTCAGCTCGGTGATTTTCTGAGCCTTCTTCAAAGAGCATCCTGCAATGAGTGTGAGCTCATCTGCAGAAGCGGTCTGAAAGAAGCTGAGGATCTCAGATTTGAGTTTGGATAGAGTCTCATCTGATTGGTCAGAGTCAGAGTCCAGTAATACGTTCACCATAGAGGCTTCAGAGTCACTACACTCCTCCGATGAGCTCACGTATACGTTTTTTGTCACTGCCGACTGCTTTGCACTCCTTTGAGGTGTTTTGGTCCTGTCAAGAGGTTTGCGTGGTTTCGGTTGGGGTGGGCTGGGAAGTTGGACAACCTGAGCTTGTTGGCGGGTATTTGCGACCCGTCTGGTGCGTTTGGCAGCAGTGGAAATTTGAGAGGCGTCATCCTCAGACTCGACCACTAAATGTACAGAAATAATATAAGCTTTAGGACAATTATGACACTTACATTGAATCTTTGTTCTCATATGCTGTCATGTTTTTATCCAAAATTCAATAGAATTGTGTAATTGTCAAGCAACTAGCAATTAAATTTATGCTGTTAAAAACATCAGTCTAGCCGAGACTTAAAATGTTACATGAGAATCTTTTTCTGGATGGGAAAAAAAAAAAACGTGGCCATAAGTTGACATTTTAGGTAAAATCTTAAATATTTAATTTAATTAATTTTTTTCTGTGATGCTACTGCCACAAAACATGTCAGTACAGAGTTCAAGACTACTGTTATGGCCATTGTTTAGGAAGAAGAAAAAAACTGCCAGAAACAGACTGTACAATAAATAAAAACATTTAATGTAATAGTTTATAAATAATTCATAAATCAACATGTTTAATAAATAAATACATTTGAATAAATATTTATATATTGCAATTCAATTTGATGTCAATAGTGGCACAAAAATGTTGTCATCGGAGTTAACATCAGAGTTTTTAATATTTTTACTATTTATTTTTATTATATATATATTTTTATATGTAATAATTTCACAGTTACTCTACAAATTAATGTAGAAACAAATTAAAGACTTTATATATTTTAAATATTTTTTTTAATGGCATCTTTTTATGAATGAAGGCCAATATCACTGATACTAATACTAGTACTGATGTCTCTATGAAATGTATTTTTTCTTAAACATTAATTATAGAAATTCAACATTACAGTATAATATAAAGCTATCAATTTCAACATTTATTACACTTTAAAAAAATATGTTTTTATTTAAGTGAACTTAAAACAATCTTCACATAAACCCATTATAATAAATGTCATATTTACCTGTGGCCAAGTTATCAAACACTTATCAAACACATAAATTATAAATTAAATACAGATTCATCCTTATTAAAACTTCTCTGTTACCTTTGTTATTTGATTAACATTAATGACAGACATCACAGTAACTGGTTTATTAGGCTGCTGTGATTTTAAGACCTGCCGCTGCCGAACATGCAATGGATCTGACGCGCATCTCATTTTCTCACAACTCTTTAAATTAAATTTAAGACCTTATTTAACTCATTTAAGAATGCTTTTATGAGGATAATCAACAAAACGGGCATTTTGGCATAATTCTGTGTTACTGTTTGTTCAAGCGCGAAAGAGAACTAAATACTGGCAAGCGTCTTTCTGTGCGCACGAGTCGAGTGTGTGTCACACAGATCACATAATGTAATGCTAGCCAAATTATGATGGAAAAAACGGATGCTGCGTTAATTGCATTAAATATTTTTAACGCGTTAAACTGAAAAATTGAACTTGTTAATATTGACAGCACTTAAAAAATGTTTTACCATCATATACCAGCACTTTGGGGCACCAAAATGTCAGTTCTCAAACCCAATTATCTGTTTCTGTAACTGTTTATTAATAAAGTATGTTTAAAAAGTATGTATATACTATCCGAACACACTACATCCACAATGTCGTCTTTGTGGTGATCTACAATGTCAGACATAACACCATTCTCTATGAACTATCAAGACTCCTCTACAGCGGCCTCATAGGATAGTAAAGTGTCCACTGGCTACTGCCTACTGTTTCATGAGAACTGTGTTTACAACTGGCATACTGCTTTTGACATACTATAGTGAAGTAGACATATTCAGACGTGTCTAATGTGCTTTACAAAATTAATCTCACATCAAACCTCACCAAGATCAGAGAACATTCGTAGTGTTTCCAAGGCATCTTCAATAACCCAGCCGTGTTCCTTAAGCACATCCCTGAGTTCCTGTGGAAAGACACACACTTCAACTTTAGCCCTCAAGCTCAAACAAATACCTGATTTACATACCAAAATGGCTAACTTCTGACAGTGATGACTCACATTCTTGTTTAGATGAGGGAACTTCCTCTGAAGTTTTCTCAGCATACGTTCCTGATCTTTAGATCTTGGCTCAGGCCCCTCTTCCTCTGAATCATCCATCTAATGAGACATAAAACACTGTTGTGGTCTAAAATACTGCAGGGATGGTGTATTTTTGTAGGCCAAACCTCAAGTTCCCATTTTAGCACTGCCGTTGCCATTATCCTGAAGTCAGTTGGTTTAATGAACAAATTTTTGGTTCATTTCTGTAATAAGGTCTGTGATTAACACAAGCTGAAGATATATTCATGTTTTATTCTACAACTTAAAGGGTTAGTTCACCCAAAAATGAAAAAAAATGTAATTTATTAATCACGTCGTTCTACACCCGTAAGGCCTTCATTCATCTTCGGAAAACAAATTAAGATATTTTTGATTAAATCCGATGGATCAGTGAGGCCTGCATTAAAAGCAATGACATTTCCTCTCTCAAGATGCATAAAGGCAGATGCATATTATAAAGCGACGAGAATACTTTTTGTGCGCCAAAAAAACAAAATAACGACTTTTCAACAATAGCGATTGGAGATTTCAAAACACTGCTTCGGAGCTTTGCGAATCAAATCAGTGACTTGGATCTCGTCGCTTTTTAATATTAAGGTAGAACTACTGAACTCACATGAACTGTTTTTTATCTTGAGAGAGGAAGTGTCATTGCTTGGAATGCAGGCCTCACTGAGCCATCGGATTTAATCAAAATATCTTAATTTGCATTCCGAAGATGAATGAAGGTCTTACGGGTGTAGAACGACATGAGGGTAAGTAATAAATTACATTATTTTAATTTTGGGGTGAACTTACCCTTTAAAATACATCAGTAATTCCCTTGTGATGTTTTTAAAGCTTTTACTTGACTTCTCTTTTATAAAGCTTTTTACTTGCTAATAAGTGTCTAGTGATGTGACGAGTAGCCAAGTATTGTAACTCATACTCTGAATTTGTGCTCTGCATTTCACCCAACCAAATGCACACACACCGTGAACACACACCCAGAACACCGGGCAGTCATTTTTGCTGAGGCATCCGGGGAGCGATTGGAGGTTAGGTGCCTTGCTCAAGGGCACCTCAGTTGTGCGTAATGAGAGTGGAAGAGGCTTGCCAATGAGAAATGACGAATAGACTAATAAATCATCTTGAAAAGGCATTAACCGTAACCTGGCAGTTGATATCACAGGTAGAAAGACATACTGTTGGTGTCCTTGATCGGGACACTCTTTTCAATTTAGCCTCGGTGGATTTGCAGCGGCACAAAATTCCTTGCTGTCAGTATTGAGAGGATCAGAAAGGGAACGTTTCCCACGTTAATCCAATGACTGTGTCTGAGCTCACCTCAGAAGTCCGCCTCTTTCTGCTATGATAGGAGCTGTCACTCTCCTGGGAAGTGCCACACATCTGCTGCTGTCTCCTCTCATGGACCGAATCAGAGGCTGAAAAGGAGAGCATGTCAACAAGGCTCAGCAAAACATGAATCAATGCAGCAAATGCATCTTCACCTCATACTCAGCTGGATTCAGCAATACTGAAGCCATCCAAGCGATCAATGAGCTTTTATCATGGGAGCAGTTTAGATTGATGGAGTTAATCTGCTCATCTGTACCTGCTGTCCCAGACGTCTTCAGGAGCAAGGGGTGCGTGCTATTCGTCACCTAAAACGTCAATGACATGATTACTGCCATGCAACTTAAACGATGGCTGGAATGCCACCAAAATTGTCACACTGGGTCTAGAAAATGGATGTTTTTACCATTTGTGACCCCTTCTGTTGTGTTTGTAGAGCTTGTGAGGTAGATCTTGTTCTTTTGTGCTTCAGCCTTCTCTCAATCTTCACCACAGTTACTTCCTCCTCGTCAGATGGTGATATCTCATCCTCGGATGATGCCGCTTTTTTCTTAGGCTCTACTTGCCTTGATATCAAAGTACAAAGAATATCGTTTTACAATTTTGTAGGGCTGCAAAACACCCTAATTTTACCCCAATTACTGATAACAAAAACTTATATCAAATATAATCATGTGATTACACGAGGATTTGAATGTCCTTTTATGGTTTTTCACCATAAATGATCACAATTCATAGATTTTCCTTTCAAAAACCATAAATTTGATTAAACGATCTACAGTTCCCTTTCGATACTTCACTCGTACTGCGTATGGGGAAAGGTCTCCCTTTTTCCCCGCTGCTGAAGCCTTTTTCAATAACGCAGTGTAACTGCACCGTCATTGGTTCACTCATAGACAAGTTGTTGAACCAATGGCGGCGCGGCATAGCTGCGCGGCCTATGGCGACAAAGCGCGCGAATATTCCCGCCGAAATGGGCGGGGTATAGGGCTATATAAGCAGGCGTTTCGCCATAGGATTTCAGTGTTTTCTCCTTCAGCGACGACATCTACTTCTCTTCGCTGATCTCCGCCTGAAGCCGAAGAAGCTCGCCGCCTTCTGCTCTCGCCGCCGTC
Source organism: Chanodichthys erythropterus (assembly GCF_024489055.1). Lineage (NCBI taxonomy): Eukaryota > Metazoa > Chordata > Actinopteri > Cypriniformes > Xenocyprididae > Chanodichthys > Chanodichthys erythropterus. The sequence goes on along the minus strand of NC_090230.1, from coordinate 51,943,345 downwards.
TGAAGAGGCTCCCGCAGCGGACTCGCCTGGACTCGCCGGTGGAAGAAAGCGCCGGCGCCCTCGCGGACTGCAGCTTCTAGCGCCGTCGCCGAGCCGCCGCCTCCCCGCTTCCCCGCTTCCGGCCGCTTCCTGTGCGTCCCCTGCCGCCATCCGGCGCGCCGCCTGAGAGCTTCATCCGCGGCTTAAACGCCGCTCTAAAAGAGCGATTTCCAGCGGTTTTCACCGCTTTAAGAGCTTCCGCGGCCCTCGCCGCTCTAAAAGAGCCACCCAATTGCCGTTTTCACGGCAGCGGCGTCTCACGATGCCCCGCCACTCATGTGGTCCTTGCAGGGCCCCCTGCACGACGACGATGGACACAGCGAGGGTGTCGCTTGCCTGGGCAAGCCCCACGCAGACGGCGCGCCGCTGGAGACTCATGCCCGCACTGCGAGTGTATGCAGTCTCTCGCTTCCCTGCGCTCGCGGGTCGCCTTCTTCACTGAGGGCGATCTCGCCGCTCGCGCCCTCCCGTCTCCTTCCTCCCGCGGTCCGGCGAGGAAAAGACAGCGGGGTAGAGCGACTCAGCGCCAGGAGTTGAGCGAGCTCACGCCGGCCCAGCCCCCGCGTGCCTCGCCCTCTCCTCCCAGGGAACTCTCTCCAGTTCTGTTCTCTCGCCCTGAGCAGCGTCCCTCCGCAGAAGCGAGTGACCTCGTCTCATTCGGGGGAACAGACGACGAACAAGACGACTCCATGTCTCTTGCGGCTTCCGAAGCGGAAGGATGGGCTGGCGAGCCGGAAGACCCCGCTCCACCGCCTCCCTTGGAACCCATCGAGCATGGCCAGGGCATGGATGCCGAGCTCTTCCGCATCCTGTCTAGAGCCGTTGAAGAGCTGGACCTCGAGTGGGCCCCTCCAGAGGAGCCGTCTCGCAGCCGCCTGGACGAATGGTTTCTGCCAGGCCGCCGCCAAGCACCTCGCCAGCGTTCAGCGCCCTTCTTTCCTGAGGTCCACGAAGAGCTGACGAAGTCGTGGCGCGCTCCTTACTCTGCCCGCCTCCACACTACGCACCGCTCCGCCCTCACCGCCGTCCGACGGCGCCGAGGAGAAGGGATACGAGCGCTTGCCACCCCTAGATGAAGCGGTGGCTGCTCACCTCTGTCCTCCCGCGGCTGTGGGTTGGAAGACGAAGAGGGCCCTTCCTTCCAAGCCCTGTCGGACCACCTCTACTCTGGCTGGACGGGCTTACACCTCGGCGGGCCAAGCTGCCTCTGCGCTCCACACCATGGCCATATTTCAAGCATTCCAGGCCAAACTCCTCCGCTCTCTGGATGAGTCTGGAATCGACGCGCCAGCCTTCAAAGATCTCCGCAGCGCCACGGATCTTGCCCTGCGAGCTACGAAGGCTACGGCCCAGGCCATCGGTCGTTCCATGGCCAGCCTGGTCGTGTTGGAGCGCCACCTGTGGCTCAACCTAACGGAGATCAAAGACCTAGACAAGACGGCCTTCTTAGACGCCCCGGTCTCGCCTTCTGGTCTCTTCGGGCCTGCAGTGGATGGCTTCACTGAGCGCTTTACTGCCGCGCAGAAATCGTCTCAGGCTATGAGGCATTTCTTGCCTAAGCGCTCCAGCTCCGCTTCTGCGTCTAGCCGCCCCAGGACTGCGCCGGCTCAGCAGAACAAACCAGCCCCACCTGCAACACAGGCAGCGCCGCCCCAGGAGCATCGCCAGCGCTCGCGCCCTGCGAAGCGCCCTCCCTTCCCGAGGCGCCAGGGACCCCGGCCCAGGATTGTGCTGGACCCGGTGCCTCCGAAGTCGTCCTGATTCGTCGGACAGGAAGAGGATGGGGGACCGTCCCGTTACGACCGGACCACCCCAAAAGCTCCCACGGGTAATTTCCCCCTCCGCCTCGTTTATTTCCGGGCGTGGAAACATACTCCAAGTGACAGCTGGGCCCACACCTGTTGCGCCCACTCCAAACGCCGTTTTCACGGCGGACAAATTTTTACCTCATCACAAAAAGAGCAAATTTCCTCTTCCACCCCTCGCGGTGTACGACCCTCTCAACGGCGGTCTGTCACCCAACATTATTCAACCCCTAGCCACTCGGGCCGAGGCCTGGCAGGCCATCCCCGATGTGTCAGAATGGGTCATGGGGATCGTAAACCAGGGCTACTCGCTCCAGTTTGCACGACGGCCCCCCGCTTCGCCGGGGTGCTTCAAACATCGGTCAATCCGGACGACGCTCATGTCCTCCGGGCCGAAGTCATGTCGTTGCTGGAAAAAGGAGCTGTGGAAATGGTTCCTCCGTCAGAGAGCGAGACAGGCTTTTACAGCCGCTACTTTCTGGTCCCCAAAAAGGATGGCGGTCTCAGACCCATCCTAGACCTCAGGCTTTTGAATCACTCCCTCACGAGACGGAAGTTCAAAATGCTGACGCTGAAGCAGATCCTCGCGCACATTTGCCCCGAGGACTGGTTCTGCTCGCTGGACCTGAAGGATGCGTATTTTCACATCCAGATAGCCCCCGTCACAGACGATTCTTGAGATTCGCATACGAAGGGGTGGCATACCAATATACGGTCCTGCCCTTCGGGCTGTCTCTGGCTCCCCGCACTTTCACCAAGTGCATGGACGCGGCGCTTTCCCCTCTGAGACAGATGGGAATCCGGGTTCTGAATTATCTCGACGACTGGCTCATCTTAGCCCGTTCACGAGACGAGCTGGAACGCCACAGATCCGTGCTCCTCAGCCATCTACAATGCCTGGGTCTCAGGGTCAACTTAGCCAAGAGCTCGCTATGCCCCACTCAACGAATCTCGTTTCTGGGAGCAGTTTTCGACTCGGTCCGTATGACGGCAGTAGTCTCGCCAGAGCGCGCCCTGGCAATTCAGCAGCTCACGGCATCTGTCACGAACAAAGCCTATCTCCCTCTGAAGTTTTTCCAGAGGCTGCTAGGGCTGATGGCTTCCGCCTCCCCGGTGCTGCAGCTAGGCCTTCTTCGGATGCGGCCTCTTCAGTACTGGTTGAAGTTCCGGGTTCCTCCCAGCGCATGGCGGCACGGCCGCCTATGTCTCAAGGTCAATCGGGCCTGTCTTCTAGCCCTGAAACCTTGGATGGATCCAGTATGGTTCCAACGCGGAGTCCCCTTACAGGCGGTCTCACGGAGGACGGTGCTCTCAACAGACGCCTCCAACTTGGGCTGGGGCGCTGTGTGCGAGGGCAGACCGGCCTTCGGCTCGTGGAGCCACGAGGAAAGCCATTTACACATCAACTGTCTAGAGATGCTAGCAGTGATGAAAGCCCTTCAGTTCTTTCAGGCTTACTTGACGGGACGTCATGTTCTAGTTCGGTCAGACAGTATGACGGTGGTGTCATACCTGAACCACCAAGGCGGTCTTTCGTCCAGCCGCTTATGCGCTCTGGCGAAACGTCTGCTGGAATGGGCTCTTCCGAGGCTTCAGTCGCTCAGAGCGACTCATGTTCCTGGCAGGAACAATCTGGGTGCGGACATGTTGTCACGGAGCAACATCCCCTCCGACGAGTGGATGCTCTACCCCCAAGTGGTCCTCACGATCTGGGAGTTCTTCGGGAAGGCAGAGGTAGACCTCTTCGCCTCAGAAGACAACTCTCATTGCCCAACATTTTCTCGAAGGAAGTAGATGCTCTGGCCCACACATGGCCCAGCACGCTCCTTTATGCTTTCCCTCCGATCGCACTGATCCCCCAGGTCATCAGGCGTATCAGAGAAGACCAGCACAGAGTCCTTCTGGTGGCCCCGCTCTGGAGGAACCAGGTTTGGTCCTCAGAGCTATTCAGGCTCTCTCTAAGAGCCCCGTGGCCGATTCCCCTGAGACGGGACCTCCTCTCTCAGGCAAACAGAACAATCTGGCACCCACAGCCGCAGCTCTGGGCTCTGCACCTCTGGTCCCTCGATGGGAGCCGACTAGCCTCCCCGAGGACGTCCTAAATACCATTTCTCAGGCTAGAGCCCCATCTACGAGGCGCCTCTACGACCAGAAGTGGTCAGTCTTTGTTGATTGGTGTTCAACACGCAACATAGACCCTGTGGAGAGTGACGTATCTTCCATACTGTCTTTCCTCCAAGAACGCTTGGAAATGGGGCGCTCCCCTTCCACGCTTAAGGTTTACGTAGCAGCCATTGCAGCGTTCCACGCTCCTATTGCTGGCCAATCGGTGGGACGAAACGGGCTCGTGATCCGTTTTTGAGAGGTGCTAGGCGTTTGAATCCTCCTCGCCCTCTCACTATTCCCTCCTGGGACCTCTCGTTGGTCCTCAGGGCCTTGAAAGGAGCCCCATTTGAACCAATGGGTTCAGCCGACCTCAGGCCCCTAACGCTAAAAACCGCTCTGCTACTAGCACTAGCATCGGTAAAGCGTGTTGGCGATTTGCAGGCCCTCTCCGTGAACCCTGCGTGCCTCGAATTCGGGCCTGGTGACTCTAAGGTCGTTCTGAAACCTAGGCATGGCTACGTCCCTAAAGTGCTCTCAACTCCGTTTAGAGCTCAGGTCATCTCGCTCTCTGCTCTTCCTCCCTCGGCGGACGAACCAGAGCTGCAGCTACTCTGCCCAGTCAGGGCATTGAGGACCTACATAGACCGATCACAGTCTTTCAGACAGTCAGATCAGCTCTTTGTTTGTTTTGGCGGCCGCACCAAAGGGTCTCCGGTCTCGAAACAACGCATTTCCCGTTGGATAGTGGATGCTATTAACCTGTGCTACTCCTCACTGGGCACTAATTGCCCCATAGGAGTCAGGGCCCACTCCCACTAGAGGAATGGCTTCCTCGTGGGCTTGGTCCAACGGAGTTTCCATCCAAGACATCTGTGAGGCGGCCGGCTGGTCTTCGCCGTCCACCTTTGTCAGGTTCTATCACCTCGATGTCCCGACCTTACAAGCTCGGGTCCTGTCGGTGTGATTAGCGGCTTCCAACAGGTCCCGCTTCACGCCACCATAGGAAGTATCTTCCTTCAGTGTAACCATGGGTTCGGTTAGGCTTTGCCTCCGCTTGTCCTTTTTGCCCCCCTCTGGGTGGCCAAATGCAAGCTATATCGTTCCCAGCCGTGGCACGGCGTGGTTGAATTCGTTCCCCATACGCAGTACGAGTGAAGTATCGAAAGGGAACGTACTCGGTTACTAACGTAACCTCGGTTCCCTGAGATACGGAACGAGTACTGCGTCACTTGCCGTGCCACGAGGCTGCGGCTCAGGGTCGTCGCTTCAGTCGATTGACACTGAAATCCTATGGCGAAACGCCTGCTTATATAGCCCTATACCCCGCCCATTTCGGCGGGAATATTCGCGCGCTTTGTCGCCATAGGCCGCGCAGCTATGCCGCGCCGCCATTGGTTCAACAACTTGTCTATGAGTGAACCAATGACGGTGCAGTTACACTGCGTTATTGAAAAAGGCTTCAGCAGCGGGGAAAAAGGGAGACCTTTCCCCATACGCAGTACTCGTTCCGTATCTCAGGGAACCGAGGTTACGTTAGTAACCGAGTACGTTTTTCACCATATATGGTAAAGTTACAATTCTTGACAATGACAATTCTTATTTTATGGAATATTGAGATATTTATTATAAATAATGTATTCATGCTCATATTTTTTTTATTCTTGTGCCCTTGTAATCTTTAATCAAAATATAATCACTCCCTCTTGCAGTGACATCTATTCTCTGATGAAGTGTTTAGTGATGCAATGGTGGGACAACCTGTCAATCGCATGAGATGGACCAATAGCAAACCACAACCATCAAATCAATTTCCCAAGGACAAAAACAATTCCTGCACCACATTTTTCTTGTTTGAGAAGCCTTTTCTAGAAAAGTCTATCGCAACTTTCGTTTCATGCTGACTTTAACAAGATATTACTGCAGCATACTGTGTCTGTAAAAATTATTTTTACAGTGAGAGAGTGCTTTATATTATGTCATTTTTATATTTACAATGCCTCGGCCTCAAGCACAAATACTGAAGTTGATTACTGACCTAATTGGCATCATGGAACTGCCTGATATCTCAATGTCAGAGTCAGAAAGGGCAGTGGAGAAAGATGATCCTGATGGACGTTTGGTTTCAGGGGTCTCTGGAATGATAGTCTCTGGCTCTGTTGAAATTGAGCATTTCCTTAAAAGGTGGCAGAATCTCAATGCATGCCCATATATATATATATATATATATATATATATATATATATATATATATATATATATATATATATATATATACACTTATATTGGCACCCCTTGGTAAATAAGAGCAAAGGTGGCTGTGAAAATAAATCTGCATTGTTTATCCTTAACATTTTTTAAAAAATTACAAATTTCTAACCTTTCATTGAAGTAAAACAACTGAAAATGTGGGGAAAAGCTCATTATGAAATACATGTTTTTCTCTAGATCACGTTGGCCACAGTTATTGGCACCCAATTATTGCAACGTCCTTTTCCCAAGATAACAGCTCTGAGTCTTCTTCTATAATGCCTGATGAGTTTGGAAAACACCTGACTAGATATCAGAGACCATTCCTTCATACAGAATCTCTCCAGATCCTTCAAATTCCCAGATCCATGTTGGTGCTTCTTCTCTTCAGTTCACTCCACTCATTTTCTTTAGGGTTCAGGTCAGGGAACTGGGATGGCCAGCAATATATTTAACCGTGGGCATGGGGTACTTTTTATCCATGTGTGCACCAATCCCATCTGGTGGGTTTGCTGCCAAAAAGCTCTTTTTTTTTTCTTTGTTTCATCTGACCATAGAAGCCGGTCCCGTTTGAAGTTCCAGTCTTGTCTGACAACTGAATATGCTGGAGATTGTTTATGGATGAGCGAGGAGGATTTTCCTTGAAACTCTTCCAAACAACTTGTGGTGATGTAGGTGCTGTTTGATTCAATTTTAGGCTTTCTGACCCCAAGACTCAACTAGTTTCTCCAGCTGTGATCCTTGGAGAGTCTTTGGCCACTCAAACTCTCCTCCTCACTTCACATTAGGACGATTTAGACACACGTCCTCTTCCAGGCAGATTTGTAACATCTTTAGTTAATTGGAACTTCTTAATTATTTCCCTGCTAGTGGAAATGGGGATTTTCAATGTTTTAGGTATTTTCTAACAGCCACTTTCTATTTTGTGAAGTTCAACAAACTTTTGCTGCACATCAGAACTATATTCTTTGGTTTTCCTCATTGTGAAGAATGATTAAGGGAATTTGGCCTTTGTGTTTCCTCACGTTTATACTCCTGTCGAACAGGAAGTCATGGCTGGACAATTTCATGTTCATGATCACCCTGGTGTGCTAAAAAAAATGTAAATATGAATGGGAATATACTTTATATTTTACTCATAAGAATTTCTAGGGGTGCCAATAATTGTGGCCAACATGTTTTGGAGAAAAACATTTATTTCATAATGTGAGTTTCCCCCCACTTTCAATTGTTTTACTTCAATAAAATGTTAGAATTTTGTGATTTTTTTTTAATTTTTTTTTTTATTTTTATGAAAGATCAAAAGGATAAACAATGCAGATTTATTTTCACAGCCGCCCTTGCTCATATTTACTAAGGGTGCCAATATTTGTGGAGGGCACTGTATATTATATATATATATATATATATATATATATATATATATATATATATATATATATATATATATATAGCACATTCAAATAAATTAATGCCCTTTTATAAGTAGGCATTGTAGGATGAACAGTTACATTAAATAAAACTTTTTAAATCATTATTCATTATGGTAGCCAAAGAAAAGGGTCTTATCTTAAGTTCATACTGTAAACCTTAACACAGCCTACCCGAGGGATCCACATGATTTGAGGATGCTGGTCCTTTCTTTCTCCTCATTGTTCACTCTTATGCGTTAACATCAGCTGAATCCAGGTTCACGCATAATGCCATGCAACTCAATCGATACAATCATTCGTCGTACCCCAAATTCACTATCTATCACCTGTAATGAGCTGGTTTTTGAACAAGAATAGCATTTCTCTCTAACAAAGCATTCGCTCAACGGCGAGCTAATAAATTATTGCTTTGTCAATAAACAGCCTCGCATCGGCTTCGGTCATCGGTAATGACCAGATAACACTGCTTAACTAGGACCATTCCTGCACGTTATGAGTCTTTGGCACCGGTTGTATTGTGTCTATAATGTATTTAATGAATGAACACAGTATAATCACACGCTAACCGGTTGTAACATCTGTAACTACGGTGGCCGTGAAGGTACGCACGTGTAGTCAGGGAACCAAGAAAGAGTATGAACTTTAATATATTACAATTTTATTGGATCTTAGTTATTATATGTCTGTATTTAATTATGTATTATAACAATAAATGTATTGATATAGTGTAGTAAAAGAAAGGGAATAGTTAACCCAAAATTAGTCTATTTTTTGATGAATAAAATAAAAATAAATTAAAAACACGAGACATAACTGAATTAAACGGATAACTCGTTTCCTAAGGGAGAATACAGCAGTAGCCATACAGCCATCATCACATGTCTTTGAACGACTGAGTTGAAACCTGCAGTTTACAAGTAAATCAGACTAGTTTGCTAATCATACATACAGTCATTTTCCTTTCATTCAAATCCTGACTCCGTGATAGTAATGAGATGCCCGACTGTGAGCAGTTGGTTATATGATTGACAGCAGTCCTGTGCACCGGAGCGCTTATCTTGCTTCCTAAGGATGCAAGTCGGCAAGAGGCGAGACAACAATAACAAAGGGTTTTCAGAGGCTGCTGACGCTGCGAGGTGACGTGCTGTGACTGCGGTAATACTGCAGCGACTGTTTCACACGTGCTGCTCTTCATATTATGGCTTTACATAAGCGGACCGATTCTCAGTGGAACTATATAGACACCGTTGTGTTGAGCTGACGGATGATATAATAAAACGATCTGAATGATAGACTACATTCATTGAAAAGGAACCATACTGGGAATTACCCCAGGTTTGGGTTTCTCGGGAAAGTGTAGAAATTAACCTGTTTATTTTTTTTTTACTAATTTTGTGGTGTTCTAAGGTCCGTCTCGTGAGTAAACCAGGTTTAAGAACATAGTCAGGTGCACGTGTACTGTCTGTGACTAGTGGCGATTTTGATTCATCACAGTGAATCGGATCTTTTGAATCGGTTCACTAAAACAATTCATTCAGATACTTTCTGCAGGTAACATCATTAGTGAATGGCTGCATCCGAAATCACATACTTCCCTACTATATAGTAGGCAAAAAAAAAAAAAAAGAGTATGTGACAAAAGAAGAATTTCCGAATTCACAGTCATAAAAGATTACATCCCCTGGCGCCTCAGCAAAAATAGTTGCCCACTGCTTCAGGTGTGTATGTGTGTGTGCACTTGGATGGGTGAAATAGAGTACCTCAGGGATGACGTGTCTTTGTAGGCAAAAGTGAGTTAGTATTTTAGGACTTCCGGTTCCATCACCCTGAAGTCTATGGGTTTTTGCTAAATCTCCTGAAATGATGTGCTGGTGTGCTGTAGTCGGTTTATAGCCTACTGGTAGCTTTTTATATCTGACGACTTTATTTAGGCTTCAAAATGTATAAATGTTGTGTTAACTTGTAAAGATTATCTTGATAGACAAAACATGTAAGTTTCATAACCCTTTGTTAAACACAGAGCTTATTTTTTGTGATTTTCCAAAAGTCTATGGGGAAAATGCAGAGGCTTTCGATCGAGGGAACCGTGTGCCGCTAACTTCCGGGTTGGCCTACAAAAACATATCATCCCTGAGGTACTCTATGCAGAGCACAAATTCAGAGTATGGGACACTATACTTGGCTACACCTCACGTCAATTTCATTTTAAAAAATACCCGGATGACCTACAACGGCCCTGTCCCAAATGGCACCCTAAACCCTCACGGTCTTAATCTGAGTCCGCACTTTCATGACGTAATGCCGCTTCGACTGCCGGGTAAAGCACTATGCATAGCTCACAGTCTTGCGGGCTCAGCAGAAGTGCGCATCAACGGCACATAGCAGCCGCAAAGGGGGCGCTCACGAGCACTTAAACTTAAAGGATTAGTCCACTTTTAAATAAAAATTTCCTGATAATTTACTCACCCCCATGTCATCCAAAATGTTCAAGTCTTTCTTCAGTCTTACGGAAAAAAATGAAACCGATGCCGCGTTCGTTCCGTAAGTAGAATAGGGAAGGCGTAGGACATACGGCGTAAGCGTTTTGAAGAATGCTGAAAGGGGAAGCACGTGCAAGGTGATAATTTGTGTTTATAAAGCATATACAGTTGTATTTTTTTCGAAAATGACAGATCGTTTCTCTAGATAAGACCCTTATTCCTCGTCTGGTATCATTTAAAGCCCTTTGAAGCTGCACTGAAACTGCAATTTTGACCTTCAACCGTCTGGAGGCCATTGAAGTCCACTATAAGGAGAATAATCCTGGAATGTTTTCATCAAAAACTTTCATTTCTTTTTGACTGAAGAAAGAAAGTCATGAACATCTTGGATGACATGGGGGTGAGTAAATTATCAGGGAAATTTTATTTGAAAGTGGACTAATCCTTTAAATGATGAATGGGACACCCTACGGTCTTGTGGACTTAACGGACACGCACACTCATCAGCCATTGTAAGTCCACAACAAGACCGAAAGTGCACATGAAGTGTGCCATTTGGGACAGGGCCTTCTTCCAGCGAGATTCTGAAGTGCACATTCGCTGAACACTTTACTATCCCATGAGGCCATTGGAGGTGATTTTTTTTTTTTTTTTTAATTGACATATATAAAAGCAAATGTTACAACTCAAAGAATTTAACAACAATAATAGAGTTATAAACAGTACACAAAAAGCCAGTAAGGAAACAAGTGGAGGTGATTTATCAATGGCAGTGAAGCAACGCAACTGATGCTGGTAGGTCATGTGATCATTACAACATGGCGAATGTAGTTCGTCCAGATTATGTTCACACACAAAACATACTTTTAGCAGCCGCAAAGTAATTATTCAAAAGAATGTGATTTCGGATGCAGCCCAAAGTCCTTTGTGAATTATGAGTGAGTTATTGAATCATTTTCTTTTTATTTTATCCTTTATTAAAAATGTTCATGCCTACAGATCTAACATGCTCCAGGAAAAATTTAAGCATCTTCTCCACAAATGACAACTAGAGAGATATTTAAATTATTCCTCCATTTTGGTCATGACCTTTATCAAGCTATAGAGAAAAAAGTTATTTAACAGATTTATTGCTCTCTTTCTCTCCTTGTGAACAAGACTGACATGTTTCATTCAGACTCTTCTAACGGATGTATGCAAGTGCTATGTGCTTATATGCATGATCTTTATTGTAAATGTAGTTCACAGTCACTGAATTTTTGAATATGCACCAATTTGACTATATAAACTGCATATTTAAAGCAAACCAAGTTCTGATTAATGTTAGACCTATAAAGAAATTATTAAAAAAAAAAAAAAAAAAAAAAACACAAAAGAGGGTATGCAAATGTCACATTAGAGATCATTGTGGTGAATTTTTGATTATTGACAGACCTTTTGATATTGCATCAACATAATGCTTAATCTTTCTTAAAAAAAACTTTTACTGTTTACATTTAAAAGTGAAATTCATAATAAAACATGAACGTATAGGCTAACAGATTTTTTTTTACATCTAAGTCAAAGAATACGTCTGCAAATCATTATGATCTATCAAGACAATATCTTTCCAAAGATTTTGAGTAGCAGTGAGTTTTGTATCTGCACATTTGAACCGCGTGTTGCCACCTTCCTTGCGTGACGTCAGTCCAGTTGTTTTGGGTCGTTCGGCCAATCGGAAGCGCGCTCGCACTTCTACAGAAGCCGACGTGGGTCCATCCTCGCGCCAGCTTTTATCCTCCGTTACTCATCACAACGCCCCCTCGGTAGGGTGCATGCACGGGGCTCTGCTTTAAACAGCAGCTCTGACATGGAAACCCCATTGCAGTTGCAGAACGATTTCTATCCAGAGCAGCACCAGCACCAGCACTACTGCGGACGGGAGGAAGAGCGCTCCATCAGGCACTGCACCTGCAACAACTCCTCCACCTGCGAGGATGCGAGAAAAAGCCAGCATTTCCACGGGACGCCGCTGGGAACTTTAAGGACACCGTCCGTTTCATCTTCAACCAGGCAAGGCGCTCAGTACAGCGAGTTCACGCCTTCTAGTCATGGTAGTTCATCCAGACATCATCATCATCATCACCATCCTCATCGCGATCACAACCGGCAGCAAATTCGGGGCAGTCCGGCCAGCAGCCACAGAGAGAGTAACTCTTACACCCAAATAGCCATGAGCAGCTGCAGATACAACGGCGGCGTGATGCGGCCGCTCAGCAACTTGAGCTCGTCCCGCAGAAACCTGCACGAGTTTGATTCGGAGTCCCAGCCACTGCAGCCAGTCTCTGCGGTGGACGCGTCCGACACGCTCGCCTCCAAGCCGGAGAACAACTCCACCACCCTCATGCCTTACGCTACGGGGGACGGAGGAGGAGGCGGCGGCGGAGGAGGAGGAGGAGGAGGAGGGGGTGGATGTAGCCACAGCAGCAGCAAATCGGGCAAAAAAAAGAACCAGAACATCGGACAGAAGCTCGGGCACAGGAGGGCCTTGTTTGAGAAAAGAAAGCGTCTGAGCGATTACGCGCTCATCTTTGGGATGTTTGGGATCGTGGTGATGGTCATTGAAACTGAACTCTCGTGGGGAGCCTACGGAAAGGTGCGTAACTTAATAGTCCCCAAATCCTGCAGGTCCCCCATCTAGGTCAGAATTCATTAAGTCGAGTCTGCCTGCTGGCGAGCGAGGAAAAACTACAAGTTTGGAAAGTGTGCGGTGCGGATGGATGGATAGATGAATGAAGAACTGTGGCAAGGTCACGTTTTCTGGAAAAAAAAAAAAAAACGTTTTGCTTTGCTTTGGCATTTTATCTCTATGGAAGAGTTTTTATACTTTACACAAAAAAAAAATCTCTTATGCCATATCGAAATGGAAAATAACTAGAAACATTTTTTTTCTAATTCTCCTCCTTAAATTCACGATTCTTTTATGAATTACACATTTAAGCTATAGCCTAGTTATTACCCAGGCAAGAGTGCTGTCGTTCGGTTGCCTATATCAGCATGGCTGTGATTTGGCCGTTGGTAAAATTGCATTTAAACAACAGCCCAATAAACAAAAATTTACACAACTCCAAATCTTTTTGAAAGAAACCACTGGAATGTCGCAAAGACAAACAAGTGAAATGTCCTAATGTTGTTATAGTAAATAACAGCACTCTGGAAGCTCAACCAATCAAATTACAGGAACTAACTCTTGTACATTTATCAAGTTGAAACTCAAATTCTTACTTAAGTAAGTAAGTAATAACTTAAGTTAGAGTCAGTTGCGCACCCTTCTTGGACTTTCTGTACAATATTACTGAATTTTTTTTTTATTATTATTTATTTGTAAATGCATTTATATTACTATAAATATATAATTATATATGCATCTATAAAGGTCCCAAAGAGGATATGCATTACTGAAATTAAATTTGGCACATAGTTGCCAAATGACAACATTTATATATTCTTAGTTTATTGTAAAACAATGTTAGATACAAAAACAGCTATTTAATAACTACATCAGAAAAATGCGACACCTGAAAGAAATGTACAGAATAAGTTTAATAGTGCAATCTGAGGAGCATATATTCTTATGTCTCCCCTGTAAGGGAAACCCCAGGAACATATGAAAAACAGAATTATTATTGTTTTGCCTTGCAGTGTTGTGGTTTTGAATAGTGAGAAATTGAAGGAAAATGTGTTGCCACATGGTGACAAGTCAAATTTCACTTAAATTATAATGGTGTCAAATGCACATGCATTAGTTCTTATTTTAAGGTGTAACTTAATCCAAGCACTCACATAAGTGTTCAAAGTCTCATAATTTTACAGCTTGCCGTTGAATCAGTATGCAATCATAGTGTATGTTTAAACTGACTAATCCAAATGAGTTGAATTTGTCTTTTTCTTCTTCTTTTTTCCAGGAGTCACTGTATTCTTTAGCCCTAAAATGCCTGATAAGCCTTTCTACAATCATTCTTCTTGGGTTGATTATCATATATCATGCCAGGGAAATCCAGGTAACCTACTCAAAAATAAGAAAGAGATGTTTACTGTGTTTTTTTTTGTTTGTTTGTTTGTTTGTTTTTGCTTTTTGCAGAAGGTTCTGCTGTCATATGAATCAGGGAGTTTCTTAACACATTCAGACTAATGCTCAACACATTGCTCTTGAAATGATATCCATTACCATAGAATTACAATCGGATTATCTTCAATAGCACTGCATCCTCTCCATTTCCCACTGGCTTAATCAAATCATGCCATGAAATCCTGTCAGTGACTTGTTGACCTTGCTTAACAGTAGCTGTTCACAGTTTATTAGCTAGTTGAATAGACAAGACCAGGTTGAATTCCTCGTAAAGTATGTTGAGTAGTTATTAATCTTCATAGAATCATTATAGATATGCTCTACCAGAGCATAACATGAGATTCATAATCTATTACCTGTGTTGAATATGGACTTGTGCTTTCTCAACAGAAATGTAGTTTATTGATTAGGTATGGAGGCTTTCAGTACAATGTCTCCATATTGTTATTAGTAAAGGTCCAAATCTGCACTTCAGGCAGTTTTTTGCCCATATTTGTTGAGAGAAAGAACTTCACTTGATGGTTGTAGTACTTGGAAAACACTCAGTCTTTTGACCTTGCATCAGTGAATTGCTGTATTACCGGTGAATTTTATGCAATTCGGCATCCATATCTCCATTGTAATGCATTTCTTTGCATTAAGTAATGCATTAACAACAAAAGATGCCTTTTAGCTTCTGCTGACGAGAATGAAATACTGTAAATTTCTCAACAGTCTCCATGATGATGTTTCTTAAAATACTCTGCAGCCAGAGAAATGTTGCATCAAAGATTTATTTGATTTATTCCACTTCTTTCTTTTTCTTCCTTTCATATTTATGCTTTTAGAGTTCCTATGGTCATATAAAACCAGGAAATTTGAGTGAATTTTAAAACTGTTTTTCAGGCCTGGGAAATTAATACAGTTAATTAATGAATAAGAAAACTAAATTAAAATGACTTAAATTATAAATGAACTTATGTGCATTATAAAATGATTTTTAAAAAAAACTTATCCAGTTGTCAAAATTGTGGGAACCCTGTAGGAATGATTTATTCATTATTATTTAATTCAACTTGCAAACAGACACAAATATCTCATTCAAGTTGAATAGGACAGACTTATTATGAAGTGAAACCATGTGTGGCTTTTCCAGTAGGGAAATATCACTGTTAATTTCTTGTGGGATGAACAGATTAGTCAAAAGGATTTAATCACAGACGGCCTTGTCAATTTCACATTGATTTACACAGTTTATTGCCTGGGGTTTGAATTTCATGTCCGTAAAAGCCTACACTCTAAAAAATGCTGGGTTAAAAACAACCCAAGTCGGGTTGAAAATGGACAAACCCAGCGATTGGGTTGTTTTAACCCAATTGTTGGGTTAAATTTTTGCCCAACCTGCTGGGTAGTTTTATTTAACCCAACTATTGTTTGAAAATGACTATATGGCTGACTTAAAATTAATCTAAAATGAAATTAAAATGTTCATTTATTAAACATTAATAAATGTTCATTTTCAAGATATTTTGGGTTCATTTTAAGTAAGCAATACTGTAATTTTTAAACAATAGTTGAGTTAAGTAAAACTACCCAGCAGGTTGGGCAAACATTTAACCCAACTGCTGGGTTAAAACAACCCAATCTCTGGGTTTGTCCATTTTCAACCCAACTTGGGTTGTTTTTAACTCAGCATTTTTTAGAGTGTAATTTCACCTTTTTTTTCTTTTTCTTTTACTTAATTATTATATATAAATGTTTGCATATTTTACACACAGATATTTAAATAAATTGTGTCCTAGTTTTTTTTTTGAGGGGAGGTATTCCCCATTTATATTTCAATTTTGTCTAAATGAAAAATCTAAATTTCTCACCTTGTCAGTTAAACACCTTGTTTTGCACAACTATGGGTAGTACAACAAGACAGCAAAGGACTAGCTAATGAGAATGCTATTTATTTATTTATTTATTATTTTGGTTGAATCTGTCATACCGTAATGGATATATTGGTTTTGACTGTTACTTGCGTTAATGGCAAAATATATAAATCAAGAACTTAGATAAGGCCAAAGAGCGCCAATAAGCTTGTACTGCCAGTAAGTACATAGTGCCAACAAGATTGTAGTGCTATTGGCAGAACGGAGAAAGTGTTATTAGTTAATAGTGTGAGTGAGTGTGTGTGTGTGTGTGTGTGTGTGTGTGTGTGTGTGTGTGCTTTTGTTTATATTACATTGTGGGGACCAAATGTCCCCACGATGTAATATAAACCTGAGTTCACCTACGTCGTAGGGACCAGCCACCGGTCCCCACAATGTAAATTAATTAATAAAAATACTAAATGATGTTTTTGTGAGAAAATAAAGATGTGCACAGTTTCCTGTGATGGTTAGGTTTAGGGTTAGGGGTAGGGGGATAGAAAGTATGGTTTGTACAGTATAAAATGCATTGCAGCCTATGGAAAGTCCCCACAATTCACAAAAACAAACACGTGTGTGTGTGTGTGTGTGTGTGTGTGTGTGTGTGTGTTTAGGGTCCCCTGTATGCATTTTGGACAATTCAAAAAAAAAAATCATCATTATTTACACATCTTAATATAATTCCAAACCTGTATGACTTTTTCTATTCTGTAAAACATAAAAGATGTTTTGAAGAATGTGGACGCTACTCCTTTACATACAGTATAACTCACAAAATACCATTAATGTGCATACAACTGCAATCAAATCTTAGTTGTGTGTATATATATTGGAAAACTGTGCATCAAAACAAATCACACCAGGGTTGATATTATATGTTTGATGAGAAGTCATAAAAATATTGAGAATATACATCATATGGACAACTTTTATGTTGTTTTATGTTGCTCGTCATTTTTTGTGCTTCACAGTATCCATCCCCATTCACTTGTAATTGTAAAAGAACAGCATGAGCATTCTTCAAAACATCTTGTGTGTTCCACAGAAGAAAGAAAGTCTCACAGGTTTGGAACAACATAAGGATGAGATGGAATTTTCAGTTTCGAGTGATTTATTCCTGTAAAAGGTCACATTGCTGGTAAAGTCAAACCAGTAGTGAGTCATTTGCTGTAATGTAGTTGACAATGACTTAAGCCGGAGAACGCCGTATGAATGATAAAATGTGAAGTTGCTGAAGTTGTGAAGTTGCTCAGTCAGACGGTTTCTGTAGTGTGATCCAGCATGACTTCAGGATTTTTGATACGCTGAGAGACAAAACAAGACGAAAATACATTGACCTTCAACAGGGATGGAAAAACGTGGAATTTTTCAAGACCGCAGGTGATGAATAGCCATTCACCTGAGATGTCAAAGAGCCATGTTGAGACAATTAGGTGTTGTTGGGCATAGCAGAGGAATGAGAAACCATGCAATCTGATGACAACAAAACCAGGCGATCTAACTTAGGCATAAAAGATTCTGGTGGCCGATGACCTCTGTCGCACTGATGAAGAGAATGCAGGCTGTAGAAAGTGGACCTTTTAAACTTACTGGATAGGATCTTGTATTTTATGGAAGCTTGTTTCCACTACTGAATAAAACAATAAAAGAAGTAATTGCGACTTTTTATCTCACAACTCTGACTTTTTTTCTTGCAATTGCGAGTTTACATCTTGAAATTGTTACTTTTTTTCTCAGAATTGCATGATATCAACTCACAATTGCGAGTTATAAAGTCAGGATTGAGAGATATAAACTCGCAATTCTGACTTTTTTCTCAGAATTGTGAGTTTATATCTCACAGTTCTGACTTTACAACATGCAACGGCGATAACTGTATTGGCTGCTGAGGTATATGCAACGTCGCTTGGCTGAGAGCGGCCTTTGAATTGAGCTCTTTCATGTCTTGTGCTTGATTTCACACAATTATGTCAAAATGTTCGACTTCACGAGTATCCTGGTAAACATAGTCTGTTATCATAAGTGAACGTTAACACAAGAAAACGCATGTGTAACAGTATCAGTATATCGGTGCATTATGTCTTAAAGTGACAGCAGCCTAATATTCCTGCTGCTGTCTGATTTTTAATGTTAACCCTTAAATGTATGACTGTTTCGACAATCATTCTTACATATTCAGGTCTTATCTAACACAGATGGATCTCTACCTGTCGCGATAATATAAAACTCCTCTGATATTAGGGTAACAATTACAGAAGAATAAAATAAAGCATATTTTGTTACCTTTTGGAGCTTGAAAGGGCTCCGTTTGAGCAGATGTTTTATGCCATCATCACTGTCCTCGTCAGAGCTCATTTCCCAGTAAATTCAGCAAATAATGGGCTATTTTTATGTTTGAGGTCACAAATATGAGCCTATTCACGATCTCAAACGTATTCTCAAAACTATATAATTTTTAACATCTTCAAAATCAATATTTCGTTCGCTAACCGCTTCACCAGATTCATCCTGTAACAGTTACAGTCATATTTGATTGCGTTCAGTACTTGCAGTAAATCGCTGAGCCATTTTAATGTTTTTCTTATTTTTTCGTTTTCTGTCTGAATGAGTCGTCACTTCAGCATTGTGTATCAGACATTGCCACCTTGTGGAATAAAGGTGAATTGCGCTTATTCCATCATCTAAGATTCAATTATTGTTGTGCAAAAAAAAAATATATACATACACTGATACACACTTCGGGTCGTTAGTGACCCTATACAATTTTTACAAAAAATGAATTCAAAAATAGGCATTCTTTTATAATTTTATGATTTTTTTTCTTGTTATATTCTTTATAATAAATTGATTGAGGAATACCAAGAATGTTCGTGTCTAACTTTAAAAAATGAATGAGGAGGAGGGTAGTGAATGACGTCCCGGGTCACTAAAGACCCGAGGTATGCATTTAAGGGTTAATCAAACAACAGACTCACTGCAAAAAAATCACTCACTGCTCTTTTGTAACTTTAATAAGGATTAATCTATATTTAATTTATACAGTGAAAGCTATGCAGTGTTATTTTACATTTGCATCTATTGTGTTTATTCTATTGTTTATTTGTGCTATTGCTTGTAGTTTTATTATTTGTTCTTATTTTATTACAGACTGTTACTTGTCTTTAATAGTGTTTGAAAATGATATTTTATATTTATATTGTATATTATATTTATGTAGAATTTTTTCATTTGCATTGTTCTTGTATTCCATGTAAAAAGTCTAGCGAGTAAAATAAAAAATTTACTAGCCAATGGCAATTCGAGCTGCAGTGTGTCCATAGAGGGTTGATAAGTCAGTCTTTTTCCCTCAGAACTGGACTTCATAACTTGCAATTCTGAGTTTGTATCTCACAATTCTGAGAAAAGAATTACAAGATATAAACTCGTAATTGTGAGAAAAAAGTCAGGATTGCGATGTTTTTATCACACAATTCTGATTTTATTGCTCTGCTTTTTTTTTTTTTTTTTGTGGTGGAAACAAGTTTCCATAGTATTCTCATAGAACTAGTGTTAAAAAAGAATAGTCCACAGAAATAAAAATCATCTGCCCCCACGTTATTTTATGTCTTTCTGTGAAACACAAAAGGAGATGTTTGGCACAATGTTTAAGCTGCTTCCATACAATGGATTTAGATGATGATTGATTTATACTGCCGACATGTGCCAAACTCCGAAAAGAACTTTTGTGTCTCATCAAAAAGCTCGAAAAGTAGTACATGCTGGCTGTAACACCAAGTTCATTGGTTCAATTCCCAGAAAATGCACGCATAGATAAAAAGAAGCCTCTAAGCCTCTAAGTGCAATTTAAAGTGAAATAACTGAACATAAACATACAAGCTTGATAAAAATGCTCATTTTATAAGAAAATTTCAGATGCTTCAACTGCATCTGAAGTCTTCAAATATATATATATCTTTGACAAATCCATGTATATATGGGTTTGAAACAGCATAAATGTGAAAAATGTAATTTTGGGTTGTACTGTTCCTTTAATACAATAATGTTTGTGCTCTGCGTACAAATGTTTTAAAATCTCACACATAAATTTGTCACAGTATATAGAAACATATATGGGCATGTTTGTACATGTCTGCGTGACGTGTACATGAAACAAAATCACTGTTTTGTAATATGCATGCAAATTTCCCCCCCCAAAATCCATTAAGAGCCCTGGCTCTGCAACCATAAATGCCTGAGCAGTTTTATTACTTTTCACACTGTTGAATTATAACGGTGTGTATTCATGAGCCAGTTGCGCTCTGTAATATTTAGGGCCCACAAATCTCTGAGGGACATCAATCATGGGAATGCTTTACCAGAAATATGTGCCTTTCTGAAAGGACCAGCCGGGGCCTATACCCATTAGAAGTACATGCACATCATTGCTATATTTGATACGAAATATTGGTATTTCATTCTTTTAACCAATAACTTTCATTTGCAGCAGGAGTTTTTTAACGATACATGGTTGCTAGCTGCAATTGAACCACAAATCATTTGTTTTCCAGTGTGTTTAACACTTGTATTGTCCGTGCACAACGTATAGGGCAGAAACGTGAGCAGCGCTGATGCACTATAGAGGATGTGCACTACCTTTTTCTGTGACAACTAACTCTACCTGAGACGACTGCCGAGTGTCACGTATCCATCCTTCACCACTGACCCCTGAGTTTTCACTGAGCTGGACTACAGTATAGATATTATGAGATTAAATCAGAAGTTTTTTTCTTTTAGATTAAATTAATGTGAGACAACAGCTGATTTAATTTAAATAGTATTTTTTTAAATGAAATTAATTTGAGACAACTGCTGATTTAATTTAATTTAATTGTTTTATTTAAAATAGTAGAGCATATATATATATACTGTAACTTAGCTCAGAGACAATTGTAAGGTATTATCATTTTAATGTTATAGAAAATGAATCGTCATATCTGAATTCAGTGTGCAAAAAAGTTTAAGTAGAAGGAATAGGATATACAGTTTCACATATTTTATTTAAAATGTTAAAGAGAGTTAAAATAGGTTACAGCTTATTAAAATAAGAAACTACCAGTGACCCATGTGTTTTCTGAGCTAAGTTACAGTATAGATGTTTTAAGATGAAACAATTTTGAGACAACCAGTGGCTTTGATACTGTATTATTTTATTCTATATATTTTGAATTTAAATCACTAGACACAGAGAGTTCAATTGGGTTACTGTTAGCTTAATAATACCAACAGCTGTCATATTTTCCTGACAGCGTTCAATTACACAAATGCAAACACTGAAAGCATTCGGTTCTTTCTTCAAAGAAACTTGAAAGCTAAAAGCAACCTACAACTGAGGATTTACTTAGCAAAGTGGCCTCTTAGGACCCACTTTGATATCATAAATTAACCATTGCATTAATTTGTAATTGGGCTGAACCTCTCTACCTAATTCTCTAATGAGATTGAGCGATTTCTTTTCTTAGCGACAAGATATATGTTCCCATTCTCTACATTACACAGATTAAATATTGAGCCATGCTCCATTAGTTATATTGAGCTCTTCTAAAACCAGTAACCAACCCCTGCTGCCTAGTAGACAGACGGATAGCACGGAGGAAGACGACCTTTTGTCCATGCCCTTGTCAAGGCAACGCAAGGCGAAATGTCAGCAGGAGCACAAAGCACCAAGCCCCCTGTATGGACACGCGTTTAATAGATTATTTTGTTGTCTCTGTGTTTTAACAGAGTTCAGGTCTGGTAAGGCAACAGTGAGTGCTGCTGCTTCAGAAGAGCCATCGACCTTGTGCTGCGCTGATCAGTTTAGGCCATTTTTTTTATTGCGGTTTTCATTAATCCACATGCTCTGCCAAAGTCAGCCTTGCATCCATCATTCAGCCGAGCGCTGTATCTCATAGGACTTACTGCATCTGTATTAGAGGAGACCAGGGGTGATGGAGCTACAAATCTACCTGTAGTCTTCTCTGATACAAGAATATAAATGTGTCAAAAATAAATCTAACATTAATAGACTTGACTTAAAAATTGTATAAATGCTGAATATTGAAGAGTCTTCAACTAAATACTTTTATAATGTATTTTTAAATTATTTAATTATACATTTTATAATGTATAATTAAATTGTTCAGTTCAGTCTAACTTTTAACCCAAATATATATGTAACACATATTATAGATATATTATATAATGTATATTAGTATTCATGTATTTTTTTCTGAAATTACTTAAAAGGGTGATTCAAAGAACATTACAATGAGAAATTACAATAAAAGTTATTTAAAATAATCAAGGCATATTTTTCAATATGTATGTGTGTGTGTGTATATATATATATATATATATATATATATATATATATATATATATATATATATATATATATATATATATATATATATACTGTTTTTACTACACTGTAAAAAAATATTCTGTAGTTTTTAGAAAATAATAATTTTGGCAGCTGTGGTTGCCAGAATAATTTTGTAAAAAAAATACAGAAAAACTGTAAACACATTTACAGAACAAACTGTAAATCTTACAGTATAAAACTGTAATTTACAAACAAGAAAATTTGAATGTAAACCAGTAAATTCAACAATGCACAGTACTACTAAAATCTGTTTCGTAACTTTAACATATACTGACAACCACCATAATAATGCAGGTGGTAAAAGAGAAAGCCACATGAAGAATCGGTTCATCACAAATAGTTTTTCCACGAGCTGAAGTATAAACTAATATAAAGAAGGTGCAAAGAGTCATTCACGCAAACACGATACACCATCATGGTAACCTACAATACTTACAGAATGCAATAATAAACATTCATTAAACAACAGAAGATGTAACACGAAACCCTAATGTACATTACTGATAACAAAAACCATTAAGAAACATGATTTTTTAAACAAAATACTTTAAAATGTGGAGTGTCACACAGGGAATTGTGGGAATATCAGTTTACAGTTTTTGACTGTAAATTATACATCGATTTTTTTTTTTTTACTTCTAAAAATTGTAAAATTGATAGCATTTTACTGTGAAAATTACATAAAATGTCTGGTAAGAGCTTTTACAGTTTTCCCTGTATATAGTACGGGAACTTACTGTTAACCTATTTACAATTTTTTTCCAAAGCGTTTTTACAATATTTTACCGTTAAAATCACATTCATTTTTTACAGTGTACATAAATATAATTTTATAAAATAAAATATATTATTAATGTTAAGTTTAAAACGTTAAGTTCAAAACTTTATAAAAAATGTTTTCACCAATTTTCATACCTTAAAATAATTGTCAGAAGGAAACTTTTTTTCAAAATCCCTACAACATACCAGTCCATTTTACTAAAATTCTTTGTCATGCTTTAACAGAATCTACAATTGGCCGTTTTTTGCTCAATTATTATTTTTATGATTATTTTTTTTAAAAGCTTTGATACATGAAGGATTTTTTTTTTCTGTGCAAATGAATCAAGATTTTTAGTGATGATTTCTAAAGCAAACATTACTATTTACAAAAAAAACAGCAATTTTCAAACTAAAATAATTGTCATTGAAGAAATTGTGTTTCAAAAGCCCTATAAAAATACCAGTCCATTTTACTAAAATTCCTCATAATTATTTAACAGAAAGGAATAAATGTACAATTGTTCATTTTTTACTCAGTTATTATTTTTATGAATATTTTTCTATATTTTGCGCTTCTGCTTTGTCTTGGTTGAGTTATTCGCCGCAGTCGTGCTCTCGGACTTGTTGAGGTTATCTGGTCGACCCTTAGCTGTTGTAACCAGGCCATTACACGTGCACCTTCCCCTCTGTTGTCAAATTCAGCATTTTTCCATAACTACCTACTCAGCCACTCGGTTAGAATATTGGATGCTTGAAGGTGAAGCACCCTTGAGTATTGTATTGCAGGTCATCCATTACCATAATTGGTTTTACCGACCAAGTAGGTTTCCTTACATAACCCATTTTAAATGTTTAATTGCTCCGTTTTGAAGTTAGTAAGTTAAAAGTGGTGTCTTAGTGTCGTGTTTTGCCCATATAAACAAAATTAAAGCTTCACGCTTATCATCCTTAGTGCAGGCTATGTGGTTTGTTGGTTGTTGTTGTTGTTGCTAAGCTTTGAGTAAGATAGCGTCTGTCACCATTCGGAAAGGCAGCTTGTGTTTCGCTGTCTAAGTTACACTCGCACGGAAAGTCGAACAACAGCCTAAACTAACAGACAGGCTGGTTAATGTTACAGCATCTCTGGCCATTGTCAGGCCTTTTAAGACAGTTGATGTGTCTTATCTGGTCTAAAATCTCCCTTTCTTCTGGCCTTACGATTTCTGTCATGAGTCAGTGTAGATGAGAATGTCCAAAACATGATTAGTCTTGATCATTTTGCCCAGGGCTATTTTTATGTTTAGGAGCATCCCATGTTTTTGATGTTATTTTGATACTTTGGAATCAGAATATGTTGTAGGAGTGTGTGTGTTTTATGTTTGCATGTGTGTCGTATGAATACGGGGGATTAGTGTCATATTTTGAGGCTGTATGATTCATGTGACTAACATGTGTAGGTGGTACTACAAGGGTCTAAAATGGAGATGTTCATTTTAGTCTTTTGGCTAAAAAAAACACATACACACTAAAAGCTTTGAGACATGAAGGATTTATTTTCTGTGTGAATGATTCAAGATTTTTTAGAAATGACTGCTAAAGCAAGAGTTACTATTACCATTAATTATTATTGATCATACTAAGGCTGGGAAAAAGTTTTTTAAATGTTTTTAAATCTCAATATTTTTCAGCCTTTTTTTGATATGTCAATATCAAATAATATCAAATATAAAATATATATATTTTTTATTTTATCAGGTAAACCATCATTTCAACTTGTAGCCAACTACATTTAATGTAAAAGTAAAATACAGTAAAAATAAAAAAGAAGAATGAAGAATAATGAAGAATGATAATCATTTTCATTTATGCCCTTTATGCACTAATATGACAATACAAAAAAATAAAATAAATAAATTTGGCTTTCAAAATACTTTAGTAAGTATATAATAGGTAAATATTGCTGTTTTTTTATGTATTCTCATATTAGAGTGTAAAGGGGCTAAATAAAAATGAACAATTTTCAATCAATTGGCTGAAATGGACAGTTTGAACTGATTCATGGAAATGAATTAAACTTACTTAGTTTTATATTTGCAGCAAAATCATTGCTAAAATAAATGCATAAATACCTCAAATCATGCAGTTTTTTTGAAGAGAGTAAAGCTAGCTAGAATCAGTAACCTAGAAACCCACACAGACTGCCCTAGCAACCACCTAGCAACCAGCCAGAACATCCTAGCATAGCAATGTGGCGATAACTCAGACGTTATTAGCGACAGCAATGCACTGGCAGTCACTCCAACACCCTTTTGTACGGTCAAGCACCACTCAGATTCACTTAATGTCTTAATGTATTATCACTGAATATATGATCTGCGTTATTAATCTCATTTGCCTCCAGAAGTGGAGCTGTTTTTCTTAATAAGGAATTTAGAGATTAGGAAATCAGTCTAAATCAAGGTTATTTGGCACGGTGTTATATTATAAGTGTCAGTTTATATTATAAAATTTTCATTTATCTTTTGCCAGGTTTTATTTGATTTATTCAAACATCACCCATATGATCCAGATACTGTAGATCCAGTGAACCAGGCTGAGTAAATAACTGACCATAAATGTGATTAAACTGTCCGAACATTAAGGTTTTATACGTGTGCTACCATACGTGAGGGGAAAACCACAGGACAGCACTGAAGCAAGCTCTCAACGCCTCAAGCAAGAGTCATATTAAAGTATAATTCAGTTACGCACCGCATAAACCCATTACTCGTGAAATAGCCTGGTGCTGTGAGGAGGCAGGAAACCCGTTTGCACATATTGGATCAGGGGTTCATCACTTGCGCCTTTTCTCATATCAGATATCCACAGTCTCGTTGGATAAAGTCTGTCAGCCGAAGCCTTTGAATTGTGCTGACTGCACCACTCTGGTGAAATATCTCTCGCTGATGTTGGCTGTCGGGTACCTTGAGATGATTGAATGCACAGGAAGAAACCGCAAATGATCTGCACAGAACATCAGGGAGGGCAGGGATCTGACAATTGAGCGCAACAGACCGCTTCTGGAAGCAAAATTCCACTCATTATCTCAAAAGGGAAGTAGATTTTTAACAATAATATGTAAACCTTTCAAGCCTCAAGACAGACCTTCTGTATCAAGATCAGTGTGATTTCAATTTCATTTTTTTTGAAGAATTCCTAGTGAAGATCTACACTTCCCATAATGCTGAAAAGACCTCAACCAATTAAGGCACCCGCACACTAGATAATCGGGCCGATTTTGGGCCCAATTCCCACCGTTCTGACAATCCTAGGTAAAGTCCAGATTATCTTATCAGATTTTCCTGTGGTGTGAGGCAGGGCTGCCAACTCTCACACATTCAGAGCTAGACTCACTCAATTGACACTTTTCTCTCACGCCACTCGTCCATATCCTCACGCAGTAAAAATTAGGGCTGCCCCCTAATAGTTGACTACACTCTAAAAAATGTTTGGTTAAAAACAACCCAAGTTGGGTTGAAAATGGACAAACCCAGCAATTGGGTTGTTTTAACCCAGTGGTTGGGTTAAATGTTTGCCCAACCTGCTGGGTAGTTTTATTTAACCCAACTACTGATCAAAAATGACTATATGGCTGGCTTAAAATTAATCCAAAATAGGTGAGAAATTAAAAATCAGACACATAATTACTAGAGGCAACAATAATAATCAAAAGGTGTACATTTATTAATAAGCAATTTAATAAATGTTTATTGTTTATTATTCATTATCTTATTGATAAATGCTCATTTATTAAACATATTAATAAATGTTCATTTCCAGCATATTTTGGGTTCATTTCAAGCAAGCAATACAGTAATTTTTATACAACAGTTGAGTTAAATAAAACTACCCAGCACGTTGGGCAAACATTTAACCCAACCACTGGGTTAAAACAACCCAATTGCTGGGTTTGTCCATTTTCGACCCAACTTGGGTTGTTTTTAACCCAGTATTTTTTAGAGTGTAACCGTTAGTCGACAAGAAGAGGCTTAGTCGACCAACATTTTATTAGTCGTTTAGTTTTATTTTGAAATTCGAAACAAATTTTGGCTCTCTTTAATCTGGCTTGACAGGCACTTGAACTGATCATCTGTTCCTCTTTACTAGTTATAGCACAAAATAAACATGAATGAACATCAGAAGGTATGCTGAAAGATACAGTACAACTTATGTATCATGTCTCATGTAATCGCTCAATCAGTGTCTCAACCACGGAAAAACATCAGCTTTTAAACAATATGTCATGTAACGTCACATTTACCTCAGAAAAGCCATTCAATGACCATAAACTCAGTAGTTAACTAGAAGAATAAACTCCAGAGTTTGCAAAAATATGCAGTATATTACATATTCATTATATTTTTAGTTTTTATAATATTTTTAACTTATTATAGTGTTTTATCATTATTATTATTATTATTATTATTATTATTATATTAAAAACTGCATTATATGCAATTGTATTCAAATCAGTTGCTAATTTTCACCTTTTTAATATTCTAGTACTGGCTGACAGGGTTCCCTGTATAGTTTACAGCATTAGAGAAAAATGAACATGTACTGTATCTAATACATCCCAATGAATCGATACTGAATCTAATTGAATCTAGATCGGTGTCAATACACAGCCCTAATAAAAACACAGTACCAGTCATTGTAAACATTGTAACATTGTCACTAATGATACCCTCATTTCACGATTCAATACATATCACCATACTGATGAACTATACTAACTCACAATACGATAAGGTAAAAGGATAACAAAAAAAGTACTGTTGATTAAAATGCTAAATTTGGTATTGCATTGGGGGTGGAAATGAATAGGCTTGGACTTGGTGCTAGTAATGGTAATACTTTGGTAATACTAATGGTAACACCAGAATAAAAATATTCATTATTCTGACACCTAAATTTCTTTTAGATGAATATGTTTGCACTCTCTCACTGACTAGATATATTTAAAATAATGTAGACCACTTTTTACTGGTAACATAAGACATTTGGCATTTTAAGAACCCACAAATATTCCCCCATTGCATAATTGTACATGATATATCATATATAGTAGTTTAATATGGTACTGACACTAAAACTCTGCAAAGTTGAATTTTTTCTCACACAGTTATTTTCATTTTGGGTGAATTATGCACAACACATATTGTCACTATCCACAATATGATATTGTTGCCTTTTTGTATTGTGGTATATTGTGACACGATATATTCGTACACCCGCTAGTTAATAAAACTAATAAAAAATGTTTCATTCACCAAATGTTTGACAGTCAAAATACACTTCTTGTGATCCCCAACCTCACTCCAATAGTTCTTACTCTAAGCTGAACTCAAAAGTTGGCAGTCCTGTGTGAAATGTGTTAAGAGAGATTGAATCTGCTCACAAGAATGTCGGGGCCAGACCGATCTCAAATCGTAAATATCCAACATGTTGAATATTTATGATCAGAAATCCTGTTGTGTAGGGGGATCCCCGAGGACAAAGGCACATGCACTCTGGAAATTGATCGAAACAATACTTAATTAGAAAGTGAGCCGATGGAAGACGGAAGCATAGCATGACTTTGTCCAAACCTTTTTCTTTCTCTTTTTTTCATGAATTTTCTGTAAAAAAGCAGTTCTAATCTCTATTTTCCATTTTCCCTTTTT
Organism: Chanodichthys erythropterus; assembly: GCF_024489055.1. Lineage (NCBI taxonomy): Eukaryota > Metazoa > Chordata > Actinopteri > Cypriniformes > Xenocyprididae > Chanodichthys > Chanodichthys erythropterus. The sequence continues at coordinate 51,914,383 of NC_090230.1, read as the reverse complement.
TTTCATTGCACTGTGACTAAACTGAGTTGTGCTTTTGGTTATGTATCTGGAGACACTGCTGTTACATAAAACTAGGACGTGGTGGCATTTACAAACAAAGTATTTTCCTAAGCGATAGTGAATAGCAGAGGAAGAATCCGGCTCTCTTGTCTCTGTACTCTTGTATTTGGTATTATGATAAACACCATAGCGAATACAAAAATCTGAATGGCAGTTTGAAAACATGAAAATACTGTGTGACTTTGTTTTTTCTCCATATGAAGCTGGTGTCAGAAATGGAAAGTTGATCAGCGTTGCCCTTGTGTGTGTTTTTTTTATTGCAGTACACCTAATTAGCCTAATAACAACACATAATTATGACAGATATCAGTCATAGCAGTTCAAATACTGGACAAACGTAAAAATATTAAAGGGTTAGTTCACCCAAAAATGAAAATTCTGTCATTAATTACTCACCCTCATGTCGTTCCAGACACTAAGGCCTTCATTGATCTCCTGAGCACAAATTAAGATATATTTTTCATAAAATCGGATGGCTCAGTGAGGCCTGCATTTCCAGCAAGATAATTAGCACGTTCAAATTCCCAGAAAGCTACTAAATACGTATTTAAAACAGCTCATGTGACTACAGTGGTTCAACCATAATGTTATGAAGCGATGAAGCTTCATGAAGCAGTGTTTTGAAATCGCCCATCACTAGATATTGTTGAATAAAGTCGTTATTTGTTTTTGTTTTTGTTTTTGGTGCACAAAAAGTATTCTCGTCGCTTCATAACATTAAGGTTGAACCACTGTAGTCACATGATCTGTTTTTAATACTTCTTTAGTAGATTTCTGGGCATTGAAAGTGTTAATTGTCTTGCTGGCAATGCAGGCCTTACTGAGCCATTCAATTTTATGAAAAATATCTTAATTTGTGTTCCGAAGATGAATGAAGGTCTTATGGGTGTGGAACGACATGAGGGTGAGTAATTAATGACAGAATTTTTTTTTTTCATTTTTGGGTGAACTAACCCTTTAATAAAATATGACTCAAAAACTGTCAGAGAATATAATTGCGTTTTCGAAAATTCGAAATTTTTCATGCTGAGCATTAGTGTTAGTGTGAACAGGCCTTTGAACTTAAAACCTAATTATATATATCTGAATATTTTGCAATAAACTTCAAATATATTGTTTTAACCTAGAGTAAAAAATCAGTAACTACAAGTGAATGGTGTTTTACCATTGTTTTTGATTCATTACATCATTTTTCAGTGACTTATTGGATGAGTAGTTCATTCTAGGACTGTGTTGAAACCCAATCTATCTTAATTTTAACAAACCAATATTGAATCTTAAAGTCAGCATGAAATGAAAGTTGGAATAGTCTTTTCTTCCCTGTTGTAACTTATATCTAAGTGAAACAGCTTCTCGAACAAGAACAAATGTAGGGCGAGACTTGATTTTGTTCATGGGGAATTGATTGGATGGTTGTGGTTTGCTATTGGTGGATCTCGTGTGAGTCATAGGCGCCAATCCCGTTGGTGCTCCAGCCCCCGAAATGGTCGAGCACCCACGGAAAAATACGAGATATTCTCCATTGATTTTAACCAATAAAAATTCGATTGGAGCTTTCAGACACAATCTTAACCCTTTTTTATAGTTTATTTAAGGCCGTTTCTATGGCGATATTTTAATGGTAAACTTCAAGAGAGCATCCAAGTGATGCGCGAGCACAAATGGCCTTGCTCTCGTTTAGATGCGCTCAAACCATTTTTTTACAGTCTATGGCTCAAACTCTCCTTGCATCAGATATCAGCGAGAGCATGACTCGTGAGTCGCAACAATGCACGGATATAATACAAATGAAACATCCAGTTGACGTTAATTTGAGTTAAGCAACCTAGCGCTGAAACGTGTTGTTTTTGAAATCATACCGAGGAACGTTGTGTTGAGTCTTCAGACATGCGTGTCAATCTATCGCCTGACTCTACTTTCCAGGGAAATCACTAACAAAATGCACACAAACATGTCCCTGCTCTTGATATACAAACATTAAGGAACTTATTTGAACTTAATGAGAAAAAAATTATATGAGGGCAGATTCGAACCACAGATAGTTAGAGCACGGCTGAACCTCTGACTCTGTTTACAAAAATACTACCATGAGCCCATTAGGGAATACGAAAAATAAGTGCGGATTTATCTATAATATGGATGTAATTGGGGGGGGGGGGGGGGTGATGATGTGAGGCACTGGGCACCCACCGGCAGAAACATAAATCGGCGCCTATGGTGTGAGTGACAGGTTTTCCCGCCCTCATGCCAGTAAATACGTCATTAGAGAAGAGAAGAGATGTTGCTGCAAGAGTGAGGGGAATTTTTTTATTTTTTATTATTATTTTAAATACCTATTAAGAAATTGAATGGGAAAATACTTGTGGAACCAAGGCTGCTAAAAATGTGAACAGTAACGTTTGTGCTGTTGAGAAGCAAACCAAATCCATACAGGCCAGAAATATTTATGGAATTGGTGAGAAGGGGAAAGAGGGAGATTTTTCTATGAAGCAAGAGTAGAAAAAAGCAGTGTGGCTCAGAGCCGCTGGTCAAGTGGAGAGAATCCTGGCGGTATCTGGTACATGAGAGAAGCCGTTGAGCAATGCACCTTGGCAGAAGCTGACAGGCCGAGGTTGAAAATTTGGGAAAAATGAGGTGCACTGAATAAATCCTCGCTGCTAAAGAAATACTAGCTTGAGGTGCAAAAATAGTTAAGATATTTTGATAGAATTTTCATAGAATTATTTTTTTATTTTATATTTATTATATAATTATTATTTAAAAATTAAAAATAAATCTTGAATCAAGTTTCTTACCATATACTGTTTTATTCTTTGAATGTATTTATTTATTTTTTTCCCGTTTCTGGAGGAACATGAATTTTTTTTTTTTTCATGCTTCTGCAGCTTTATTTTTACATTTTGTTTCTCCAAATAGCTATTCATGGTGGACAACGCCGCAGACGACTGGAGGATAGCCATGACCTATGAGCGCATCTTCTTCATCTGCCTGGAGATCTTAGTGTGCGCCATACATCCCATCCCAGGCAACTACACCTTCACGTGGACAGCGCGGCTAGCCTTTTCTTACGCCCCTTCCAAGACTGATGCCGATGTGGATATCATCCTGTCCATTCCCATGTTTCTCCGTCTGTACCTCATTGCTCGCGTCATGCTGCTGCATAGCAAACTCTTTACTGATGCTTCATCACGCAGTATCGGTGCCCTCAACAAGATAAACTTCAACACACGCTTTGTTATGAAGACCCTCATGACTATCTGTCCCGGCACAGTGCTGCTGGTGTTCACCATTTCTCTGTGGATCATCGCTGCCTGGACTGTGAGGGCCTGCGAAAGGTGGCCCGCTTTGTTGCTCTGACAGTAGTAAATGGAAGTCAATATTGATGGGAAGATTTTTATAAGATCTTAAAGTCAGACTTTAAATTGTATGAAAATAATTTGATTATATACAGTACTGTGCAAAAGTCTTAGGCACATTAGTATTTTCTCACAAAAAAGTTGGTTTTAAGCCAGTTATTTATGTCTTTTGCCATAGTGTGTCAGTAGGAAATATCAGTTTACATTTCCAAACATTACTTTTACCATTAATTGTTATAATCCAGTGAGATTTTTGTATACATACACACACACACACACACACACACACACACACACACACACACACACACACACACATATATACAGTCAAACCAAAAATTACTCACATTTTTTATATATTTTTACTAGTGGGTGCAGGACGTTATGCAAGTGAGGATAGCAAAATAGAGTAAACTGTGACACATTATACCCAAAAAATCTTCATACAATGGACTACCAGTAAAATTGATAAAACATTTGGAACCAAAAATTATTCAGACACTTTGACCTGACCATGTTTTGCTTAAGTGTTATCTGACATAATTAAGATTAATTTTTCTGACACAGTTTTACTCTGAGATCTTGTAATATTTTATTACCATTTTTTAAAACTATAGTGAATAAACTGTATTAATTAATGAAATGTTCAAGGTGTCTGAAGAAATTTTGGTTTGACTGTGTATATATATATATATATATATATATATATATATAATATATATATAGTGAGATTTGTGTGTGTGTGTATGTATGTATATATATATAACTATACAATTATTATGAATTATGAATTTGTGTTGTGAATTACATAGGTGGCCTTTTTTTAGAAAATGACACTGAATTAATATATACTCATACACACAATTATAATTTTTTTTGTTACATTATATAGTAATTCTCAGTTACTAGGTCACTAGTTTAAAGTATCAAAATGTATCATTTCAGAGAAAAAAGATACTGTGCCTTTCTCTCAACCTGTTAAACCCTATGGAGTATCAAATCTCTCACATCGCAGACCTGTGTGTTGCGTAACCTTTTAAACAACAGTTAAATAGGTTTGGAAACTGAGTCAATTGTGTCCCAACTCAGGTAGATCCCTCAATTAGCCAATTAAGTATTAGCTTACAACAACAACAGTATGTCCAATACTCTGCAGTGGCGTGAGCACTACTTAAATGTATAATGTGAGACAAATTACCACAATTTTCATGGCTGATTGATTAACTTACAATTAAGTCAGTCACTGTATATTGTAGTTGTTTTTTTTAATATGTCATTTTACATTTACTAGATACCATGACAACATGGATGTAACCAGCAATTTCCTTGGAGCCATGTGGTTGATCTCAATAACTTTTCTAACAATTGGATATGGAGATATGGTTCCTAATACATACTGTGGGAAAGGGGTCTGTCTCCTAACCGGCATCATGGTAAATGCTGTATCTTTGTGTACCATACATTTGTTTTTGACTGAGTGCTTAAGGCTTGTGTTTGTTTTGTCAGGGTGCCGGATGCACTGCTTTGGTAGTCGCTGTGGTCGCAAAAAAACTGGAATTAACCAAAGCCGAAAAACATGTACATAACTTTATGATGGACACCCAGCTGACAAAAAGGGTAAGTCTGAAAGAATTTTAGCCTTGTGGCATCTTATGTCACAGATTATTCTTAATCCCTGCAAACCTGTGAAAATAATATCCAGCTTATGCAAAGGGGAAAATAAGATGCATTTATTAAATATAAACAAAATGTGTGAATTAATTTAATGTGACACTCTTCTTACAGAACAGTATTTTGATACAAAATTTTAAAATAAACAAAATTCACCTTAGTAGCTGATTTATAAGCTTTTTGAGAAGAAAATCATCAGTAATAATGTTTGGCCTGACAGAAATGTGAGAAATTCGCTGGCCATGTCAAGAAATAGGCTAAGTATTCAGGGTTTCATTTTTCAAACATGGCTTACTTGGTTAGCCAGATAAGCTTCTTAACAGAAACTAGGTATAAACCAAAGTTTTGAGTTCTTTGGACCAAATTTAAAGGGATAGTTCACCCAAAAATTTAAATTCTGTTATCATTTACTCACCCTTATATCATTCCAAACCTGTATGAGATTTTTTCTTCTGTTGAACACAAAAGAAGATATTTTGAAAAATGTTGGTAACCAGACAGTTGACGACAGCCATTGACTTCCATAGTTTTTTTTCCCCCTAATGTGGAAGTCAGTGGCAACCGTCTACTGTCTGGTTACCAACATTCTTCAAAATATCTTCTTTTGTGTTCAACAGAAGACAGAAACTCATACAGGTTTGGAATGACATAAGGGTGAGTAAATGATGACAGAACTTTCATTTTTGGTTGAACTATCCCTTTAAAGATTAGTCACTTACGCTAATCTTTCTAATAGAGGACACAGTGGTTGTCCACTTTTTGAGCCGCCTTGCTTCCGGAAGTATATTTCCCATAGGGATTAAATAATAATAATAAAAATAATTGGTAAAGTTATAAAAGTTATAAGCCATGAACCAAACCAACCAGCAATGAGGTGTTTCAAACTTTGATTTGAAGCAAAAAAGACAAAGGAACAAGACTTTGTAATTAACAGCTTTAATGATGGGAAAGGACTACAATCCCATGAAGCATTGCAAATCTAGGGAAATAAAGAGAAACTAGGCTTGTTCGATTTGATGCAGCGCTGCACAGACCGATCGGTGGCTGACTTGAAGTAGTGCATGCCGGTGAGAAATTTTGTCTGACTTGAGACAGTGCAAATGCCATGTGACTGTGACGTATGGCTTCAAAGTACCGCAAGAGCGATTCGAGATCAGCCACCTAAGTCAGCCAGCGCAGTTTCTCAAGAGGAGCTGCATGAGCGCTGATGACGACACAGCTGTTTCATGATTGGCCGGGTTCACCGCATGACAACGATCACGTGTGTTTCGTGTTTTTTTTTCACGCCTTTAGTTTCACTAATGCTCACAAATCTGTATTTTTATGTACTTTTCATGTAGTTGCAATGTTACATTAGTTTTTATATAGTATATGCTTATATTGAACTTTATTCTTGTACAAACAGATGCTGTAAGCAGTACATAAAGTATTGAATGAAAATGTCTCTGAAACATTGGTGTATTAGTCAAATATTGAATTTATTTAACTGTGATAAAAAGCATGGAAACGCAGCACGAGCGTCACTACAGGAAGCAGAAAGTGTCCGACTTCACGTCTCCGTTTTAAGCTCCTCCCCGCCTGCACGCAGCTACTCTCGCCGATTGTTTACATTCAGCCGCAGTCGATGTCAAACACAACTACTGACGTGTCATTTGCAGTGCCTCATGGGAGTGGGTGGATGCTAAAGAGTTCTTTAAAAGTTCTTTAAAGAGAGTTTGTTCATCGTGATTCTCTGATTGGTGGAGGTTTTTGCAGAATCATGGGTAATGTAGTTTTCACAATGAACACAATTATCAAAAAAAAAAAAAAAAAAAACTTTGCAGATCACATTAGATCTGTCTTTTTAATTGTTTATAAGTTATTGTTAAAAATCAGTTCCTTGTGGGGAAAAAAAATTAATGAGATTTTTACTTCTGGAATCTGACAGTTTCACTCTAAAGTCTTACCAAAAGGATTGTTTTCAAACAGGTTTCCTAAGCAGTCTCTTATCTGTTATATGTTGTTTTGCCATTTTTGCAGCTCCTGTCCCATTCACTTTTGTTGCATTAAAAAAAAAAGGTGTAGCTAGTTGGCTAAATCATGTTGTTTGATTGCTAGCAAGCTAACTATTCAAGTAGAAATCCCAGGTTTACACTATCCTAAAATATATTTTGCAAACCAAGTAAGCCACGTTCAGACATTGGGGCCCAGGATGCCTCAGCAGAACCTTGTGCTGAATGCTACAATGCTAACTCTCCCACAGGTGAAAAACACAGCTGCTAATGTTCTCAGGGAGACGTGGCTCATTTATAAAAACACCAAGCTGGTGAGGAAGATGGACCACGCCAAAGTCAGGAAACATCAACGCAAGTTCCTTCAAGCCATTCACCAGTAAGTCAGACCTCTGGAGACCCTTGAGGACTTCTAGCGCCCTTTGTGTGTGTGTGTGTGTGTGTGTGTGTGTGTGTGTGTGTGTCTGTTTTTCAGTGCGAGTTAACCGGTTTGAGCTCTGAATTGTTTGACACCTGTAGCCCAGTGTAGGAGCCGCTGATGATGGATTCATTTTTGTCATGTTTGAATGGGTAAATCTGTTTGTACCAATTTTTTTTTTTTTTTTTTTTTATTTGCTGATCTGAGATATTTAGTATCGCTCGTTGTATTGATGCTCTGTTCTTCCATTATAGAGTTAATTCAGCCCTCAGTAAGGCACTAGTGAGGACACTTGCTTTTGGTATTTACGAGCCATCTAAAAGTGGACATAAGTGCCCTGTAAATGTCACATTCATCCAGTGACTGATTATTTGGGATACCCAAAAGGGAAAATGGGAATATAAACCCACCTCATTTCATCTGAAACCTTCTGGATTGTAGTTTCTTCACTATGTTTTATTTTCAGCCACTCCCAGAGATACTGGCTTGAAATTGTGGCCTTTAATGTTGGGTTATAAAGCACTGTACCATGAGTCTTTACCACAGCAACACTCTTTTCTCAGGACACAAGACAAACCAAACAGCTGAGATGCCCTTTAATAGTAAAAGAGACTTAATCATTCTGAATTGACTTTTATCATTTACAGTACATTTACATATAGTTTTTTTTTTACACCTAACACTAATCTTCTACTATCTTTGTCTTTTAATGAGAGTAGTTTATATTAAACTTCTAAACTATATAAAACAATCTTTTATGTATGTAAAGCATATTAGTGTATCAAAATAATGGGTCAAAATTCACAATACCTTTCAAAAGTTTGAGGTTTTTTGAAAGAAGTCTCTTATGATCACAAAGGCTGAATTTATTTGGTCAAAAAAAAAAACAGTAAATACAGTAACATTTTGAAATATTACCCTTTAAAAATTATACTTATTCCTGTCATCAAAGCTGAATTTTCAGCATCATTACTCAAAAGAACAGAACTATTTGAAATAGCAGTCTTTTGTAATGTCAAGTCTTTACTGTCACTTTTGATCAATTTGCTGAATTAAAATTATTATTAGTAGTAGTAGAAGTATTATTTTTAATCTTACTGACCCCAAAGTTTTAAAAGGTCATCAGCTTTTATTGGAGATAGTTTTAAATTTAGTGAAAAATCCTTACTCTAAAGGTAATCTTTAAAAACACTAATAATTTAACCTTTAGCAAATCTCAGAATGAATATCTATGGTTTTTATGTTGTATATTATAATGTTGTGATGCCTAAATTGTATAAAACAATTGATATTAACTTTTAGTGTTTTGTTTAATTTATTTAGTCAAAATAGCGTGTAATCTAATATCAGCCATGTATTAACTATCGAGCATGATTATCACCTTCGCTATATTAGACAGAATTTCTGTATCTCATGCTTACAATTGTTTTTACTAATGCCTGTTTAAACTGCTCATGCAAGGTACAAAAATCTTATTTCCAAAAGTGCTCTGCCAAAATGTTTGAAAAGGTTAAAATGATCAGGAGACACTCTTCAACAAGACCTAAGGAAATACTGTAATTGAACTGAGCTGAATTTAGGTGTATATCTCAAAGTAACAATATCAAAGCAGTGAAACGGCTTTGAAGTCCATGGCTGACGCTGTAATTGTGGGCCATGTAAGCTTATATTGAATAAGGAGCATCTCTAAAGCAACTGGAAACCATGACGAATGTGGAGAGCACATCCTATCGTCCTTTACTCCTGTTTCACTATTCATGAAGGTGTCAAGGGACGAGTTTCACCGCCTTTCATTTTAGGGTTCTGTCAGACTCTCTCTTCCTTTCTCTGTTTTCTCTCCTCATTTAAACTTTATTCATCACTCTGTCCACTTTTCATCTGCTCTATAACATTAGTGTTGTGACCATTTTAACGCTAGCTATAAAGTAAACATTAAATCATTTTTCAGCGATAAGATTTATTTGTGCTGTTAAGCTTTGAAATGTATGGTCGCAGTTTTGAGCTTGAGGGGACACGTTTCATGCATTTAGATGAGAGTATTGAATCCCTTCTGTTTATTTTGTCTCGCATTGGTCTTTATAATTAGCTAAATCAACCATGCCCATGAAGACAAATATTCATTATTGAAAGATGTTCTTTACGCATAATTAGCTAAATCGGAAAAATGAAAAACATTGATAAAAATTTCCACCAATATTTGCAGAAAACATTCATCTCATTTGTAATTTCTTATTCCCTTCATTTGTTCTGCCTCTGTTACATCAGTGTTTACTAAAACAAACCACTAAGCAACCACCTTATCTTTGTAGCAACAATGCAGAACACCTTAGCAACATCCATCCTTCTACTCGGCAGCATCCTAGCAACCATTCAGAACACTCCTCCTTGCAACCACTTAGTAATGTCCCTTTAGTCTCATAGCAGCCACCTAGAATTTAATGGCAATCACATTGCAACTCCATACTCACCAGAACGGACCTAGATTTCTAACAAGCTAGAAAGCTTTCAGATTCACTAGCAACCACATGGAACACCCTGGCAACCACCAGGTAGACCCTAGCTAATACATAGAACAACCCAGCAACCACCTAGAAAGGGGCCAGATCTAGGCATGGGCAGGGGTTGGCTGAGCCCACTTAACGTCTGTCTTGCCCACCCAGTCAGAGTTTAGGCACAGATAATGTTCTGTTTTTACTATTCATGCATTGATTAAAAACCATATGAGGTGTGCTGTATGTGGAGAAGTTAGATTAAGGGCTGTAGAATGTGTGTTATATGCTCACGAGGCACTTCAGTCTGTATCACAAGTAGGGCTGGGCAATAAAATGATAACGATAATTATCGCGATATAATTTTTGATGATTGAATGATAACTAGAGTTCGATAAATGTTACGCACCAAAAGCGGAACTACTTATTTTAACTGTGCCACACGGACCATTTATCCGACCATTTATAAGATTTGATATTTATCATGATAATTATCGATATAGACTAATATAAAACATTTTATCGTGATAATTTTTTGGCCATATCGGCCAGCCCTAATCACAAGCGAAAATGGGCTGAAATATTTGCGTGCAATCAAGGTGCTAATTACGTTGCCTGGAAAATCCAGCGGATGAGTGTGGTCGCCATTGAATCAATTCGATTTCTAGGGCGGAGCAAATCCGAGCAAACAGGAAGCGGAGTAAACCAATCAGAGAAAGGCGGATATGACGTTAGCAAAGCGACAAGAGAGTCAACAGACAAAAGTAAATAAACGGCCCCGGGCAAGCACAATAGTTTTTTGGCAAGAACAGAGAGTAGTTTAACATGGCTAGCGCTAGAGAGAGCGATGTTAATGACTTGTGTCGTTGTTGCGGTAAGAATTTGAGAATACGTGGTGTTATTACCAACGGATATTGAAGGGACTTTTGCTGCACTAGAGTGACGCTGTTTGCGTCACTGAAATAAACAAATCTGATTGTATCTTGTAGAAAATATATCATTCTGGACTTGCCAGGCAACTAATTACGGGGAGTTTAATGTATCTTCAAGAATATGTATCTTCATATAAAATGGGCATAGCAAGAACATAACATAAAGCCTTTTTCACACTAGTGTGTTTTCGTTTTTACAGCGTTTTAAAATGAAACAATCTTTGTCTATACTGGCGTTTCCACTGCGTTTCAGAAACGATCTCCGTCGACACTACACGACTGAAAACCCATGTCACATGACCACTCATGCACACTTGGCATGCTTGTACAAGTGTAAACAGTTGCCACTTGCTCTAATAATAGCTTGCCTCTTGTGCATGTAGACAGCTGCAGTATTATGAAATGCAGAGTTTAACTGCACAATGGCTGCTAAAATCTATCTATCTATCTATCTATCTATCTATCTATCTATCTATCTATCTATCTATCTATCTATCTATCTATCTATCTATCAGAATTCCCAAGCTACCATCCATTATAGCAACCCCTAGAACTAGCAACCACGTGGAACAACCATGCAACCACCCAGAACCCCTAGCAACCACCATTTAGACCTTTGCAAACCTTAGACCTTAGACTTGAAAACAGAATGATTAATCAAGATACTTAGAACAACTCACCCTTGCATCATGGCAGTGAAAATTTTCTTCAGAAAAATAACAAATCTGTTTTTCCTCTATAACTCAATCACCTTGATTCATAATGTAAAGTTGCTAATGATAGAAACAATGTATTCAAACTTGTGATTCAGTCTGCTCTGTTTCACTCTTGCCACAAGATGGAATTAGATGCTGTCGGGCTGTGGTTTGCGTGATACATCACAACTAATAACGCCGAGGGAAACTTCACACAATGTCCTGACTCTTTTTATAGGTGCATGCATAGCTGAAAGAAAACAGTCTGAGATTGCTTGGAGCAGAGTTTTAGGGAATACAGGCGAGCGGCTAATGTTCAGTCAGGGCACATAAACCACAAGCTACTGCTCACACATGACGACACCACAGATTAATGGTCAAATTGCTTCCAGCTCTTGAAAAACCATTAGTGTGTGCTCTTGTGTTTTTATGGTTGTATATGTGTTCACATGCCTTCATTTAGACTATATGCGAGCATCAATACAGCTGGTCAGGTGTGCGCGCGCCAGTCTTAACAGACATTTGTGGTTTTCTATCTTCTTCTTTAATTCGTTTTCCTTGTTTCTTTTCAGTGTCCTTTATGTTTTAAGAGCGCCTGGCCCAGTTCCAAACCCATAAAGACAGGAAACTGCCGTCGCAGGCCTAATGTAAAACTTCCCAGTTGGCTCCATCTTCCCTAATGGCTACGGCGTTTGTCCTTTAACACAGAAAACATGCCGTTTTGCATAATGAGGACGACTAGGATCGATTTCCACTGAACGAAGCCGTTCTTATCATGCATTAGTTCTAGGATAGCAAGTCTAGTATAACGCTGAAATTATCTTCAGGCCATCTTCAGGCCAAGGTACGCTTTAGATGTCCTACACATGCTGAAACCACACAGGAAATAAGGAACACATCATGCTTTTGGAGGTCTGTTTGTCCTTTGATGTGGAAACAGGTGCCGGGCTGCGATAAGCAAATGCGCTGTTGACAGGGCAATGATGATGGGGATCACGATGAAGGTTACGAGTGGTGGCTTTGGGGACGAGGAAAGAACGTCCATGGTATGCGTGTGCAGAGCGTGAGGAGAGGGGAAGGTGGTTGCGTGGGTGGTGCCAGCTGTAACTCAAGCCTGTGTGTGCGGCATCCCATGCACCACCTGCTGTGCCACCAAGCCCCTGCTTTATTCTTCAATGGGGTCCATAGGATCAGCACACTTGGCCAGGAAGTCGTTAGCTAAATGAGCGGCACAAGACTGACACACAGCGCATCTGCCGCGTTAATGAAGATCAGACACAATCTGACACGCTCCAGTAATAAGCTGCTGTTTTTTAAGGTGTTTTTAAAGTTTTAAATTTTAAAATTTTATAATGTGACTTTTAAAGTTTTTTTAAGTGTGATTATATTAAAATATTTACTTTATGGTTTAAGATAAAGGTTGAGTATCCAAAGAGTACAAACATTATGGATTTGTGGTGCTTTCAAAACCAGTATGTCAACATCTGCCTCAACCAATGCTGTGAGTTTGGGGCGGAGCTACTTGTGTTGAAAAGTAAGGGGTAAATCGGAATGCGTTTTTGTCTTAAAAAACATGCAGGGCAGTGAAATGGAAAAAAAAAAAAGGTCTAGAGACAGAAAGTTGAACTTCAGCGCAACGAGACACTGAAAAGGATATGAGCGCAACCTTCAAACATGTCCGTCTAGTACATGTTTACATAGAAAAACAATGGAAAAGTCGTGCAGTGCAATCGCTACTTTTAATTAGCCACTAGCTAAACTCCTTTTTTCAGTAGTATTTTTTGAAAGTCAATTTTCAAAATAGTTTAGCTTTTCTAGTTACAAGCTACTTTTTTTTATAGTGTAATGCTATTGTCATGATCACCGTCTGTTCCTGTCAGTTCCCGGACTACATCTCCCATCATCCTCTCTGCCACTCACCTGCACACACTTAACACTAATCACTAATCACCACACCCAGCTGCAGCTCATTACCAGGACAATAAAAGACTCTTACACACATCACCTCACTGCTAGGTCTTGTTTTCCCAGTGTAACATTTCCAAGCGTTTGTCCTGTTTATCCTGTCTGTTCCGGTTCCTGTTTCTGATCCCTGTCTGGTTCTCCTGTCCTGTGATTGATAGCTGCCTGCCTTTTGACCACTGCCTGTTCTCTGACTACGATCCTGCCTGTCTCTGATGTTCCTGTTTACCCCGTTTGACCATGCCTGTACGACCACGCTCAACATTTAATAAAGCTTCGCATGTGGATCTTACTCTGAGTCCCGCCTTCGTTACAGAAGACCTAGCCACACCCAGATCCAGCAGCTTTGTTGGGCGTCCTAGTCCCAGTATGGATCCCGCAACACATCTGGTCAGCCTTCGTCAAGGTAACTGCACCCTGGAGGTTCATATCCAGAAATTCCTGGACATTGCCCATTTTTCTGATTTACCGGACTGTGCCCTCATTGACTTTTTTGCTTATGGACTAAATGAACCTCTTAAGGGTTATTTAATCGCCAATGGTCCCCGAGGGACGTTTATGGAATTCTTGGACTTTGCCCTGCTTACCGTTGGTTCACGTTTTACTGTGGGTGTCGCGGGGAAATGCGACACCATAGTAAATCACGTAATGGACGCCGCATCAAAGAACATTCACAAAATGGCGGCCACCATTACAACAACACCAGTCTATGTCCCAGCTGATCGCCCAGAGTCACGTCACGTCTCCGCTGATCGCCCAGAGTCACGTCACGTCTCCGCTGATCGCCCAGAGTCACGTCACGTCTCCGCTGATCGCCCAGAGTAACGTCACGTCTCTGCTGATCGCCCAGAGTCACGTCACGTCTCCGCTGATTGCCCAGAGTCACGTCACGTCTCCGCTGATCGCCCAGAGCAACGTCACGTCTCTAGATCAGTTCTGGAGCGGAGAGGGTTGCGTTCCAGTGTGACTGATTCACCGCTGATTTCAGCACGAGCGGCTGGCATTCCTAAGCCTCCGCCGGCCGCGTCGCACTCAAGCCAGCCGGCCGCGTCGCACTCAAACTCGTCGGACGCTACGCTCTCAAGTTCGTCGGTTGCAACGCTCTCAAGTCCGTCGGTTGCAACGCTCTCAAGCGCCCTGGATGCGATGGACAAGATGGCTGCTTTGCCAGTGCCCACGGGCAAGATGGCCGCCCCTGCAGTGCTGAAAGATGTAGGGGGTGTTCCAGCCATTGAGTCCGCTCCAGAACCTGCTTCAGCCAGTGAGTCTGCTCCAGAACCCACTCCAACCGGTGAACCCTCACCTCACCCTAGGAAGAGGAGGAGAAGGAGGAAGAAGGCTTCTTTAATTCCTCAAGGCTCAGAAGCCTTTCAAGAGGCCGCTGGGGGTCCAGAGACTACTCCAGAGGTCTCTCCCACTCCGCCCAGGTGTCTCGCTCTGCCGGCGCCACCTGAGCTCCTCGCCCTGCCGGCGCCACCTGAGCTCCTCGCCCTGCCGGCGCCACCTGAGCTCCTCGCCCTGCCGGCGCCACCTGTGCTCCTCGCCCTGCCGGCGCCACCTGTGCTCCTAGCCCTGCCGGCGCCACCTGTGCTTCTCGCCCTACCGGCATCTACCGAGCTCCTCGCTCTGCCGGCGCCATCCAAGCTTCCAGCCCTGCCGGCGCCGCTCAAACGCCTTGCGCTGCCAGCGCCACTCAGGTGTCTTGCCCTGCCAGCTTCACCCACACGCCTTGCCCTGCTGGCGCCACCCGAACTCCTTGCCCATGAACCTGTGACGGGCCCCGCTGAAATCCCCAAGAACTTTTTTGGGGGGGGCAGTATACCTAGGGGTGGGGAGCTGGTGGGTGGGGACCCTGCTCAACCACTGCTGTCATGGCCATTAATGGACTGTAGGCCACTAAGGCCATGTATGGACTCCGACCTGCCGTGGCTGCTCAAGCCGCCTGACCTGCCGTGGCTGCCCAAGCCGCCTGACCTGCCGTGGCCGCCTAAGCCGCCTGACCTGCCGTGGTTGCCTGAACCACCCGACCTACCATGGCCGCCCAGGCCACCTGACCTGCCGTGGCCGCCCGAGCCACCTGACCCGCCGTGGCTGCCCGAGTTCCAGGGGCTGCATTGGAGATCCCGTTCCTGGCTGCTACTAGATCTCCAATGCACCCCCCCCCCCCCCAGCTGTTCCTTCACGTCGCGAGGACGCGCCTTCCGGGAGGGGGGCGTTATGTCATGATCACCGTCTGTTCCTGTCAGTTCCCGGACTACATCTCCCATCATCCTCTCTGCCACTCACCTGCACACACTTAACACTAATCACTAATCACCACACCCAGCTGCAGCTCATTACCAGGACAATAAAAGACTCTTACACACATCACCTCACTGCTAGGTCTTGTTTTCCCAGTGTAACATTTCCAAGCGTTTGTCTTGTTTATCCTGTCTGTTCCGGTTCCTGTTTCTGATCCCTGTCTGGTTCTCCTGTCCTGTGATTGATAGCTGCCTGCCTTTTGACCACTGCCTGTTCTCTGACTACGATCCTGCCTGTCTCTGATGTTCCTGTTTACCCCGTTTGACCATGCCTGTACGACCACGCTCAACATTTAATAAAGCTTCGCATGTGGATCTTACTCTGAGTCCCGCCTTCGTTACAGCTATTAAAAGCTATAGCCTATTGCTGTTTTTGTCATTTTATGATGTCTTTCTTTTAATATTTAGTTAATTGCTTTGTTATGAATCCCTTAGGGCATATTTACATGACAACAATGTACTATAAACGGATGTTTTTCCTTCACGTTTTTTGTGTAATGCGGATCCGTGAAAATGACTAAAAACGCTGTATTATTCATGCCAGGCCAGTAGTTGGCAATGTCACTTTGCAAAGAAACACTATGCGCCTATAGACTGAACACATAATATGCATGTGCATGTCCTTTTTCACAAACTCACATTTTTATAGTTTACATGGAGATCATAACGAAATTGTTTCCAAAAACTTGCACTTTGAAACCTGTTTTCAAAAGTTTGCATTTTCAAGCCCCCAAAAGGCCTTTGTCGTGTAAATACACGGCCAAAACACAAAAAAAGTTTTCCGTTTTAGTTGAAAACGGTGTTGTGTAAACAGCCTCTTATATAGATTCTGAGTTTTTTTTTTTAGAGTAAATTTGTTTGTTCATGACATCTGAGTTTTAACAGCCATACGGATAAAAGATAGAAAATTGCTGCATGTGTGAATGAAAATATGGTAAATTTACTAAAAAAAGTTAATCTAGCAATTTTACTGCAATTTAATGTGGTTTCATGGGTGAAAGTAAATTTTAGTAGCTAACTACTTGTTTTAAAAGTTTAGCTTAGAAGTTTGGTAAGTTTAACAACAGCAGTCATGAGGCATAGCAAAAGGGAATGTTTTTGGTCGGAAACACTCTAATTTTGCTAATCTAGAAAATGGTAATGCAGAAAAGGGCAAATAGGATGGACGATTGCGGATGTTGTGCTGAAAGGACTTGTTGGGATTTTGGGGACGTCAATGTTCACCTGATGTTCACCTGATTACTGTCTGTGTCGATGGAGGTTGCAGGGAGATCTGAACACAATAATCATGCCACATTTTAACTGTTGTTGTGATAATTCATTTGTCTATTTTATGTTTCCTTTTTTTCCTGTTTGTGTCAACACAATGCAATAGAGCTCGAAAGTAAGTCTTCGCCTCACCTTTAGATACAGATTTGTTGTGTGCATGCAAATGAGAGCTTGTATTTCTATCTAATGACCTTAGAAGAAAAAAATGTACGCGCCCTCATTTGATAAGTGAAATTCATTCTTTAAAAAAAAATTACAAATATTTTTGAAGTGTATCAGGCATTATTAAATGTTTTACTTACACATATTTAAAAAAAAAAAAAAAAAAAAAAAAAAAACTTTTTTCAACAAGAAGAGTATTAGAATCAATTAAGGACAACTTTTTGACCATTTAGCACAATTGTTAATTGGTAGAAATTGTCAAGAATATGTCCAGGTTTTTGCTCTAAAATCAAAAGAAAGAAAGAAAAATTTATATATTGCTAACACTGCCTATTTTTAGGACTTTTTAAAGTGTTTTTTTAAGTATTTTCATGGCATTAAAGTATATAATTTGCATTACTATAGTGTCAAGTATATATATATATATATATATATATATATATTATGATAGTATTTGTTGTACTAACTTGATTTAAATGAATATCATGAAAATAATGTTACAATGCCAAATTTCTGAATTATGTTACAAAATTATGTATTTTTTCTTTTGATTTTGAGCCGAAATGTGACCTGGAGATTTTGTGAAATTCACTCAATAAGCATTTTCGGCATTTCCTTAGCTGCTCTGTCCTAAAACCAGCACTGCCACAGACAAACTAAACCAGCTATACATTAGCATTTTATTTAGTGAATTCCAGTTATCAATAATAGAGGGTGTTTTCTTTCCATTGTTGCATGAATGTGATTATTTGGGACGTTTAATCAGACAGACACTGATTAAAAACTTTACTTTGCTTCCATGAGTCGAAGAATGACTTTTCCTGAAATGTTTAATTTATGTCCTGTTTCTCAAATCTGTTTCGTACGGCCGTAAGCATCTTTGGGCTCATGGAATCCTAGTTGCTCCTGAAAAAACATTTGTCTCCGCATATCCCACCCTCCTCCCTTCAGACACCCTGCCACCACCCCTTCATTTCCCAGTTGGATGACCGGTAACTGTGCAGATGTTAGCCAAGGCAACGACCAAGTCCTTAGTCATAATATGGATAAATCAGCTTCTGAATATTGCCAGTCCTAATGGACGTGTCCTCACATCTCCTCCGGCCGCAGTCAGCTGTGGCATTTTCAAATGCTGAATTATTTCACGAAGCCTATGCAGCGAGGCAAACGTGCATGAAGTTTGCTTCAGCTCCACAGCACTGCTATGAATGATTTCAATTTTTCACTGCAGCCCAGACCAGCATGTGGTGAATCAGACTGACTGCAAGAAAATGCACACAGGGAGAAAGAAACAGAAACAGCTCAATGTCTCGGTGTGGGATCGTACGAGCAAACAAGAGCTCTCAGACGCGAAGGTCAGCAGGTGCCCGAGGGAGCCTCTGGACGACTTTTATCCCAAAATGCACTGCTCCCTTTGCCCCAGCAGGAGCTTATGTTCACCACACACCCGTCTCACTGAACAGAAAGAGCCTCATGAATGAAACTTGGTTCGTGTACAGCATGTAGGCTGCCGCTTTTCTCTAATGTACCCGTGATGTCAAAACCGGACGCTTGCCAAATGCATTAGTACAATAGACATAGAAATGTGGTGCAAGGCCCTCCAAATAAATTAGATTTAGTTATATTTGCTTTGAAAAGCTTTTCATGTCTTTAACGATGACATGTAGTTCGTCTCTCTCTCTCTCTAAACGCTATCGGTCATCCAACTGTAAAATGAACCTTAATGGAGCCATTTTCTTTAGACATATTTATTGTACAGCAGTATTTCAACAATACGAATTTAAAAAATAAAAACAATTATTTTTGAGTACATGAAGTGCCTAGTTCCCCATTGCTGTGGGAATGTTCCAGTCATATTTCACCACAAAAAAATAAATGAATGATTTATGTTTTACTTAAAGAAAATTCTAATTATTTTAGGACCATTAATTAACATTATTTTCATGACAGTTTCTTCTTACTTCTATAATGGGACAATATATATATATATATATATATATATATATATATATATATATATATATATATATATATATATATATATATATATATATATATATATATATATATATATATATATATATATATATATTAGTTTATTGGCTTTAATTTATGCTGATTCAAATAAAAAAAAATTCACACAAAATCAATTATAAAAATGTTTTAATGTGCAGTAAATTTAACAGAAAATATATTACTGCCTTTATGCTGATTTAAACTGAAAATAATCATTGTATAATTGTAAATTTTGTTTTGTTGACAAGCTATTTTATATTATAATATATTTAAATATAAGTTAAAAGAATAAATATATGTTATATAAAAAACAAAATCTATTATTGCCGTAATTACTGTAACTTTTGTTTACTTGAATAACTTTTACTATAACATTCTAATTAATATAAATATTTAAAAAATATTTATATTATATATACATAAATGTAAGTTGATGATTAACTTGAGGGCAAAAAGTGATAAAAATGTCAATCCAATCAATGTTAATGGTCCTAAAAGCAGGTTTAATTTTCTATATACAAAATATAATTCCTTGTTTATTTTTTTGAATAAGTGGTAAATAATCTGATCTGGCCTTGTTTTTGTTTGATTCATTCAGTAATCTTTGGACAGACTTAGACATGTGGTGCTTTTTTGCGCCCTCCAGTGGTTGGCAGCAGAATTGCAGCCTTTGTATCATTATACTACACTCTTAATGCAGTTCTCCGGGACGGAAATTGCTACATCTGGGCCAATCACCATCCAGTCCCCAGAGGCCGCCCATATTCTCTCCTCTCTGATCTGTGTCATCAAACTCTCACAGTTTAATTAGAGAGTTTTACTCAGAGCTTAATGCGTCAGTCAGTCTCCACAATGAATTGCTAATTGTTGCTCTTTCTCGGCAATGATTACAAATATCTCCAGCTGTGATTCAATCCCCAAAACAGAGTTCCGCTTTCTTGTGTTTCTCCCTTGTGAGTTTGGAAACATACTGCAAACCGCAATTTGTGTGTGTTACTTGCACACGTCTCGCAAGAGTGCTGTTTGCAGTGCCCTTGAGAACGAGAGAAGAAAGCACTTAATGTATAGTGAAGATAAGTAGTTCCTATGAAACCTAATTAAATGGAGATGAATAATTAATGCTAGTAGTATGGATTTGAGTGAGAGGGTTGGTTTACAAAGCTGTGTGATGTAGTATTCAGTTCTTAAAGGCTGTTTATCTCCACTTCCGTACAGTACGCAGTGATCAGTTTAAAATATAACAAAACCAATATTCATCAGGATTCTTGGTCGTTATTTTAAAGGAATGTTCCAGGTTCAAAACAAATGACACTCTATGGACATGCAGTCGAGTATCTCAAAAAATAATTTAAACTGTTCTTCAGTTTGTAAAAAAAAATAAATGAAAAATACTGCATTTACAGCAATGCACTTACAATTGAAGTATATGGGGCAAGGTATTCAGAAGGGTTTAAAAGCAGAATGTGAAGCTCAAATTTTTGTTAAAGCACTGCAAAAAAATGTTATTTTAACTACAAAGTTCATAAATCATCCTTTTAGCAAAGTACTAGTTCATTTCTCTTATAAGCAATTTAACATGAAATGACATTCATTGTTTGTAAGCACGCCTTAAAGGGGTCTTGACATGAGAAATTAAATTTCCATTGCATTTTTGGACATAAAAGAGGTCTTTGTATCATTAAAACATCCTGCAAATTTCATAGCTTAAAACGTCATTGTTATAAACAAAGCATTTCTTTAATCAAGCTCCAAAAACGGCTCATTTTCATATTACGGGATCTGTGATGTCACACAGGCAAATACATTTGCATATGATTGGCTGCACAGCAGGACATCGACAAATAGTCATCGCACCATAGGCCCCGCCCACTGGCATTCAGTCGCTTAACGGCTGACATTTGCCTACTCAACCCATTATAATCACTGTCCACACTAGATACAGTATACAGATACGCTTTCAGTTTCTGATCTACTCCATGTGCTGTTGCAACAGGACAAATTTAGGAGTAAAAAAAAAACGTTTGCTTTGACGCGTCCAGTTTAAACGGCTCTTTTGCATCTCTGTACAGACTGCAGAAGGATCCCAGCATCAAAACATGTGGATGGTTTATTTTAATTCCGTCCCGGATCTCGGGTGTTTGATCAGAACATTTGACTGCAGATTGTTTTGTAAACAAGGCACAGCAATGGAGAGTTCACACAAAAATTGTTGAAAGATGAAGCAGCCAACTGTATTAGATCTGACAGCAGCTGCATCTTAAACAGTAACCAAATGATTTTACGATGTTTTGTCTGTAAATGGCGGTTTATATGGGTAATGTTTTCAAAACACTTCAATCATAACAGTAGCAGTTTACTACTTAAAGCATCTGCCCCTTAAAAACAGTATATTGAATTTTTTGTGCGAAAAAAAACGTAATCAACCTTATAAGGCAACCTCAAGGAACAAATGAAAATAATAAAACAAATCCATGTCATGACCCCTTTAATAAATAAATGTAAATATGTTTGAATGTTGTTTCATACCCTTACACATATAATTTGAACGTTACCAGGTTCACTGGTTGTAAATTGTCATTAAATAATGGATAAAACTATGTATAAACAAGGTTAGTAAGCAATTTTTGAGTTGTTTTAACTTGTTTAAAGTTTAATACACTGTGGCCCGATTTCACAGGGCTTACTGGTGCGTATCTTGAGACAAAACAGTGGCACTAAAATATTATAAGATATGTCAGTGCAATTTACTTTCAGTTAAAACCGCTCAAACATGCATTTTAGTATAGGGATTAGATTTAAGACTTGTCTGTGAAACCGGGGGTACATATTTTAACATTTATTGCCTGGCCCCATAGACTTCTACCATAAGTTTATTACGGTAAACATGATTTTCACCATCCCCCCCCCCCCCTTAAATTTCAAACTAAACTCTAAATATCTTTTTAGACTAGAAGTGACTGGTTTGTCAATTTTGTCAAGTTTTGTAAATATTTTGTAAGAAATGTAAGTCAATTCTGTACTTTTTTTTTTTTTTTTAAAGGTTTCTAATCTATAATTCATCCCTACCTCACTAACCAAAAAGTCTCTCATCAGAGCCCCTGGTGTATTTTGTATGCAAAAATAAGGTCATTATATTTTCATAATTTCCATTGGATGTTGTAACAGCATTGCTTTGTTCCTGTAAAGAGGTGTGGAAAAGAATATCCCTCAAAAATGAAGAGACCTTCCTCGCCCACAACCTCTTCCCACTGAAGTTTTTACTTGCATGCGCCTCAGTCCTCCTTCAATCCCTGCATTCTCTCCTCATGTCTTGTGCATGTCCTAGGAGTGCTTCCGAAATGTGTGGCTTGTGAATGGAGAACCTGTCAAAAGATTTTTATACTGACCGCTTGCCACTATTGGGCTCTGAATGGTCTTGTGTTCAGATTAAGAAGTGTAAAAATGGAGCAACGCAAGCTGAATGACCAAGCAAACTCTCTAGTGGACCTTGCAAAGGTAAGATACCTTTGAGTGAATGTTTGACTAATGCATGATGGAAAAACAGGAGGTCAGTTTGTG
This sequence comes from Chanodichthys erythropterus, assembly GCF_024489055.1. NCBI lineage: Eukaryota > Metazoa > Chordata > Actinopteri > Cypriniformes > Xenocyprididae > Chanodichthys > Chanodichthys erythropterus. The sequence goes on along the minus strand of NC_090230.1, from coordinate 51,891,504 downwards.
TTTAGGTACAAATTCTAAAGCTCACATGTGTTGTAAGTCTACAGGTGTCAAATGAACAGACGAGATTTCAAAATGTGATTTGCTTGTATGTTTCTTTATGTTTTGTCTACAATATGGTTTTTGTATATGGTACAGATTATTTGTCTTCTTACAAAGAGCAACTAAGCATATGGTTGATGTTAGTTAATTTATTATTTTTCCTTTACGAAATGTTTTCACGTTCGCTTTTGTTATTTATTTCCCTCTTGCTATGCACAATTCATCATGCTGCTTAATGGCCTGGAAAAGCTTTCATCTCCTGAGGAAAAAAAAAACAAAACTGATGGGATACCTGAGATGTTAAAATAGCCTGATAAATTTGAAGCGCTGCATTTGCACTTCCCTTATGCCCATTTTTTAGTCGGACTTAAGAGCGAGCCTTGGGGAACACCAGGCATGCTGCCAGCCTGACTCTGCAAAACCCACACAACCTGGGAAAGGGATACACTTGAGATCTGATGAGTCAGCTTGAACAGCCTTTCGCATGAGCGCACGCACGCTTGCACGCCGAAGCTGTGACATTCAAACATCCGCAGTGGTCATATCCCAGCAACCTCTGTCTGGGTTTTGTCATGAGAGTCATTAGTTAGTGTTACCCAATTACCCTCCTGTCCCGCACCTCCTAAAGAAACCGGAGAGGGTGACATTGAGGCGGAGCGTGATGTGATATGACTCATACTGGTTTCTGCCTCCTTTTATCATTGCCGTAATTGCCTCTCACCATCAGAGGGCGGTATAACATTAATCATGGCAGCAGCTGCAAGCAGTGGCAATGAATCCTATAATGCAGCTTAAAATAACTTAAGCAGCTGCAGTGCTTCTGCAACCTTCAGACAGCCCGCAGGCCCTGATACGGCATGTCTGCAATTTCTGTGACCCGTTTCTGATTTTTCATGTTCCTCCATTTCATCTTCTTTAGCACTTTTAAAAAGAAATTATTAAGACAGTTTCTTCATATTTAGTGGTGTTTGCTAAGGCAAGTGTCACTGTTGCACATACTTAGGGTGAGGGATTTGAACAAACCTCTAAGCCTAAGTATTAAACTTCATTGCATAACTGTCACACACTGTCTGTACTACAGACATGATTAGTGATTCAAATCATGTGGCTTTTTGAGAAAAGGTGTGCTGTTATTTTTCTAAGCCATCAGCCTTATGAGTTTTACCTGGTGGACAATAAAACGGGAGAAAAAAAACACACTGAATTAAAGTAAAGAAGAGCTGAGCCATATCTAGAGACCAGATCATCAGTTTTATACTCTTTTAATTTATGTCAGTTAGCATCCACCCAGAATACTTTACTAGCAACTACAAAAAAACTCCCTAGCAACCACATAATAATGTGCTAAAAATAGAGAGACCACCTTAGTAGAGATATGGCTTTTTTATGACTGATAGCGATTTATTTTTTAAGTGTATGAAAACCGGTGTGCTGGGTTTTTATTATTGTTTTATTTTTGCTTTTTGACATAATTAAATGAGCTAAATGAGACTACAACAGACATAATATGCATTTTAAATAATTGCTAATTATTAATTACTGTTACACATTTATAATTTGAGACAAAATGGCTATTAGAAAAAAAAGATGTGTAATTATCCAAAAAACCCCACATTAAATACATTATTTTGTAATGTACACACACACACACCAAACGTTGCCATTTATCTTCTGACCCAATATTTTTACGCAGTATGCATTGTTAAGGTGCAGAGGCCGATAATGGGTTTGATTGATATTTGCACTTTTTTTAATGATATTTAAGCTTTTGTGCATATTGGTAAACATTGGTCAGACCGATTATTGTCTGAGTATCGATTTTGAAAAAATATTGGCAAAAGAGTGAAAATCTTTAAAAAATATCTGTCAATATGATCATCGGCATTCTCCACACCTTCGTGTGAGCAAATAGCAAGCATTTCCTCGCAGTTAAAGGGATAGTTCACCCGAAAAGGAAAATTCTGTCATCATTTACTCACCTTCAAGTTGTTGCAAACCTGTATGAGTTTGTACCTTAGATATTTTGAAGAATGTTGGAAACTGAACAGTTCTGGGGCACCATTGACTTCCATAGTATTCATTTAGTCTACTATGGAAGTCAAAGGTACCCCAAAGTGGCCTGGTTACAAACTTTCTTCAAAATATCTTCCTTTGTTTTCAACAGAAAAACAAAGAAACGTTTGGTACAACTTGAGAGTGAGTAAATGAAGACAGAATTTTCATTTTTGGATGAACTATCCCATTGAAAGTTGTATTTTAGCATTGTTATCAATTGAAAATACAGACCACACAACTCTAGTCTTATAACACCAGGCTATTCGACCAATGATTTATGAATCTCTGTTAATTATAACATTTTCCTGGCTTCATCTCAGACTCAAAACATCATGTACGACCTGGTCTCGGACCTGAACGAGCGAGGCGAGGACATGGAAAAGAGGATTGCGTTGCTGGAGACCAAACTGGAGACATTGCTCAGCAACTTACAGGCGCTTCCAGGCCTCATCAGTCAGGTGATCAGCCAGCAACACCGGGACTTCCTGGAGGTGCAACTCCAGCCATACGACAAACACAGCAACGAGCGCTCGCAGTCCGTCTCCCGGCGCCGATCGTCTTCCACCGCGCCGCCCACTTCTTCCGAGAGCAGCTAGAGCTGCCAGCCCAGCCGGCATCTTCGGAGAAGACTTTCGCCATCATATGGCCAAGTTGCATTTTACTGTAAAGCCTTATGGTTTCAATAAAGTATTATCCAAATTCTGATGACTCCATCAGAGGTTACGGGGGATAATGCGTTTGAAATGGATAACTTCCACACATATCTTGTCTATTTGTTTTTTTTTTGTTTGTTTGTTTTTTTTTTACATCAATAAATGATGCTGTTTCTCTGTTGACAGGATCACAGAGAGACTTTTCTCAGTAACTAATGATGGAAAGATCAGGTGAGCAAGTCCTTCCGGGGGACTTAATTCAGGAAAGCAATGTGATGACCTCAAAAGGCACTGAATGGTGCCCGACTAGTGCTTCCTACCGAATTGTCTGTCTCTGCGTATGTGAATGAGACCTGACCTGTTCCTTGAATCAACAGGCATTAATAACTCTTTATTGAGGAACTAATAGCATGTCTGCTCCCAAGATGGGCAGATGAGGAATGCTTCCCCTTCCTGTCCAAATAGCGAAAACCCTAGATTTACACTCTCAAAGGAAAGCATATATCTTTTAGGTTAGAAACGGCATCAGCTGTAGTGTTCTTCTGTTGTTAGGCCTCTAAAAGTGACTATTCCAGGGGCCATGTTGCGAACAATTTACTCCTCTCGAAATGAATGCATCTGAATCTATACTTGCACTTTTTATCATTGCACTTCAATGCTTACTGACTATAATATGAATTTATGTTGCTCATTCAAATAAAAAGACACCTTTAGTCATAAGATAATGGCCAGAATGTACAACGATAATGATTGTGTAGGCTACGGCAAGGGCAGCAACGAGACCTCAACTGAAATGACTGTGCTTACAATGTAGTTGTTAGATCGCTGCTGTTATTGCACCAACGTTTCAAACTCTCCATTAGTACCAATGGCAATTGACGTATCTCTATGGAATAGCTGAGAGGAAACTCTCTCGGTTCACTGTGTGCTCTACACTTAAGCAGTCTTCAAAACGAGAAGAGATCTACTGGATGCTATTTATAGATCTATTTGTAGATCTGTTTAAGAGCAGCAACTATCTTGTATATGTTTGGAAATGCCTATTTTTGTATATTAATGAGGACAAGCACACCTCCAAATGCATATGTCTTTCTCGAAGGATGTGTAGTAAAGAACTGTGTTTGAGTGTGTAAGTGGAATGTAGAACCAAAGCTTTCAAAATGGGCAGAAAGTAGGGAAATGGATGGTCCTCTGGAAAACCTTATGATTTCCCAGTAAGCTGAACCGTACCACAGTACTGTAATGGATTTCTCTGGGATGTCTGGACTCTGGATTCATATCCTGTGAATTCAGCCTCTGTTTTTTCAGACTTGTGTTAAAGGTTAAACAAATCCACAGCACAAATCAAAATAAAGGACTTTCATGCTTATTTTCCAGTAAATCAGTCTCACACCACTCTGAATGTGAACACAAATGTCTGTCTGATGCAAAGAATTGATTACTGCAAGACTTTATTGTAGAAGAGAATATGACCGGTTCACCGTACTTTACTATCATTTATTGATAGCATGTTATTGATAGATCTGTGCACTTTAGATTCTAAAGATATATGATGGGTTCATGTTGGATATATTGGTGCATTTCATAACCTGGCCCAGCAACAACACATCCCAGAGTGTAATGTCATTAAGGGGTTAGAGAACCTAACGAAATGATGGTGGATCCAGCAATTTCACCAACATAGAAACTATGAGTGATTAAATACTGTATGCAAAATGAATATAAACAATAAAACAAAACTATTTAACAGAAAAGTGTGTGTTTGAGCATTGATGTTTTATATGTTTCATGACGTAGTCCCTTGGCTATGTCGCTAAGTTAGCTAAGCTTTGAAGCTGTCTATGTGATATATAATGGTTAGCAGATATAGGCTGTAAAATGTCCTTCTCTTCTGAAAACAGAACACAAAATACTGACTACTCATCTTGTACTCAGGGGCGTATACAGTTTTCCCTCTCAATCAATTACTTTCTAGAATGAGAATATAACAAAGTGGTAGGCCACGTAAATTCACAGAGCGGAGTCAGCGCATGCTGAGGTGCACAGTGTGCAGAAGTCGCCAACTTTCTGCAGAGTCAGTAGCTACAGACCTCCAAACTTCGTGTGGCCTTCAGATTAGCTCAAGAACAGCGCGTAGGGAGTTTCATGGAATGGGTTTCCATGGCCGAGCAGCTGCATCCAAGCCTTACATCACCAAGTGCAATGCAAAGCGTCGGATGCAGTGGTGTAAAGCAGTGGTTCCCAATCTGTCCTGAAGGACCCCCAGCAGTATGTTGCCCTTATTTGTCACACCTACTTCAGGTCTTGCAGTCTCTACTAATGAGCTGATGAGTTGAATCAGGTGTGTTAGATGAGAGAGGCATCCAAAATGTGCAGGGCTGGGGGTCCTCCAGGACAGGTTTGGGAACCACTGGTGTAAAGCACGTCGCCACTGGACTCTAGAGCAGTGAAGATGTGTTCTCTGGAGTGACGAATCACACTTCTCTGTCTGGCAATCCGATGGACGAGTCTGGGTTTGGTGGTTGCCAGGAGAACAGTACTTTCCTGACTGCATTGTTCCAAGTGTAAAGTTTGGTGGAGGGGGGAATATGGTGTGGGGTTATTTTCAGGGGTTGGGCTTGAACCCTTAGTTCCAGTGAAAGGAACTCTTAATGCTTCAGCATACCAAGACATTTTGGACAATTTCATGCTCCTAACTTTGTGGGAACAGTTTGGGGATGACCCCTTCCTGTTCCAACATGGCTGCGCACCAGTGCACAAAGCAAGGACCATAAAGACATGGATGAGCGAGTTTGGTGTGGAGGAACTTGACTGGCCTGCACAGAGTCCTGACCTCAACCCGATAGAACCCCTTTGGGATGAATTAGAGCGGAGACTGCGAGCCAGGCCTTCTCACCAACATCACTGCCTGACCTCACAAATGCGCTTCTAGAAGAATGGTCAAAAATTCCCATAAACTTCCCAAGAGAATACAGGCTGTTATAGCTGCAAAGGGTGGGCCAACTCCATATTAAACCCTACGGATTAAAAATGGGATGTCATTAAAGTTCATGTGCACGTAAAGGCAGGCGTCCCAAAATTTTTGCCAATATAGTGTATAATACATTTTTATGATGAAAAAACTGCAGGGCACCCTAACATAATTGATGATGTAGCCTAACAAACTCAAGCTTTTGAGATCACCATGTATATTTAATGCCTAAATAATTAATTCTAGGTAGAACCTAAATAATAAGTTGAACAAAATAAAAATAAATAAATGAAGTAAGCACATTACTGATAAGCCTGGTGAAGCAGCTTGTTTTCAGGTTGCGGACAAGTGTCTCTTTCCATACAGTTTTCTCAAGTGCTCGTCTGCCAAGGTAGTCCTGCCTCCCAAGCTCTCACGCTATTAGTGGAGAGCAGCCTCTAAGTTCTCTATTTGGCTAAGATATTTTATTGTTTAACATTTAAAATGTACATTTATAACACTATACGTTGTGTTATATTACCTTGGCGTCAAATTACAGAACTCTGCTGCGTAAGTGTAGCCTATATCTAATATGACTGAGGGAGTGACGGCAAATTTTAGGCCTACATCTTTCTTCTGATCAACAAAATCAATCTTTTGATATATTCTCTCTCTCTCTCTCTCTTGGAAAGTCTTAGAAACATTTTCTTGGATTTTTTTCTGTTATTAGGGCAAATGGAAATACAATTATATTTCTTGTAGTTTCCGTTCACCTACAGAATTCACATGTAGTTATTTGGGTTTATTGTTCACAATATTTGCTTTGTTAATGTTTTGAAAGCATGTTGTCGTAATACGAACACCCAACTCGGAGGAGCGAGTTTCCCAGGTGAGCTTAAAGGCAGTAGCAGAGCCTTGTTGTCACCAAGACTGAACGGTAACACTTTACAATAACAGTACATGAATAACCATGAACTAATACCTGAATTAATAGTTACTTCAACATGAACTCATGATTAGTTGAGATATGAACTAATGAAGAGTGATCCTTAACTACGACAGGAGTCATAGGGATTCATGCATGAAAACAGAAGCCTTAACTATGCGTTAATACATGTTTGTTAATTAATGCATTAATTAACATTTAGGGTAAACTAAATCAAACAGTCTCTATAAGAAGGAATAATACATATTTGGACTTTGAAATAAATTTAAACAATTTATTATTGTCAGAATTTAAACTACTGACATCAGCAGCTTCATTATAAACATCACTGAAAGGCACAGGATTAGTTTGCCATTATTTTCACTGACCCTCCTTATTAAACATATAAAATACTAAATACACTATTTATCTTAAAAGGTCTTAACATTTTTTGTGATATTCTTTCCTATCAAACTAAACTACTGTGACTTACATCAGTTCCTAAAGAAACGGTTCCCAAAAAAATAACCAAACAGGAAACATGAACTAAGGTCAGGGAGTGTTTGCTGGGATCAGAATCAGAAGTTCACTCTCCATCCAGACGCAGGCCGTGATCATACTGTACCTCCATTCTCTGACTTTTTGAAAAGTCACACAACATCACTTAACTGGGCTGAATACTTATATAGTTGTGTTGGTACAAGTGTATTTGATAGTAAGTTAATGATGATCATGAGCTGAATTTGGTAAGTAGTTAACAGTGAGTTAATTATGATTGCGCCCCCTCAAGTAAAGTCATTACATAAGTATACATTAACAAACCATTAGTTGATGTTAGTATATGCTTAGTTAATAATGAGTTAATTATGATTGTGCCCCCTCAAGTAAAGTCATGACATGATGCACATATCACACATCATTAACTAATACATGAATAAACACTATAGAGTGCCATCCTTATTCCTTTACACCCCGGTACAAAAAAAAAAAAAAACTAAAATAAAAAGTATTTGTATTTTACTTTTATTTATGTAATTAAACATATATGGACTTGAAAGCAAGCCATAAACATACCTGTAAAGACACACATAAGGCACATTTACATGTAAAATCGCGCGCGTCCACAAGCTAATGCTAATCAAAGCATATACATTTAAACGACAAAAATACAAATACAGTTAATAACTGCACATAACCTCCTGAAAACCCCAATAAAACATACATGTATATATGTCTTTAATTATTAATTCGGCTTACCAAAGCAGTCAACATTTATTAGTTTAAAATGCCAACAACACAACAAACGCGCCAAGAGAAGAGAACACCTAGCGTGCGCCACTAATGAGTGTCCCGCCAGAAACAAACCCTTCATACTTTAGTTCTGGGAATAAGCTAGGCCTATGTCTATTTAGCTATGACTAAATGTAAATGAACTATAAAAATCAGAAAACAGTTTAGATCAAATTAAATTTATTAGTGGTAGTTAGTCTATTTTCCACATTTGATTAGACAGATCTATGTAATTAATGGCTATATAATCATGTGCCATTGCAATTATTTGTCACAAAGCTGCAGATGGCAGATTATGATATTACAGTGTAAATTATGACAGTATTAAATCACGTTTAATTCAAATTCAGAGTACTTCTTGTTTACTCTTATGGAGGCTGATTTATTTAGTTTACCCCTAAATGTTAATTAATGCATTAATTAACAAACATGTATTAACGCGTAGTTAAGGTTGCAGTTTTCATGCATGAATCCTTATGACTCCTGTCGTAGTTAAGGATCACTCTTCATTAGTTCATATCTTAACTAATCATGAGTTCATGTTGAAGTAACTATTAATTTATGTATTAGTTCATGGTTATTCATGTACTGTTATTGTAAAGTGTTACCGACTGAACACCTTTTTCAGTATCTGTCTATATTGACATTTATGCTTGGTATTCCAAAATATCTATAATAGCATCTTCACTAATATCTCTGGAAAAGTGGAAGAAGTTGCTAAGTAATTTTCAGGGGAAGTTGCTAAAGGAGGGTCCATTTGTTGCTAAAAGTTGCTAAATGATGTTGTGATTTCATTGCGTGATGAATATTACTATATTTTAATTGTAAAAGTAATATAAACATCTTCATGATCAGATATTTTTTTAATACAAAGTTGAATTATTGTTTACATTTTATGCAGGCCTATTTTCTTATTAACTATAAAACTACACATTTTGAAAAAATATAGATTTAAGCAGTGTATTGGTAGTTAGTGTACACTTTAAGAAAAGTCTGTAAAAACAGGGCACAATGTACTGTGTCAATATGAAAGAATTATCTGTATTGATTTTTTCACAGGTGTTTTACTTGTGTTTAAAATTACAGATTGTATTTTGTGTTTTAGGGTTACACAGGGTTGCAACTTAACAGATAATGTCCTAGCAGAAAATTACCAATACCTTTTTTGTTTTTCTACAATTGTTTTCCTACAGTGTACCTAACTGAACAACAATAGGTACAAGCTAATAACATGTATCATAAACAGTTATTATAGAACAATTGCAACTATCAACTTAATTCACATATAATGTGTGTACTGTTAGGCATCTTTCTTCAGCTCTCTCAAGGCTGATGTGCTGGCTAGCTGTTTAATGGTTTCCTCTTATTGTGTAATTTGGATGAAAATATGTGCCTTTTTAATTGAGTCACTATTCAAAAGTTGCCAAATACATTATAAAAATAGCTACATTTATTGCTAGGTGCTTTTTGGAAAAGAAGTTGCTAAGGTAGTCTGAAAAGTTCCTAAATGTAGCAACAAAATAGCTAAGTTGGCAACACTACTGACTGGAAGTATTCACTCTTTTCCAGTAGATGGAGCCCTTTTGTCAGGCACGGGAAGAGGCAAGATATCGCGAGAACAGAGCGTGGCATTAACTCATGGCAAAGCATGTTAACGGTGTGCTTTTGAGCCAACAAGCTGCTTAACTAATTAAGTAACATCAACTTTTTATTTTTCAAATAACGACTTTGAAAGGACCAACGCCAAAATGAGTTTACTCGCCAAGATAGCCGAAATCGAGAACGAGGTGGGTTGACTTCTACAGTAATGTGTGAAGTATAGCCGTTAGCACTTTAGCGCCAAACCCATTCAATAGAGAATCCTACTGCATTTCATAAATGAACCTGAGATTAAATAAACCAGTCAGTTAAATCTTACATAATGGTAAAAGCTAGGAAAGTGTGTTGTTGTCTTGACATTGTCATTGTAACTGCGGTTTCATGAACTGACTTGTGTGCTGCAGATGGCTCGTACTCAGAAGAATAAGGCCACAGCTCATCATCTGGGCCTGCTGAAGGCTAGATTAGCCAAACTGAGGAGGGAACTCATCACTCCAAAAGGAGGCAGCGGAGGAGGCACTGGAGAGGGTCGGTGCTGCTCCATCATCACATACACATGCTACAATATCTTGTTTAAAGAGCTTCACGCACCTGTTTTTATAAGGAGGTCCTGAGTGATTAAATGGTGGTCTGTTATCACTTTGTGTTTTCCCCTCAGGTTTTGATGTGGCAAAAACTGGTGATGCCCGTATAGGTTTTGTGGGCTTCCCATCAGTGGGCAAATCCACTCTTCTGAGTAACTTGGCTGGTGTGTATTCTGAGGTAGCTGCCTATGAGTTCACCACACTGACAACAGTACCAGGAGTGATCCGCTATAAAGGAGCTAAAATTCAGGTGAAACTCTTTGGACTAGTGCATCATATACCAGGCAGAGTGATTGTAATAGTGTGTTCTGTAGGGCTGGGTATTAGTGAAACAAATTTCACGATTCGATTCTGATCTCAATTGGATTCTGTATTAATTTATTTGAATGTACATTAGGTGCAGTACATGCTAATTATTCTCAAGGAAAAAAATCTCTCAACTAATGCTTGTACTATACAGGGAACCATCATTTTGTATATTATAATATTAATGCAAAAATTAACTGATTTGCATACAAACATTTACATTGCGCATAAGGCAGGTTTTATAATAACTTTTTAGTGATATAATTGTTTCTACTCCTTTTTTTAAATATAAGCGCATATATTTTGAAAAACTTCTGAGGTAAATGTAACACTACATGACATTGTTTACAAGCTGACGTCTTTCCACAGTTAAAACTCTGATTGAGCGATTACATGAGACATGATACATTTCAGTAAGTTTTACTGTGTTTTTCAATAGGGCTGGGTAAACAATATCGATTTTAATCGATTCTCAACAATCTAAACAATGTTACGTAACATCACGCTTATCGCAGAAAAACATATTCAGTGACCATAAACTCATTAGTCAGCTAGAAAAGTGAACTCTACAGAGCAGCATTCTGATAAATATAGCTGTGCACTGTTACATATTCATTATTATGGTCTTCAATATTTAATGCATGTTTAAATAAATCAGATATGACAGCCACGTTTTAAATGTTTATATAAAAAAAGAAAACGAATTGGAGTAGAAGTATGATTATGTAAGACTAAACTTCTTTTATTGTAAAAAATACATAATTGAGTGTAATTTAAGTGTTTGTATATAAATAAGTTAATTTAAACCTTCAATATTATAGTACAAACTGACTCCCATGTGTAGTTTACAGCATTAGTTGAGAGATCTTGAAAATTTGCCATGTACTGTAACCGATATACTACATCCCAAATAATCTATATCGAATTGAATCGAAGTTGTAATACCCAGCCCAATTTTCAAAACACCTTCTGATGTTCATAACTTATAGTAAAGAGGAAGAGATGATCATTTCATGTGCGCCATATAAAAAGAACACAAATTGTTTGATATTTATTGTTTGAATTCCATAATAAAATTGACAGCATTTGAAAGCTAAGACATTGTTTCAAATTAAAGCAACAAAGCACAAGACTAAAAGATTGATTCTTGGGATTTAAGGATTTTCATTAGAATGAGAGTTTAAAATCGAGAAATTAATATTTTCAACCCAGCCCTAGTGGTCTGTGAAAATAGTTTGAGGCCCTTTCCTTTTTGGCTTCACAGTTTTGCTAAATGACTAAAACAAATAAAACATTAAAGTTTGACCATTTTTATTTGTTTTATTAGCTCCTGGATCTCCCAGGTATCATTGAGGGGGCCAAAGATGGCAAGGGCAGAGGTCGACAAGTCATTGCTGGTAACAAACTATTAATCTACAGACTCTTATTTGACGACACTTTCAGTGCACTTTTGTCTTTTTAAGTGTGCTTCTCTGATCTTAGCGTTCCCTAATCTTACCTTCTTCCAACAGTTGCTCGCACTTGCAACCTCATCCTGATCGTCTTGGACGTTCTAAAGCCTCTTGGACACAAGAAGCTCATTGAACATGAGTTGGAAGGTTTTGGTATCCGGCTTAACAAGAAACCACCAAATATTGGCTTCAAGAAGAAAGACAAGGGTGGAATCAACTTCACAGCTACTGTACGACTTCAGTGTGCTATTAATATCGCATACATTTATAAAAGTATATAAAAAAATTATTTATAATGGAATATTGCAGTGGCTATTATAAATGATTTATCCTTGTACATCATTTTTTTTTACATTATAAAAATAACCTCTTCCCTCCAATAACAATTTTCCACTCTTTGAGAAGCCTTTTCAGCCGTATATACATCACAATAGAGATGAAAACCAATTTTGGTTTCATGCCGATTTTAAACAGTTCTTCATAACATGAACATAATTTGTATGTCTTTACATGTTTTGAATGTTTTAAATGTTTAAGTCATTTCATCATTGTGAACCATTTTATTTACATCTTTTGCATTCAGTAGCGTGTTAACTTCTGTTTCTTAAGTGTCTGTTATTAATCAGATCAGTTGTTTACAATTGTCATCATGCTTTTATGTTTTAGTGTGCTCAAAGTGAGTTGGATTCTGAGACTGTGAAAAGCATCCTTTCTGAATATAAGATCCACAACGCGGATATAACCCTACGAAGCGACGCTACAGCTGACGACCTCATTGACGTGGTGGAAGGAAACCGGTAGGACCATATTCACATCCTCCATCTTGAGGCATTCTCACTTTAGAAGAGATTTCTCACATGGATGTTTTTCCTCTCCTCTAGGGTTTACCTCCCCTGCATCTACGTACTCAACAAAATCGACCAGATCTCGATTGAGGAGCTGGACGTTATCTACAAAATCCCTCACTGCGTGCCAATCTCAGCTCACCACCGCTGGAACTTTGACGACCTGTTGGAAAGGATCTGGGACTACCTGCAACTAGTGCGCATGTGAGTTACGTGTTCTGCTGACCTTGTTGCAATGCATTCTGGGATTGCATGCTTGGTTATGCTGGTCAAAATTATGGCCAAAGTTACATGCATTCTGGAGCAGAACCTTGCAAGCACTAATGAAAATAAGTGATTTGCTGTACACATTGTCTACTGAAATGTCACTTTCAGAGAAAATACCCGGTGTGAAGTTTACAGGAACACAAATTGATCATAATGTTCTATTGTCTGGTGTTCACTGCCAGACTTTAAAGTTTACAATATACACTATGTATCATAAAGCCACAGCAGAATGAATAATAACAATAACACTGATATATTTTACAGCTACACAAAGCCTAAAGGACAGCTTCCTGATTACACGTCACCTGTAGTGCTTCCAGATGGAAAGACATCTGTTGAGGACTTCTGCTTAAAGATTCACAAAAACCTCATCAAAGAGTTCAAATAGTAAGTGACTTCAGAATTTTTAAGGAGGCTCTTGTGTTTGCATTTATGTATTTCCTTTTTAATTCTGTACGGTATTGTTCATTTGTGTTGAGATCTGATTTAAATTCCTGATGGCAAATGGCTCTGATGTAATGGCAGCACTGGTTATCTTTATTTCTCACACATGAGCACAGTATCTTAAAGGAACACTCCACTTTTTTTGAAAATAGGCTCATTTTCCAACTCCCCTAGAGTTAAACAGTTGAGTTTTACCGTTTTCTAATCCATTCAGCCGATCTCCGGTTCTGGCAGTACCACTTTTAGCATAGCTTAGCATAGTTCATTGAATCTGATTAGACCGTTAGCATCGTGCTTAAAAATGACCAAAGAGTTTTGATATTTTTCATATTTAAAACTTGACTCTTCTGTAGTTAAATCGTGTACTAAGACCGACGGAAAATGAAAAGTTGCGATTTTCTAGGCTGATATGGCTAGGAACTATACTCTCATTCTATATCTCACTCTCATTTAAATATGAAAAATATCAAAACTCTTTGGTCATTTTTAAGCACGATGCTAACGGTCTAATCAGATTCAATGAACTATGCTAAGCTATGCTAAAAGTGGTACCGCCAGAACCGGAGATCGGCTGAATGGATTCGAAAACGGTAAAACTCAACTGTTTAACTCTAGGGGAGTTGGAAAATGAGCCTATTTTCAAAAAAAGTGGAGTGTTCCTTTAAACTCAGTTCCAAGGTTACAGTGTACAATGCGTTACTTCCTTTGGTTGGGAAGACCTTGTTCCTAAAATCCTTTGCAAAAGAGCCTTTGCAAAAAGAAAAAAAGACAGTGCATCTGACTCTTACTTGCATATATTAATATTTGACTTGTCCTTTAGTTTTTTTTTATATTTAGTCTCTTTTGTGTTTTAGTATAAATGTGTTATTTGCATGTTATTTATATACTATTTTATAATACTATTACTAACATTTACAATTAATTTTTTATATATTTTCATTCTTTATTTTAATTTGTTTTTGTGCTTTTGTCATTTGTATTAGTTTTTTTTTTATATTTCTGTTTTAGCCTGAGTAATTTTAGTATTTCAAGTAAAAAAAGGGTTTTTCATCTAAAATTTACATTTTACAAATTATAAAACTTTTTTTAATACTTGTTAATTGCAACACTGTTTATCTGATTCTGCCCCTTTAAAAAAATCAATCTCAAACTTAATGCTCCTAATGCATTAAAAAAAAAAAAAAAACTATAAAAAAAAAAAAAAAAAAAAAAAAGTAATTTAATGTGTAAAGCCACAGTTCACTTTTGGGTCAAAACTGGACCGAACTGGACTGTTTATTTGTAACAATTTTTTTTATATGGTTATATCTCTTACATTTTGTTTAAGAAGCCTTTAAAAAATTTGTGAGGGTAACTAGTTTTTGCCAAAATGCCATAGTTAACGCAGATTTCGTAAAGCTCACACTGTTTGTAGGAGACACCCCTTTTAATGTATGGTTTATTATTAATTTATTATATAATTTAATTAGTTTTTTATTAATTTTCTGTTAAATTAGTGTAAGTACTTGGTAACAGTTTTTAATTCCTGTTAACAGTAATTTGGCAGAACCTGTTACCGTGGTAGAGAAGGACTTTTGTTTTGTTTTTTGTTTTGTTCATTTCAAGTGACTCCCCAGAAAAGCAAGTCTTTATTACTAGGGATGCACTGAAATGAAAATTCTTGGCTGAAGCCAAAACTGAATATAATGAAAGACTTGGCCGAAGACTGAATCCTGAATGCGGTTTTTCACATTTTTTCCTCACATTTATTGTGCCAGTTTTTTCACCATTGCATAAATTACATGATCAAAATGTGCTTTTTTACTGTTTTGTCTTGCTTTTCAAAGAAACAGTCAATTACAAAACTACAATTTAAGAATATTATTTAACACTGAACATTTTTTAAGATTCCAACAGACATCATACCAACAAAGCACAAAATAAATTAAAATAAAAATCATTTTTTATTTGGCCAGATAACATACTCTGTATGCCTACAACTAAAAAGTGCATTGAAAAGAGTGCAAAAAAGTGGATGAACCCATAACAAATGAATAATCGTCCTAGACATAGGCCTTATTAGCCTACTTCTTCCTGAAAAATAGCAGGTTCTTCTTTATGAAAAGTAGCTTCTTTCCTTTCTCACGTGAAAGTCGCTTCCTCTTGTCATCGTTGACATGAGATGCAGCATTAATAAACAGTCTCTCTCTGTCGGTGCTTGTGCATTGATCAGACAAGTACCTAGGACCAGAATCGTTAAATATTTAAATATTCCCTTTTTTGACAGTTGCTCATTTCAAAACAGTGATGACTCCGAGATAATGAAATTCAGCAGAACAGTGCCTGCCAACGGCCATTTTTGTTGCATCTTTCTCAGACACTTTAAAATGCCTCCACACTGTCGACATGTTTGCTGCATTTAGAAAGCCTGCGTGCCTCACTTTACTCTGATTGCTATTTGGTGCATCTTCAAAAACGTCATTGTTCGGTAAAATTTATTTCCATCTTTTCACTTACTTGGCTGAACACTGAAAGTGCTGTATTTATTTATTGCTATTTTTGGCTGAATAATTTTGGTTGCCGAACATTCAGTGCATCCCTAACCTGTCGGTATGAATTTGGTACGGTTTTTTTGTTTTTTTTCAAAATGTGTCTTGTCAATGAAAGAAGATTTAAAAGTCTTTGTAAAACAAATGCTACTGTGTTGAAACGTGCCTAGCATCATCTCTTTCTCTTCTCTGCAGTGCACTCGTGTGGGGGTCGTCAGTGAAGCATAACCCGCAGAAAGTCGGAAAAGACCATGTGCTAGAAGATGAGGATGTAATCCAGCTGGTCAAGAAATAAAAAGACTCTGATGCTTTGCATGATCATTACACTTCAAATAAGAAGTAATAAGACATTTCTAAATGCCCCGAAGGTTCCCATGGCACCAATGTTGTTATTTTTTTGACTCTGACAAAGTATTACTGTAAATCACACAAATGCATTGGGCATATTAATGTCTCTTCATTTGAATTTTGCTTGATTTGGCATCAGAAATGGTTTGAATGCAGTTATAGAATAAGTGCATCTGTGGGCTACAAAATAAAGTGAACTTCAATAAAACCCTAATATAAAAATCCATGGATGTCTAAATGTGACAGTGTTATGAATGACAAAACATTTGATTCAAGTCTTTTTGTTGAATTGTCAGCATTGTTTACCTGATGAACAAAATCAGCTGAAATATCTAGTCGGTAACCAGCACTTCATATGGTTTAATCCAGTAGTCTCGTGATCACATATAATACCCTCCCCCGTTGTGACAATCAATCACTCAGGATAACCAGGCCACTTAGCGGATGAAACGAATGGGGAATGATACACACCCAGTCAGAAGCACTGATGCCCTTAAATTGCCCCACTCACTAGGGACATTTGACATTTTGAATGTGTGATGAGTGCAAGCTGCTTCAAAGGTTAATCAGCCAAAAAGCCTTTTTATTTGCTTTTGCAATTGAGCTAATACAACGTCAACAATACTACAATTAAAAACGATTCTTATGGCAAGTAATTTTGTATAACTTTATTTGTGATTTTCAGACCTGGAATACTCATGAAAATTACAAAGTAGTATAGTGAATACACATATTTCAAGAAGTTCTATTGATGTACTATATTCATTGGCTGGTAATTGCTCATTGTGTGTGCTTGTAAGAATCTATAGAACAAATTCTTAAAATGCTTATTCAGTAATCACGAATGACATGAAAATTCCCTATAGAAGGCCATCTTGTGATGACTACAAATGTTTACGTCTATTTCACAATGCAATTACTTTTTAGTTATTGGTCAGTCTGCTTTAAGATGTGGCAGTGCAAAATAATCTCTCAAATTGAGATTAAACAGCAAAATGATCTACCTTTTCAAAATATCTAGAAAAGGAGATGCACTGAATGCTTTGTTGGTGTTCTTGTTTTTTTTTTTTTTAATTATGTAAACTCAAATTATTTGGGTCCCGTCTTTTTCCATTTGAAATGATTGATTAAAAAGCATCATACCAGTCACCCTTTTCACAAAACAATAGCTAATGCGGACAGTACAATAAATAATTTTCTCAAAGAAAACATAATTGAAAGATGCAGTATGTTATCATTGAGAACTTAAAGCGCAGCGTCAGCAAACACTTAAAATCTGGCATTCGTTTCTTCTGGTGAGGTTATTGAGTTCATGGAGATGAAATGGAGGCATATCCAGGCATTGATCCGAGTCTATTTTTTAAGATGGTAGGGACGTATGCCTATGGCAGAGGAACCTGCGCTCACCCATCAAGCTCCGCCCTTCCCCCACCCATCTTCCCCTGCTGCACTTTCCCCTGTAAATTATAGCAGCACTTTAGCTAATGAAAGAGTTGAAGTCCGGGCACTAATAAAAGCCATTAAGTGAATAAAGCGCTTCCCCCTCTAACAAAATTAAAGAATTTGCCCCCTCCTCAAGAGGGAGGACTCTGTATTAATATTTATGAATTGCGGAACTGGACCCTCTACCCCCTCCCAATGACACATACCCTGGCCCACACCACCCAACTTCTCCTCGGCAACCCACCTATCCTGGGTGATATTGTATGACCCCCCCCGCAAGGCGGAGGGAGGGGCGGAGTATGGGGGGTCTTGGAGGAGAGACATCCTGGACAGTTTGCCTTCAGTCTGGCTAACAGGTCCAGTCCAGACACCAAGCTCAGAACAGCAGCTCCTTTTCGCCCTCAGCTGATCTTAGTTTTACGTTGAGCTGAGATCAAGAGACATTGGTCACAGCATGAAGATCTGCTTTGAGGACATCCATCTCTGTAGGAACCTGTTGGAAGGTCCTCTACAAGACCTCTTATAGATGGTATTCTACAAGATTGAGGTGAGAGTCCTAAATGTGCAAAGTTGTTGAATGCCTTAACCGTTCTTCTTTTCTTACAGAGCTGCGCTGACAATTCCTTAGAACAGTTTCAGTGCACTCTTGGAATTTGTTTTGAGCCTTTTGGACAAGTCCACTTCAAGGTAACAGATTTTCAAAGGGTTATTGCGCAAGAGGGGGGCGAAATACGCTGCTGAACCAACTGGGTAAGAAGTAGTGTTTGCCATAAAGTTTGCCATAAATTTGTAGAAGGATAGATTCTAGGGTCAGCGAGGCACCAAACGTACCATGAAAGTTGTTGAAGAATATAGGTGTAAACAATGTCTTCATCCATTCATACTTTATCAGCTGTTCTTTCTGATCCTCACCCTCCATTCTCCACCAACATCCCAAACCATCATCCTTGATAATGTTTGTTTCCTTCCATTTCATCATGCTAAGTGGTTCAGTTGTCCAACCTTTAGAGTTGATTAGCGCGCCCATCCTTCCCATTCCCACTAAAATGTCCCTTGGGGCATGGCAAGTAAGAAGGTAATATGATTACCACCCTGATAGATGGGCAGAATCCAGGCAGTTTTTTTTAAGAGACTCTAGGATACCTTAGGAAAAGTTACTGCAAGAGATTTTGTAGTAAAAAGTTCAGAATTTATACTTAGGTCCAAATGTTGAGGGACAGATGACATTGGCAAGCAGTGAAAGAAAGCGACATTGGTTGTTTATTCTTATTTGCCCCCTAGAGCAGTCAATTTGGGCAAGTCAAGCTAAGGATCTATTGATGTCCCTTAACAAGACAACCATTGCTCCAACAAACTCTATTTCTATAGATTTTCTGAAAACCTCTGAACAATTGAATGACAGCAAACTCATCTGATTACCAAACCACTCTCATTTGTTAACCACCATTCTGGAGCTCTCTTGGGTTCCATTTCAGTATTTTACTAAAATTTTAGAAAATTGACAGTTTTGTCGACTGGCATAGGTATTAGGGATGTGTACGATTTTCGGAGAGGGTGGGGTTTGACGCAGTTTTTGCGCAGAAAGGGCGGTGCCTGCGAATCTCTGCAGTGAGAACGTGACCTATGACTAATCTTTTTTTCCCTTTTTTTAATTTTGCAGAGATCCTTAGTCGCAGTCTATCACAAACACCTTTTCAGCCCATCTCCCATTGTGTGGGACACTTGCTTTCGCTAATCACCTGCAACAACCTCTATGATACTGTTCTTCTCGATTTCCAGTGATTTCCAGTTTTTGGAAACCTGAGTACAATCCTTTTGAGAACAGATACTACATCGAAGGATGGCTGAAGAAGACTCTTGATGACAACTTCTTGATATTTTGATGGTCTTTTTGAATTACCTTCGACCAGTGATCTATGCGATTGTCTTTCCACCTTACGTAGATTGGAGCCTTGACCTGTTCCCAGACATCCCTTATTGTAATCTGCATGATTTTGAACAGCATTTTAATATACATGGACCATTCTCCGTCTTGTCTTTTGTGACTGATCCAGAATCTGAACGAGTTTCTACTGACTTTGCCCAGGACACCATTGTGCTTGATCTAACCATGCAGTTCCCTTTCTGTCCATGGTTGTGCCAAGCACTTTGGAGACTTGTGTGCACTTTCGTCTGTTTTTCTTCGTACATTTTATTCATTTCCTCTTAGATCCACAATTTAAAGAACCTTGTGCAACAGTCTGACAAGTGTAATGTTCTTGTCCCAAACAAGAGTATTTTAAAGAATAAAATCCCTTGTGTTGTTTGGTGTGTTGAGTGTGCATGAACATTATAGTTACAAAAACGAAGCAAGGAGTTGAAATGGTGATACTGTGGTCAAAATAGTGTTACTTCTGTTGCCAACTTCATCAACAAAGCTGATGCCATGGCTTGACATATTTCTTTCTTTATGTCCTTTCCATTTCCATTTATAACTATAGACACACAGGGGAACACATAACCAACCCCCCAATGTTCAGAGTAGCGCTCTTCTTCTTTTTTTTTTTTAACAATTGGTTTGAAAACCATTTGTCATGGTTGTCCAAGATGAATTTCCCAGACACAGGAAAATAAAGTATATTCAGTTCTATTCTATGAAAAAGGCGAATGCACTGTCCAAGTCTAGCTGCATCCCCATTCATCCTTAGAAAATGTCCTTAAAAAATGTTGCACATTAGCCACCCTTTTAACTATTGAAACATAAATATCTGGGCAAAAAAGCTTTAGTAATGCAAGTCTTGTTTGAGTAAATGCAATCTTAGATGTAGTCAGGGAGGTCACGATGGGTGGAGCTCACTGCAGAGCAGCATTTACAGTCAGTCTCCAGATGAATGAACCACTCTGTTTTACCATCAGAGGTCATGTTAGGTTGCACTGCTCAGCTCAGCTCCAGTCATTTTAAAAGTAATGGACTCTGCTTGGATATTGTGTCATCTGTCTCTGCACAAGTATCTTTTATTTAATCCTTTGAAATTCAACCTCTACAGGGGAGCAGCTCGCATTGTTTATAGCACCTTATGAAGCTTTTGAACACTAACTGATTTAGTCAAGCGGGTCAAAAAAATGCATTGCAATCACAATGTGGATGAAAGAATTTGCAACTATGGATGCAATCCATCGATAACGGCTACCAGAGAATTCCAGCCAATGAAAATGTGCTGTAATTAAAGAGCAACCATGACAACCATTATGTACTTTGTCCGTATGTATACTTGAAGAAGTCAGTGGTCTGGGTGTGATGTGCATGATGAACAGTAAGAACAGCAGCACACATATCCATATGCATATAACTTTATACTTTTACTGTTACAATAGAATGTCATTGGTGTTGCAAAGCTTGCTGACACATTGGTGGGTGGAGCCAGGGCTTTGCTGTGCAAATATGCTAAGTAGTTGCTATTCTAGTTTTTGCCTATTTTATCATCCACTGGGCAAAAATTATTCAGCACATCATAGCAAAGTAATTTAAGGTATGTTTAGATCAACCCTCAATATGAGCAATAATATTAATGCTTGCCTTAGCAATCATCACTATTTATAAATATGTATACTATTAAGTAAATACAATCTATCAATGAAATATATTAGAGTAACTATTAGTTATTAGTTTGTGTTGGAGTAACAAATTTTGTCCGCTGCTGTGCCCAGAAGTTGATGATTAAAGTTATAAAAACACCATACTCACTAGTAACCTGTTTTGATTGTCTACATCAATAAAATGAAACAAGACTCAAAATTAATTTTATTGAATTTATTTTCACCAATTAATGATTTATAAGGATCATTTTCACATTAGAGCAAAAACAAACCCATGCTCCTGACTTCTCGCACATTCATTCTGTTTCACTTGAGATTACAGTAGAACGCTTCTAGTTTAGATATTAGAAAAAGTGAAAATGCTATCAAGTGCACTTTTCAGCATACTAGAGAATATCTCGGATTTCAACATGATGAAATAGCATGATGAAACATTAAACGCACCCAACAACCATATTTAGGACAGTCGTGTCAAATTGCCTGGACATAATTTAACACTGTTACTTTTGGGAAACGGAAAAATATATGACACTGGCAAGTTTGCATTTGTATGTACTGCGGAGCAAAAAAAACAACAACAATGCAGTTATGCTATATGAGCCTTTGTCTGTGGCAATCGACAACCATGCCACAGATGTCAATAGAGCATAACTTCTATTAACCTGAAATATTCCTTAGTAACAGAAGACGTACCTTTGACTGACCACTGTGAGCATTAGTTTTAAACATGATCACCATCCATAACAGAGCCGAGCAAACAACAACAAAAAAAAAATAATTTTTGCAGCCTTTTTTTTTTTTTAATTAAACAGTGAGATGTAAACGGGCAGTGTTATCTAGGTGTTAAACACACAAATACATTCAGACCACATGTTTTTATAATGAACCTGGCTTGACAAGGGTATTACAGCTGAATAAAAAAACAAAACAAACAAACAAAAAAAAAACTAACAGTACAAACAAAAGGCTGAATTTACAATTTCATAAGATACAAGAGTGAATAGGACAGATATTCAAAACCAAAAAGTCACATGTTTGGCTATATCGATGTCCACCAACAAGCCTAACTCAACAGTGTGTATTCTTTGGGACATAATTCCACTGCAAAGTTAATTGCCCCTCCTGTAACATGTAATATGCAACACAGGAAATTGATGTAATACGTTCAAGAAAGTGTCATGCCATTATTAAGAGCTTCATTCAAACAGAGGACATCTGGATGCCATACTTGAGTATATTTTGCACACATCCACCAAGTAACATCTGACCTTGGGATTCAACAGATCTGCGTTCATCTTAATTGTCCCTCTGCAGAAACCATAAAGAAGAAACGCATCACAAAAGTCAACATGCACGTACCTTTGCATTTCCTCAGATGATTTACATTTTCCCCCCACAGCAAACTGAAGTGCTGCTGTATCTGCAACTTCACTGCTGTGTTACTACAAATATCAGTATGTAATGATGGGATGGAGACAAAAACAGGATAAGAAACTTGATTTATGTCTGCAGGTTGTTCAAAGTTGAACAAAATGACTAATCTGCATTAACAAGCAAAGTTTGACACTACCGATTTTTTTTTTTTTTTTTTTTTTACTTTTTTTGAAGTATAAACATGTACAATACAGACAATACCATTAAAGTGGATTCCCAATCACAAAAAAAAAAAAAAAAATCCCCCAACTCTTTGCTCTTGCACAAAATCCATCCTGCAGTGAGTTTGTATGCCGATTGCAGACTGCCCTTCCGCTTTTTTTACAATATAGAGTCAGTCAGCATCGCTGACTCTCATAGCGTCCTCATTTGCTGGAGTTCAGAGTACAATAGATCTTTTAGACTGCAAACAGCCCTGTAGACCACAGGAGGAAGTCCAGCCTGTCCGTGAGGATGTTGCAGTTCGCATAAGACACACCTCTCTTTTGTTTCCAGAGCAGGTTTTGGTGATCTAGTGAAGGCTGTTTGGGTTTTACTGGCAATGAACATTCACACAGTAAACGAGGACGATGGGAAGTCAATCTGGTTCAGCTGAGAGCAGTTCATCACAGTATAAGCTGGAGAAAAGAACCACAAAGAGAAAAAAACGTGGCTTTGTACAGAAGCAACTTCCTGAACTTGAAGCTTTTTTGGGACATGTACACGGTTCTCCTGTTGTTTTTCAGCATCTCAACTGCATGATCTATTCTGATGATCGTGATATAAAGAAATGCGCAGTGAAATACTGCTTTGGTATGAGTGTCTACAATTAATAACGGCGTTATTTTGGCTCATCTCAGCAGTCTGGCATAGATGCACCCTACAGAAAGAGGAAGTAAACTAAAAGCACAAAAAGTGAGGGATGCAAGCGCTCAGTTTGACAGCTAGTGCAGTTAATTCTGGGAATAGATGGTTCAGTTTTCTTTGTGGCTTCAATTAATGAAATATCCTGTTCTGGGTCATTTTGCCACAGTACATCAATCGCTGTGGCCAGAGGCTCAGGCGTAGATCTGGCTTGAGCCTCTGGTGTGAGCATTGTCAGCTCCTAGTCTTTCTTGGGTGGGTTGGGTAGGTTTTGCGATGCTGACGTAGTCATGGACACCAAAGTCCATGTTTTTAGCTCTGAGAGCAGCGGTGTGAAGCTTCTCCAGGAAGTCTGGCATGCCTGTGGGACACAGAGAGGAAGTGAAATCTATGCTAACAGGTGTCAAGAAACAGCAGCTGCAGAAAGGGCAGAATTCAAGGACGACTACCATAATGGCAGCTAAATCATATGTGAAATTCCAAATTGTGATACTGAAATTAATAACTTTTTTCTATTTTAATATATTTTAAAATGTAATTATTCCTATGATGGAAAGGTGAATTTTCAGCATCATTACTCATCTTTAGTCTCACATGATCGTTCAGAAATCATTCTAATATGCTGATTTGATGCTCAAGAAATATTTATTATTATTATCATTACCATTTATCATCATCTTAATATTTTTGCAGAAACAGTGATATATTTTCTCATTTGATGAACAGAACATTCAAAAGAACATAATTTATTTGAAATAGATTTTGTAACATTATAAATGTCTTTACTGTCAAATTTGATCTGAATTTGTCCTTGATAAATAAGTAATACATTTCTTAAAAAAAAAAATAAAAATTGCTCCACACCTGGGTAATCTTGGACCCTGGATACAACCCACTTAAAAAAAAAAAACTCCCAAATAGGAGCGCATATTGCAGTTTAACAGAACAGTTTAAGTGCATAAGACAGATGGCTCACCACTAGACACCATCCAGCTGACGCAGTAGCGAGGGAAGACCGTCTGGGGATCATCGCTGTAGGTCAGCAGGTAATCAAAGCCATTCTGTTAAGACAACATAACTAGCTTAAGACTGCATGCTAAAACCAACCGCAGACAGACTGACACAAAAAAGATTCCCTGTTCTCACCTCGTCAAATGACCTGTGTGGGCGGATGACCATCTTAGACTGGTAAGAGTGCACTCGGACGAATTCCTGGGTCTCTGGGACACTGGGGTGTTTAACGGCTCTGAGTGGAGAAAGAAGGCACACTTAATATAAGGGACTAACTTAATCCAATAAACACTAATTCAAATGTTACTAAAAAATTCCTATAAAATGGTAACAACACTTACCTGGAGACTAAGATCATTAAGTTGTTTTCCATATCAACTTGATAGCGGCGCACATAGACATAGTCTCTGGAGTACATAGGATACTGCACAGGAAAGGTCACTAAATTATTACATCACTGGATATTAAACAACACTGCAAATCTAACAGATACATCAAATAAATAAAAAAATTACTAAAAAAGGTGACAACGTTGTCAAAATGATCCACCTTCACATGGATCTGCAAAAACTATTAAAAATGCTGTATTTTTCATGCCAGGCCAGTAGTTGGCGATATCACTTTGCAAAGAAACACTATGCACCTATAAACTGAATACATAATATGCACGCGCATGACGGCATTGTTTTCACAATTTGTGTTTTTGTAGTTTACACAGAGACGAGCCCAGGTTATTGTGTAAATAAACAGCCAAAACGCATAAAAAGTTTTATGTTTTTTGTTCAAATAAAGTCTTGTGTAAAGGGCCCCTAAGACAACTAATGTATTTCTTCTTCATGTAATTTTAATCAAGCTACACTACTGCTATTTAATTATAACTCAAATATGTCCATAAATACTTAAAATCCTAATTTTAATTTTTAAGTACACAATCAAGGCTGTTGTAAATACCCATAAGTCCTTGCACTTGAATAATTTATGTACTGTATGCTTATGTGATACATTGGCTGTTATTAGAATCAATATAAAGTACTGTTCAAAAGTTTAGGATAAGATATTTTTAAAGAAATGCGACCTATTTTCTCTCAAAAATGCAATTTTATAAGTGTAGATTATTTTTTTAATCATGCAGCAAATGTTTAAAAATATCTTGAAAAATTACTATAGTATATATAGACAGTATTAATCAGTCAAAATTCTTACAGTCAGTCAACCACATAATTATGAGCATCCCTACTTCAAATAGAAAAGTTCTTTTAAATTTAAATAATATTTCTCTATATTAATTCTCTATATTTAAATCTCTATATTATTGAACAAATAACTGCAGCCTTGAGGAGCATAAGAGGCTTAAACATTTTAAAATATCTTACCAACCCAAGCTTTTGTGCATCTTTACTTAAATGTCCACTTTACTTTTCAAAAAGTATGTTTACTTAGATTTTAAGTAAACATAGATTCTAAGATTTCGTAGACTTAGTTGCTTTGCACTCTTAGAGTAATGTCAACCTATTATGATTTTTAAGTTTGAATCATCCAAGCAACTTCTTTCATCAACAAATTCTTGCACATGAATGAGGCACGGCATGAAGAAGATTAAGCTTACAGGCTTTTAAATCTGTCAACTAGTACTAGATTACACTTCTTTTAATTCAAGTCAGGCAGACTCACTGTCCATTGAAAAAATAAAAAGGATGTTTTCTTGTTATGACAGAACATAGCAGAGAACTGGATTCATAGCTTACTGGAAAATGTGTCGCCCAATGAACGACCTCGGTGCCTGTGTTTACATCTCTGTCCACCACTTCCAGTTTTATAACCAGTGCGTCCCACTTCTTTCTGTACTCTGTGTCCAACTGAAGTGAAGGGAAATATTTGGGAGAGTCTAAATATAACATTCAAATACCAAACACATGCATGCACCTAGATAAATCATCATCAACAATACAACAAGAGTGCAAGGCAGGTGATGCCTGAAACACGTAATGTGCAAAGTATACTTTGTTTTCCACGCGTATGTGAACAGTTGCACACATAGCGCATGAGTACTGTGCTGATACCGAAATTGCTGTCAGGCACACTGTGCACATACCCTAGTGTACACGTAAGAAGCGAAGTACACTGTGGGCTTTAGACTATGGAAAGGCTGAGCAATCCTGAAGCACATATTCACCCGACACAAACGGCACATCATACAAGTAGTTTTTGTCTTGCTGGAACAATGAAATACAACTGAACAAGTTTCAAATTAATTCAATTATTTAGTACCTGAACATTGAAGAACTGCCGGGGGGTGACATCTGTATATGAACCAAACACTGTAAAGATGCAAAGATTATTTGAATAGGATTAGACAAATGGTTATTATGATTATCAGTTAAATACCAAAGTCTTTAAAAGGTGCACATGCCCTAGCAGAAATATCCTATTCACAAACATATTAAGACACACATACATTTACAAAAATGTTTTCATTACTAACTAATGACACTTGACACAATAAATATACATAATGTTACCATTTAAAACGTACCTCTGTATTCAAAAAGATGGCTACCCTCGATAGGTCTCCTCCAAACTCTGAAGTTTTTCTTCTCCATGACCACCTCCCAGCCAGAATCCACATGCACGGCTGTCCTAGGGGTCATGTTCTGGCTCCTCACCTCCTCCAGTGCCTGCAGCTCCCATGCACACCTAAAGCGCAGATTTAAACAAGTTGTTCCTTTAAAATAAGAACATGAAATGATACATAACGTGTTCAAATCTGTTTAAATGACATTTTGCTAAACTGTAGATCCCACAGCCAATTTGATGTCAGTACGCCTGAACGCGAAGAGTGATAAACAGGTAGAAAGCCTTTCCTATTGTTTAATAAAAGTGTGGGCTGCTCCACTGTCACTATTTTGATGCTTACAAAGCTAAGGCCTGATTGATAATAGACGCGTAAGCTTAAAGGTTCAATAAGTGACTCTCTACAGAAACATTTTTTGTTATAATGGTTGAAAGTCTCCTCCTATCCTGATAGCAATCACCATGTTAAATGGTCTAAATGTATTTTTATAAATGTATATCGTCTGTGGATGGCATAGAATTATGAAATCATCCAAATATCCAATTATCATCCAATTATCATCCAGTTAATCCAATTATTATATTCAGTCTGAATTAAATAATATGATGTCCTACCTGCCTGTAAACGTATGTTTTTACATACCCTCGCACACCCTGTTCGCACAGAAATCATGTGTCTTCAGAGCGTTTCATGCTATGCAGAATTTACAGACAGACCTCAGTCATGGAGCACCGCAAACAAACAGCAGCCACTTTATACAGTTCTTTCCGAATCAAAACAATTGGCTTTTTTTATGCCATTTCATTCCATAATTACCATAATTAAGACATGGCAACCCATGACGTTTTAACCAGAGCTGTTCAGTCAGACTAGGAATTATGCGTATCCATGTCAACACCGAAATGAATCTGCAGCAGTCAGGTACAAGCTCTCTAAAGGGGTTTGCGGTCCTTGTTATTGTAATGTAATGTGCTTTGAGAAATGAAGTAGTTTTACGCCGTCTTCTGTGACCCTTTGCCGAGAGCAGCTGTGTGTGTGCGTTCATATGTTTTGGAGGAAGAGTGGCTTTGGACGGCGATTTGCAGGGAGGGTGGGATCGTATGCTTTCAATGCTAGCAAGCTAACGTTAGCTATTCCCAGATCACCTGCTGCACCTTTAAGCAGAGTGAACGTCAGATAATTGGAAGACATTATGTGTCGTATTCCTAGAATTACTTAAAGCAACATAATGCCACATAAAACACTGCATAAGTGAGGTAAGTACCTTCTCAGCTCATCATCTCGGATCTTCTCGTCTTCCCACATGAAGACTCCAGCCAGTGCTGCCATGAGCTTTCCAGTGGGGGCGTGTTTGCTCTGCAGGCGTCGCCATATGCTGCCCACGAGTGTCCACCTGCTTCTCTCAGAGTACAGGTTTGAGTACAGCTCTCCTATCTGAAAAGCCCTTCTCAGCCTCTGGCCTGTCACAAAACTGCAGTGGCTGGCGAATAGAGACCATAGTCTTTCCTTCTTCTTTTTCTCGGAGGCCAGTTTGTTCGTTCCCCTTCCTGCTTTTTGGAGCCATGACAGCAGCAGGCCCACGCGCTCACCCAGCCACGATTTGCTACTTACAGCACCGCTTTGATTAAAAGTGCTAAAGCTTTGCAGTCGGACAGCTCTGGCCCCCATGTTACACACAGGGCGATGCTGGACGGAGGACAACATCTTCGTTTCTAGAACCACGGACTGATTATATCTAGAATGAGACTTTGAAGTGCACTTTAAAGCGCCCTGAATTAGCTAAAAAGCAATGATTTACTATACAAATTAGTTCCCATGTGGTAAAAGGAGTCAGATAACAAGTGCAACCCAATGTCAGGTTGACATGCACTAGCTATTATCTTGCAATCTAGTTAACGACAGCTGAAATGCACGAGAGCAGAGTAACCAACTTTTTCGTATTTTCATCTCATATTAATAAAACGCAGTAATAGTCACTGACTAGATAAACAAACAGTCTGACATTTGCGAACAACTGCAATAACAGAGCAACTGACTAGCTAGCCAAGCTTTATCGACATGCCATCGCAGGCAAACAGTGATTAAATCAACAAAAACAACTCTAATGTTTTAACAGTATATCATACCCAGTATTTTATATCAGCTAAATTGATTTTTGTATTCCTATCGTTAAATTAATCTTACTTTTATCTTCGTGCGTTAGCTTCATGCCCTCACACCTCTCCAGTGGAGTGCCAGTTTGCATGACGAACACGCCTGTTGACCACGCCCATCTCCGTCTTTGCGAGTTATTATTGGCTGTCTCTTACGTCAAGGATGCACCTCTCATTCTGATTGGGTGACAGGGCTGTCTGTCTTCATTGTTCTAGACCCTGGATCAACCAGCACGTTCATATGACTCACCTTAAGTCAACCCATGGTAAAGGTCCTCTACAACTTTAAGGTTAAACAGACTTACCACCACGTGGCTGGTATGTGCTGTAACGATGAAATGACTTGGCGAATCATTTATTTCATGCATAGTAATCAGAATTGATTGTAAGTATATATGTACACTACCAGTAAGACACACCTACTTATATATTATTCCAATCGTCAATTTGGAGTAATAGTTGTCATCAAAACTATTTTTTTTTTTTTTTTTTGGTAAAATTCATGCGTAGGCTCAATCTATATTTGTCCACTAAACTTCACGCCTGCCGTCTATCTATCTATCTATCTATCTATCTATCTATCTATCTATCTATCTATCTATCATCTATCTATCTATCTATCTATCTATCTATCTATCTATCTATCTATCTATCTATCTATCTATCTATCTATCTATCTATCTATCTATCTATCTATCTATCTATCTATCTATCTATCTATCTATCTATCCACACACAAAGTAGCCTACCCTGGTGAACTGCAAGGTCAGCAATGACAACAAATCCAAAGTATATTTACATTTACATTTATTCATTTGGCAGACGCTTTTATCCAAAGTGACTTACAAGTGAGGAATACAAGCGAGTCGTTATGACGGGCAAATAGACAAGAATAATACAAGTTATAGGCAGTGCTCATTTTATCCTAAGCTACAATAGAGAGGGACTAAAGGAAGTGAAAGGATAGGAATAAGGTTTTTTTTTGTTTTTTGTTTTTTTATGAGGTTTAGTGCTCACGAAAGAAATGGGTTTTCAGCTGTCTTTTGAATATTGCCAGGGATTCCGCATTCCGGATGGAGGCAGGAAGATCGTTCCACCAGCAAGGAACAGTGAACAAGAATGTTCTGGAAAGTGATTTCGTGCCTCTCTGTGATGGTACCACAAGCCTTCGCTCCTTTAATGAGCGCAGGTTTCTGGTAGGAGTGTAGACTCGTAAGAGTGAGTGGAAGTAGGACGGTGCTGAGCCTGTGGTAGATCTGTAAGCAAGCGTCAACGCCTTGAATTTGATGCGAGCAGCAAGTGGTAGCCAGTGAAGAGAGATGAAGAGAGGCGTGACGTGGGCTCTTTTGGGCTCGTTGAATACGAGACGTGCTGCTGCGTTCTGAATCATTTGTAGAGGCTTGATTATGCATTATGGCAGTCCAGCCAGAAGTGCATTGCAGTAATCAAGCCTAGAAATGACCAGGGCCTGGACCAGAAGTTGTGTTGCATGTTCTGTCAGAAAGGGCCTGATTTTCCTGATGTTGTATAGTGCAAATCTGCATGACCGAGCTGTCTTTGCAATGTGGTCTTTGAAGGTCAGTTGATCATCAAGAATTACTCCAAGATTTCTGGCCGAATTTGATGGGGAAATTGAGGATGTACCTGGATGCTGAAATCGTGATTTAGAGTCGGATTGGCAGGGAAGACGAGAAGCTCAGTCTTATCCAGGTTGAGCTGTAGATGATGTTCTTTCATCCATGCCGAGATGTCCGCAAAGTAAATGCAAAGAAACAGTTTGTAATATTAACTTATCCTATTTATTCATGAAATACAATCAAATTCATTTGAGCATTTAAATACAGTTGTCAATCCAGAAACTTTGCAGTGAGATGTACACAAAGCTGCACTCTTTTGAAAACTCTTGTTATAATCAATGAAGCTGTCTACTCCACTCAATGAATCTATCTATCATTTTAATTAATTTAATAACATGGGCAATAAATGCCCTTTTTGAAATACATAAATCCTATGCTCCTAGGGCCGTATTCACAAAAGAGAAAGGGTGGGGTTGACCTCATTGCTATGGATGATGTCAACACGCTTACTATGGCCACAGTGATTGGCTGATGGGAGAGGGGGTTCTGTATATATGTGTATATGTTCAGCTAATTGTTAGCCTCTTGCATGTCTGCATATCAAGAGATTGAAGCAACAAATGATGTTTTATAAACAAAGTTCGGGGGGAGCACCTTCAAATTGTCTATCCAATCAGCTCAAGAAAAGGCATATATATATATATATATATATATATATATATATATATATATATATATATATATATATCCCTCAACATCCCTCCGCCACCCTGACTCCTCACTCTCGGCTGGTTCCTATTCCCTACTGGGGATATGGGGGAGTACTCTGGGTTTTGGCTAAATTCTGAGCTCGGAGCCCTCGATCCCCTCGGACAGCGTGCCAAATACGCTTATTTTACTCGTTTATTCTATTAAATCATTTTTAAGTGTGAACTTGTGATAGGACATATTTTTTTGACTGCAATGTTTTATTCTCCATCATTCAATTGCCTGTACACAAATTAAGCTTTATGTTATGTCATTGCAGATTAAAATCTTTATATCAAACTATTTATTGCATTTATAGGGGTATAAGGCTCAGCACCCAAGGCTCTATCGCCTGTTGCCTGTACAGTGTCCTTGGACAGATTGCTGTGGCGGAGTGCCAACAACAGCCAGTTTAGGATTTGGTCTTAGTGACTAAAATTAGAACTGATGCCCATTATTTTTAAGAGTTTCTCCTAAATCGCCAAGTAAGGAGCTACCTTTAGTCTTAAGATGTTTTGTGAATATGGCCCCTGGCTGGACCAGTAAAGGTAGAAATACTCTTGCTATTTAAAGCTATTGCTGTGGCCACATGGGGGAGTTATAGCACAGCTCTCATAGAGCTTCTCTCTAATCTGTCCATGATGACAACATACTAGACTAGAGGAATTAGAGGGGATGCAACTACGGGAAACAGGAAACGCCTTTGAAATTTGATCACATGACCATTAATAATCACCAAAAAACAACAATTTAGGCCAGTTTTACCTTTATATATAATTCCAAACCTGCTATATTTGAATCTCTTTGTATATACAGTATACATTAGGCTATATGTACGTGTGTGTGTACACACACACACACACAGAGAGAGAGAGATTCAGACATTGTACAGTAAACTTTCTTTTATCTTGAAGAGGCCACATTAAAGAGACAGATGTTTTACAAAAAACATTTTTAAAACATTTTTGAAAATATCATTTATCAATTACAACAGATCGATCTGCACTCCTATTTATATAATTTTATTTTAGATTTAAAATTTTACCAAATTACTAAATCAAAATGATAGTTTAATGTGTTCTCAGTAAGCCTACTTTTATTCTCATACTCACAAATGTCTTTAACAGTGTTATACATTATTTTTTTCAGACAAAATGTAAATATATAACATAAAAATCTAAAACAGACAACAAATACTTTTTATAGATGTACAAGAACATTATTTTCAGCATCTGTAAACATCTAAAGCAAAGTATTTGTTGGGTAGATGTTGAATTTACCCTTTATATGAAGTGCAAAATCAGCATCCAGGCATTTTCCAGATTATAAATTTACAGAGTAGTAGTAGGTTAATGGTTGAAAAGTCTAAGGTTAAGTAAATTTTGTGCCGAAATCGCCTAATAAGGTCAGAGGGCGGGGTTTACTGTTTGACGCCACCATCAACCGAAGACGGCCCCGCCCTCTCAGTCCGCTGATATATGTCTTGCGTGGACAAGCAGGAACTCATCATCTGAAGCCGGCTAAAAGCGGTTTATTGCGAATTTTTATTTCATCAAGGACTCAAAACAATCAGCAGTGTCTTGTATGTAGCTTTAAGCTTTGAATTTACTTCATTTACCCGACGTTCGTGCTTAAGAAAGAGCGAGAGTATTTATCGTGTCTTACCCCGCGCGCGCGGAAAGCGTCTACGGGAAGTTGACTGGGCGGGCTACTGTGTCAAAAATATCTAAATCGATATTTATCTACAATTATCTTTGAGTGGTGAGTAAAAATATTTTTTTTTTCTTATTCTGTTGGTACTGGTTATTTGTCGTGCTTTCTCGTCGACGTTTTTTTTTTTTTTGTGAACTGTTAGAATGAGCGCGAGCTCGTGGCTTTGTCAGCTGACTCGAGGCGGTCGAATATTGAAAAAAATCACACGTCTCTACGATTAGTAAACAATACAGTGTCATTGACAAATGTTGTTTATATGTATAAAATAATTATTCTGTTGGTATTTTGGAATGTTTTAA
Organism: Chanodichthys erythropterus; assembly: GCF_024489055.1. Classification (NCBI taxonomy): domain Eukaryota; kingdom Metazoa; phylum Chordata; class Actinopteri; order Cypriniformes; family Xenocyprididae; genus Chanodichthys; species Chanodichthys erythropterus. The sequence continues at coordinate 51,857,852 of NC_090230.1, read as the reverse complement.
TTAAGTACTTGTGATTTATAACCTCATATTAGCTGTTAGCGGGTGTGAATGAATGACGACACGTGTAGTGGGGAGCCGGCGCGCACAGAAAAGATAAATATCTCCTTGTTAACCTCAAAAGCCTTACAAAAAATATTCTATTTACGTAGTCTACTATTTAATTTTCATAATAACAGCAGCGAATCTATAACGGCTTAAAAACCGACGAATTAGGGTTGTTCGTGAGTGATTTGGTTGCTCAAGCTAACGCTAGCGAGGAAGTGCGTGTCTAGCGCGAGCGGGGAAAACTGGTTGGAACAGCCCTGCAGTGACAGACAGTCAAACGCGTTTCATCATTTATTCTCTGCGTTTTCTTTACCAATAAAGGCTGCATTGCCGGAATGTGCTGGAAAGCCACATGACACGGATGCGCTGGCAGCTTAATTTGAATGCAAGTTTCTATTTGTTGACAAATAGCTTAACATATTAATCAAAGTGGTGCCTTCTCGGGCTTGTAAAACAAACCAGTCCGATCGGCGATTTATTACTTTGGTTGTTTTGTTATTAATTGAGCCATATAGACATTGGTTTTTAGCTCATGGATAAGCAGCTGGCATATAGATATAAAGATGTATTTTTAAAAGTTTTTGTTGTGTGATCAGGCTTGCATTCATGCTGTCTGTTCTAGATGCGCCCCCTTTTTGTACAATGAGAGTTTTCTAGAGACCATCAGCTCCCCTCTCTGGCAAATAAAGTACTGATAATACTGCTTTAGTGTGTAAGAGTAGCCTTATGTCTAAGTTCTGGCCCCCCTGCAATGAAATTGTTGCGTAACATGGGAACCTTCCCACTTTCTCCCTTTTTTTTCAGGAATGAGCTACCATTCACCCATCGTGTCTGTTGCACAATGGATGTCCGCTCTGTCTGCCTAATTGCCCAAGCCAAAACAAACTGTAACAGATCTAGTCTATTCAGAGGATAGCAATAGGCCCTCACTCCACCCTCTCCCTTAACGTTACACATCAGTTTAGAGCAGAGCAGTGCAGATTCTCTCTCTGGTGTCTGGATTGCTTTGATTTGCTGGTTTAGTGAAGGGCGAAGGTAGGTCTGAGGCAGAAACCGATTTAGAAACACTAGTACCTCAATTTTCTGGGGATAAAATATCCAGTGTGCTGCTGCTAGAATTATTTATACATATTTGGTTCTTTACCCTGTAAGATTGTGAAGTTAATTTGTTTCCGTATAACTTGAAAACCATCTGTGCACAATGGTATCGACAACTCTGGCCACGATAACGGTTTTGAGCACCCTTGCAGGGTATGCTCAAATCAATACGTCAGATTATCTATGGCTCTTGATCGTAGGCTTCATCATAGCGTTTATCCTGGCCTTTTCAGTGGGTGCTAATGACGTCGCCAACTCTTTTGGTACGGCAGTGGGTTCAGGTGTAGTTACTCTTAGGCAGGCCTGTATTCTTGCTACTATCTTTGAGACGCTGGGCTCTGTGCTGCTTGGAGCCAAGGTCAGCGAGACCATCCGCAAAGGCATTATCGACGTGAACATGTACAACGGCTCAGAGCATGTGTTGATGGCTGGTTCAGTCAGCGCTATGTTTGGTGAGTAGCTCATGAAGTGCTTGTACGTTATATATTATTACTGATTTTTATATACACAATTTGAGGTTTCTCTTTTTGAGTGTGCTTTCTCCCCCCCCCCCCCCCACCACTCATCAGGATCTGCGGTGTGGCAGTTGGCTGCTTCTTTTCTGAAGCTTCCTATTTCTGGGACCCATTGCATCGTGGGAGCTACCATTGGCTTTTCACTGGTCGCCAAAGGTCAGCAGGGAGTCAATTGGTGGGAGATTCTTAGAATTGGTGAGTCAGCTGCATTCACAAAGACAATCCATTTGTCATTGAACTTATGGTTATGATGGTTGTCAAGAAACTGGAGGTGTGTTAGTTTCCTTATAGTTCATTGTTCTTTGTTCCCTTACAGTTGCTTCGTGGTTCCTCTCGCCTCTCCTTTCCGGGATCATGTCTGCCGTTCTCTTTTACTTTGTTCGCATGTTCATCTTGCAAAAGGTAAATATAATGATCTTATCTTTCCAACTTGGTCTTAATGAGTTACTTAGCTGTAGAATGAGAAGAATGTAATATATCACATCAAGGTTGTTTGCTAAGAGTCTGTATTTTGTCCTTTGCAGAAGGATCCAGTGCCCAATGGTCTGAGGGCCCTGCCATTTTTCTATGCTGTTACAATGGGAATCAACCTGTTCTCCATAATGTTTACTGGAGCACCATGTGAGTATTGCTGTATTTCTGCCCTTTTCATGCCCATTAACATCCTAACCAGACGCCCAGACTCTGCCAGACTGTGTTTACAGTGCTTATGGCAAAGCAGTGTTTAACCAGTGGGCTCTGGCAAAGTCAGTGGAGCACTCATGACATGGACATGTGGTGTCTGTATTCATGACCTCAGTCAGTGTTTTTTCCTTCTCCATCATAGGAGAGAAAAAACAGTGGAATAAAGAATTCTCGCCCATCAAAAAGAACCGTCAGCCTCAGTAGAGAAAGCACTATGTTTTTGAGTGCTGTTAACTGTTGAGCTCTGAATATTTTTGCCTTTTAAATTGAAACCTTATTAAATGAGCAACTTTTGCTCCTTTTTGTTTCCTTTTACCTACAGGGCTCAACAATTCAAGAAGTCAACTGGCCTGGGCCATTAAATGAAGGCTACAGGCCAGAGTATGACGCGATATGCAGCCTCGGAGTGTGTACACACATGCACTCCAGGCGGGCGCTCTTTACGTAGGCACAGCAAGGTGCAGCATACACACATGCACATAGCAACACATACGCATTCTGCCTAAAACACCCTAATGCATCAAGTTTTTTTTCTTATTTGGACAGTCTATAGTTATACAGCTTAGTTATGGGATGCCAGTGTGCTTTTTTTGAATAAAGTCTCTTGAGTTTAGTACTCAAATATTTGAGTAAGATTAAAGCCCCCGTGAACCGGAAGTTGCAACCGACTTTACTTCAGTGTTGTGATATTTCCAAGTGAAACCGAATATTGAATACAGTGCAGGGTTTTATTTTAATGCACCTCCTCTCCATCCCTCATTCATAGCAGACTGATGGTTGGAGGGGAGTGGTTAAATGGCTAGTTCACCCAAAAATAAAATTTCTGTCATTAATTACACCTCCTTATAGGCAGCAACGTCATTGCACATTTTGAGGTCCAGAAAGGTATTAAAGACCTCGTTAAAATAGTCCAAGTGACAACAGTGGTTCAACCTTAATGTTATAATGCAACAAGAATACTTTTTGTGTGCAAAAAACAAAACAACTTTAATCAAATTTCTTCTTTTCTATGTCAGTCTCCTATGCTGTTGATGTAGTAAATGCAGCACTTCAGTGATTATGTCCGAATGCCGACTCATTATTGGCTGGCTCCTGCGTCCGCATTACATGCAAGTGTCGTGCTGCTCACATGTACAGCATTCGGCAATACTGAGCCGCCGTTCGGATGTAAACACGGAAGCGCTGCGCTGTGTTCGCTATGTCAACAGCATAGGAGACTGGCATAAAAAGAGAAAATTGAAACCCTCGGATTTCATGAAAAAATATCTTAATTTGTGTTGTGAAGATGAACAAAGGTCTTACGGATTTGGGACGTCATGAGGGCGAGTACTTGATGACAGAAATTAAATTTTTGGGTGAACTAACCCTTTAAGGATATTCAACCCAAGCCATCAAACGGACGTCATCAGAGAAGGAACGCTATTCCAGAGCGGAAGCAAATATTCAGATTTTGATTACCACTACAATCTTTTTTTTTTTTTTTTTTTTTCCTGTGTATTAACTGGCACAGAGTAATTCTTCACCACAAGACTAGTAATGTGTGCTAACAAAGTAAATAGGGTCAGTTTTGATTTCATGATGACTAAGTTTGTTACAAAACCTTTGACTTAGTAATGTTAAATGATCAGTCCATTCAGATTATGCAAAATGGTTTTCATTTAACACACAGAGTATAGTTTCTAATGACTTTAAAGCTTTATAGTATCTCAAAATTAAAAGGCTGTCCTCTAGAGCCCACTTAATAATTGCAATGTCACTTCAGGACTCTGAATCAATTAGAATTAGGTTTCTCTTCAGCCAAATTCTTTAGCTGACACACGTCACGTGAGTTGTCTGAATGCATCAGGACAAGGGCATGTATCCTCTCACAATCTCACTCACAATTCAGGGCAAAATACTAACAGAGCCATCTTAACATAGGCTTATCTTGATCTTTGGCCATGCCATTGCTGTTGGATTAGCTTTAAAGGCAGCAGATCACCAGACACAGTCCCTTCACTCCTCCCACTCTCAACCTGTTTAAGGCAGTTCACTCAGGTTCAGATAATCCAGAGCTTCTCCCAAGACAGGACAGGACAATACCAGCACTCGCCAGGGGGTTGAGAGGCATGCGGCATGTCATGAATTGTTGATCGACCTCCTTTGTGTTCTGAAGGGCGCTGAACGCAAGCACATATGCCCTGTAAAAATTCAGTCAGTATATGACTAGGTGGAGTTTCCTTGAAGCACTGTGTTTGCGCTGGTACTTGGAACTGCCTGTTCTTCTGGTTTTATTTTAACTGTTTGTGCAGTATGAGGGTGACGACACATTTTAACTCACATACTGTACAAAATGTTCAACCCATTTAAACTAATTTGGATTGTGATCTAGGCTTTCCCTAACATGGTGGCTCTCAACACTTTAATCATGTCCTATAACTGACCCCCACCCTCAGTTTCAGCACAAAGACATCTGGTCATTCAGCAACCACAGTGCCTGGAAAGTTCTCCCCATGCAAAATACAGATGACACACAAACCCTGTTTCTTGTTTTTAATACCAGCAGCCCTGACCATTTGAGACTGAAGTAGGCAAACAATTATTTGTTTTATTTGTTCAGATTTCTACTTTTAGTCAGCTAGTTCTCAAAATGACTACACTTAAAGGCTGGAATAAACTACATGACTTTTGTCCCGATTTACAATCTTGAGTCGTCGACACTAGTTGTCAAAATTCAAGTAGTAGATAATGTAAACAATAATAAGTCATGATTATTTGTGACGACTTTTTGTGGAATTCAAAACTCCGTAACAAAGCTACAAAAATCTCTCAGCACTCAGATCAGATAACATCAAAGCCTGTAATTTTCTTCTTAAGAAAAAAAACAACAACTTGAGATGCTCTTTAGAAAATGTCTGAGAACTTAAGGGTTTTTCAAGAATTGCTCTTAGGAACATCCTTACAAATTTCTTAATTTGTTTTAGGACATTTCTTTCTTGAGAAGATTTTTGTGAATCTGGTCCCTGGTGGTGTATGATCCTCAGTTGTTTAGTGTATTATACCTATTTTTTCTGAAAAAATATATGATGCCTAGTTTTTTAAAATCTTTTCAGATTTTATAAGTTGTGTAGTTTATTCAGGCCTTAATTTGTATTACTCATATTCTTAAGTTAATAATGAGGGCCATAATGATTGGCTACACCCTCCCGCCCCCAGTACGTCTATGCTTGTTTTCCGGTCTGCTTCCTCTTTGGAAAAACAGACAGTGGGGTGTTTTCGTTGCCCTGGGGATATAAAGCAAACACGAAAGGCAGCAATAACAGACTTTGTGGATTTGAAATGGAATGTTTTTATATTTGGCCAGACTTAGTCAGCATGACTCAAAACAGTTTACAGTGTCAAAAAGAACGTCTTGTTTGAAGCACCAGATTCATTTGTTGATGCCACACTTGGTGCCATGGATAAAAAACTGGGTGTGACTGCACACCAAACAACATTCTGGTAGTGCTACAAAGTTAGAATATCACAACACCATAAAAGTTTATTTCATGTTGTTAGTTAATTGTCAAAAAATGTGTGTAACTTTTGCAATAGGCACAAGGCAGTCAAAGACCACAATTGCAGTAACTGGCACAATGACTCCCAAATCATCATCAACACATCACCAGAATGAGGTGTAGTGCTTGAACGTGTCTGGAAAACAACCCATGTTATTGTGTAATAAAGGCCATGGGATAGCAGATTTTATTGTGAGGTAAAGCAGGAAATGAATCCACTTCCATTCATTCATCCCACTGCATGGTTGTGGTCTGGCAGCTCCCCTTTTGTGAGAGAGTGTTTGTCCAACTACGTTGATGCAAGCGTGAATGCATTCCCTGCCTAACCCATATGCGCAGGACTGCATTTCTCACACGCTGAGCAGGAAATGTGCCAGCCAGCCCTAAGTGATAACTGGGCCCCATTCACTGGCCTTTCTCTTATTTACGTCATTCACCCCCTCACCTCCGCTGGCCACACCTGCTCTGTTCCTTTAGATGCTGCTAAATTCGGGATTTGGAAAGTTCAGATGTTCCTCCCTTATATACCTCAGTGCTCTCTTCAAAGAATGTGGCACTTCTCCTTGAATCTTGTCTCCCGAGATTGAACTGGAGTTGCATAACCAAAGCACACAGCGGCACGGCATGCCCTGCAGCGTCCTGCAGTTGTACGTGCATGTGGCAAGGCATGGGAATTTATGCCCCACTGCTCCCTGTCCTTTAATCTCTCAACCTCTCTTTATTTTTCACATCCCTGCTCCACCAAAGCCTTTTTTTTTATTATTTGGACAAACTCTTGCTCTAAATATTTCCAATACCCTTTTTGGTCCCATGGACTTATGTCGACACATTTCATTGTCTGTGGTTCTGGACCCCATGGGGAATTTGTAAATGGCCGACTTGCTCAGCCAGCACTCTTTCTTAAACATGCAGCACACATTCTTCATTACCGCAGCTACCACCGCAGTCTTGGCTCAGACATAACCATTCTGCAGGAGTGGTCACATTTTTTATTTATTTATTTTTACCCCACTCATCCTCCCAAAGAGGTGGGGGTGATATCTTGCTGCAGTAGCCTTTTAAGGCACCTGCACTTGTTGAACATGGTACGTTGACCTTGTGAGCTGTCTTGTGTCACTGCAACATTTTGCTGCTGTTTGCACTCACATCTCCCTTAAAGTGTTATGTAAGAGGACAAGCCTTGTGCTTGCATTCTGAATGCGACCAGGATATGACACTTGGTTGCAGTGGTTGTTTTGGCTTGCGTTGCTATAGACTCATTAAAAAAAAAAAAAAAAAAAAAAGTAGCTTATTAAACTCTTTGCACATTTTCTAACTGAAAATGATAAATGGGAGCCAGTGGCCTAATTAGTATTATCTGAATATGCATTTGTTTATCTCTGAAAGGGTGTGTAAGCAAATTCTGAATGCAGTGAATCCACTTCTTATGTCTTAATATTCAACACCATTACTAACAACCAGGACTCCACAATGTCCCTGTCCATTCCGTAATGCTGTTTGTGTTATTGGTAGCACATGCTGCCTGTTGTCTCAAAAGCACCTTTCCTTTCCTTCCCCTCCTCTCCCTCGACACCCCATTTGGTCCCTTTCCCCCTGTGAACGATGGGACTGCAGTGCTGGGATTCAATGAGCTGCAATGGTGGGGAGTGCTGCTCATTTCCATCAGCTTTGGCCTGGTCACCGGCATCTTCGTTTGGTTTGTTGTCTGCCCTCGACTCAAGAAGAAGATCGAATGTAAGTATCCATCTTTCAGTTTTGTAATTGTTTATTCTAACCATGGAAATCATAAAATCAATGTAATCAGTCGAAGTAGAACTATGAGTCATATCCAGATGCTCAATGTTACTTCCAGTGCACAATTGGGTAGTTAAAATGATGCCAAGTAGACTAGTGAAAATGTTAAATGTTTACATTACTTTACAAATATAAACCAAATAATTTTTTTTTTTCATATCATAAGAATTTTTTTATTAACATATTTAGATTTTATATATAATATAATATATAATATAATATTTATTTTATATATATATATATATATATATATATATATATATATATATATATATATATATATATATATATATATATATATATATATATATATATAAAAATGAGGTAACCTCTTGTTACATATATTTAATCGTTTAAATGTATACTACATTACTACATGTTTGACCACTTATGAACGATCATTTAGGCTACTATATATTGTGTACGTGACTAATGTGCCCTACCATCACCAATAAATACATTACTATTAGAGCACAAAATTGTTTACAAGAGAACAAATTTCTTCATTGATCCAGTCACTTAAATTTTGCTCTCAGAATGCACTAGATTTATGCATTTAAATGTAAAATGTCCCCCTTAGAGGGACCAATATTCACCCACCACAGTCTCAAAAAATCCTGTGGGGAAACACTGCATCAAGGGTTTACATTAGGCCCATTACAGATATGTTGTTGCACTGTACTTGAAGATATAACAATACATCAACCTTTTAAGGTTTATTTAAATATGTACACACTTGAAATCAGAAATTTTCATGCCCTATAAAAAGTCTGGACAGCAATCTCTGGACATGCAAGATTTATTAGCCTTAGTCCTAGCACCAGGTGTTTGTGAGGATAATACCCTACAGATTAAATATTCTGGCAGTGGACAGCAGTTTTAATCAGTCACTTAGAAAGACAATATACCCTTTAAAGGAATGTTATGGGTTCAATGCAAGTTAAGCTCTGACAACTCTGGATTTTTCTTTGTGTAAACTGTCCTTTTTCTGTATCCCTGCACATGCTCTGCAAAAGTACTGAATTTAAGCAGAATGGTTTGTAGCAGGTCTGTAAGCAGTTTCACATGACAAACATTTAAAACATTCTAACACCAACTGCACTTTCAAGAAATACCAGCCTGTCTGTTTGTTGTAATATGGTTCTTTAACCCAAACAAACCAAGTCGTCTAGTGTTGTCTATACAGAGCTTTATAGTCTGGCTGTATATTGACAACCTAATTAGGTCATAGTGATCCACTAATTGGTCTTTGGCTAGTGAACTGGAATAGCCATGGTCCAATTGAGGTGTTGACGAAAGTAGCTCGTTCTCGTTGGGCTAAGGTGAATAGCTACAGATTAAGTTGGCTTTTGCTACTAAAATACGTGTGCTTTGACACCGCTCAGCAGTTCAGTGGACGATGGACCGAGTTACATCAGACTGTCCTTGAAATGTAGGGTTATAGTGACCATTTAAGCAAACAGAGTGTTTGCCTCTTAAAGTTAATAGAATCGAGTGCTTGTGATGGCCATATGAACTGCCAGTGAGTAAAGTGCTTACCAGCCTTCAACTAATTAGGGTTCTCAATTTAATGTTAATACAATTATTTGGAAAAAGTGTTAAATGTATGCATTCCATAAAGCCCTCAATTTTTTTTTTTTATTTGCTTGCAAGCATAGAGCTGACCATTTATCTTTATTCTGTCTTATTTGATATACAGCTAAAGCAAAGTCTTCCAGTCCCTCTGAGAGTCCTCTGATGGAGAAGAGGGAGCTGCATGAAGCTCACAGTCCCATCCTGAAACCTGTCCCTGAGGAGTCCAGTGCCCTGTCCTCTATCACCCCCTCGGCCCCACCTCTTCCTGAGGAGCGCAGGGTAAACTTTAACATTGGAGATTCAGATGACCCAGATCAGAAGGACTGCAAAGAGTCCGAGACGGGCAATGGTAAGTCTGTAGGGAGTGATGCCTCACATGCCATGCCAAACATGATATACGCTTACTGTTTTGGTCGAAGATAAATCATGTAACTTTATTCTGTCTTCAGCAGCTCCGAAGACAGTCCATGTTCATTTTACCACCGGCCCCAGTCAAATTCCTAGCAACGGTTACTCTCAGTACCACACAGTTCACAAGGACTCCGGCCTCTACAAGGACCTGCTGCACAAACTCCATCTGGCAAAAGTGGGAGACTGCATGGGGGAGGGTGGCGACAGGCCCATCCGCCGTAACAACAGCTACACCTCCTACACCATGGCCATCATTGGCATGTACGGAGACATCAAGCCCAAAGAAGCTGACTTCCGTGCTTCCGAAGACGGAGACAAGGAAAAAGCTGGCACCCAGGAAAGGAAGCGCGTCCGCATGGACAGCTACACAAGTTACTGTAATGCAGTAGCAGAGAATGGTGCACCTGAAGGCCTCGGCGAGGGTGAAGTCACTTTGGAGATTGTTGATGATGATGCTGGGAGTAGCCGTAGTTCTTTGGAGGAGGATAGAGCTGATGCTGACAGACCTGAGGTGTCGATGCTCTTCCAGTTCCTACAAATTCTCACCGCCTGTTTTGGCTCTTTTGCTCACGGAGGAAATGATGTCAGGTAATGCAGATGCATTGAACTGTACAGTGTTTAAAATTGTGTTCACAGATTTTAAAAACAAGATTTGAGAATGCATTACCTCTTTTGCTTTCAGTAATGCAATTGGTCCCCTGGTTGCTCTGTGGCTGGTCTTTGAGAGTGGGTCTGTTATATCAAGTGCACCAACTCCAATCTGGTTGCTGCTGTATGGAGGAGTGGGCATCTGTGTCGGTCTGTGGGTCTGGGGCCGTAGAGTCATCCAGACCATGGGCAAGGACCTGACCCCCATCACCCCGTCTAGGTATAAACACATACCTATGCTGTAATATCAGACAACACCTGCTCTACAGAGCAAAACATCTCAATTGGTAGACTTCCCTAAACAATACTTTGTTTAATTTCAGTGGTTTCAGCATTGAGCTCGCCTCAGCCGTCACTGTTGTGGTTGCTTCCAACATCGGTCTTCCAGTTTCCACCACTCACTGCAAGGTAACATGGGCCTGTATGCAAAACAATCTGATGCAAAGCAAGTCCTAGTCGGGGACCATTTGAATGAAATTGATATAACTACAGCTTGTTGATGGAGGGTGTATCCTTTTTTTTTTTTTGTTCATTTATTTTTCTATTTTCTTCAGGTCGGGTCAGTGGTGTCTGTCGGCTGGCTGCGCTCCAAGAAGGCAGTGGACTGGCGGCTGTTTAGAAACATCTTCATGGCTTGGTTTGTCACTGTGCCCATCTCTGGCCTTATCAGCGCGGCCATCATGGCCCTGTTCACCTATGTCATTCTGTGAGGCCTTGAAAGTCCTCTCTGCCTCCCTCTCTGCTCTTAAGGAGGAACCAGGATCCCCAGAGAGAGGTGGAGGGCATGTCTCAACCTTCCCTTCTCAACCATCTCTCTCTCTAATTTCCTCCCTCCTGTCATCCTCGTGATGAGTGGGGGATGAAAAAGGCCCCTTTCAATAGAGCCTGTGATTCTTGGCTTCATCATTTTTAGCCTGTATTGATGATTTGTGTGCATTGCATTGCACCAGGTCACATGCCATAGGCCAGGGAAAAAATGTCTTCATAACTAGAATGGTTGCCATTTAAATTTGCTCTTGTAAATATGTCAAATCACCATGTTTTTGTTTTATGTAATTATGTACAGAACTAAAGGGTTTTTTAAGGTAAAAAAACAATTACAATGCAGTATTAGCCTTCATTTGACATGCTTTTTTTTATTACTTTCGTCATTTGAGTTCCTTAGAGAAGCGTTTTTTCGGTGTGAAGAATTTGGGGAAGAGCAATTGAGTTATGTTTTCCTTCTATACATTCGGTAAGCACGAGTTCTCCAGTTTTTCTTAAGCAGGCCTGACTTAACTCACAAATAGAGCCTTATGACACTCATATTTTTAGGAGAGTCTTGTGAGGGTTGATTTGCAAAGGAAATTGGTTGCTCACATCATGTTCCTTAATACAATTTCAGTGTCCTTTTCCAGATGTCTCTTTTTATTTTTAGTTCTTTTGTAGGTTACACTACAAAACAGGCCTCTTGGTAAACTAAGCAGTCTCCAAAAACATTTATAGTCCAGCCGATCTGTTATTGTTCTTTTAGTCCTCTTTTCATTAATGGGTTACAGAACATCAAACTCTTCTTGGTGTTTTGCACCACTGTAATTGAGCTGTTAATATTTGCTCTGCTTTGCCCAGCGTCAAATAACTATAACGGACCAACCTGTGCTTGGATATACAGTTAAAAATCTGAGCAGCTACTGCAAAGATTCAGCTTTTCCTTAAAGCATTGCTATAGTTAGTATGCTATTGGCGACTCTCTTAAATGCAGTGCATCCTCAAGTGTTTGCTGTAGACAATTGAACTCCATACGGTGGATTATGGCCCTTTGTGTTCAGTAACCATGGGTTGCTGTTGGAAGAAGTGTTAAGATGCCCAAACTCGTTTTACCAGTATAATGCTGCGCAAAATTCTTCTTTGGAAAATTAAGTTAATTATATTTAAAACAAAAAAAATAAAGTCCCCTGCTTAAATGAACCTCTTTATGTTTAAAAACAACCAATGAGCCTCTTTCCCCTGAATGTATTACAGTAATGCTTTGCTGTGGTGCTTAACATCAGACACAGTGAACTGAACATCGATGAAGTGAGTGAAGTTTACATTCGCTGGATTGGAGACCATTCTGTAAAACTTGATGGAATCCAGTTGGATAGTGTAGCTCATCTGCTTCAGCCTTCTCATAGACCTACTTCTGTAGTATTTCTGAGGAATGTATACCAATACAAACATATGTATATATTTTAAACTGGGTTGCTATGGTAACCTCTACAGCAGCACTTGCCCTATTTATTAGAAGGGTGTGGGACAGTGGTGTTAAATGATGGTTTGGTCTGAAGGTAGCAGTGGTGTAGAAAGATCCCAGCGTTCCTTTACTGGAAGTGAGGATCTGCATTGCTGTGAAGCCACCATTTGCGAGTGGTTATTTGGTTTAAACTTAACACATTTAGACCTTACATAGTTGCTGTAGTTGCCTTAAGGATGTTTTTCTTTTTTCTTTTTTTTGTTACCAAAGAGGGGAAAAAACTTGTTTTATTTTGTCCATTGTGCTTTGGGGATGAAAGAATAAAATGAATTTTTGATTATCACCTGTCTTTGCCTGTTTATTTAATTTCACCATTTAATGGGATCATATTCCTTCTGCCTATATTTATTATACATATGTTATATAATTTGAGCAAATTTATGCTGATAATTTTGTACTTTTGTTCTCTTCAGTATACTACCCCCCATTCAAAAGTGTTGAGTCAATAATAAAATCATCTTTAATGTTACTGGTCTTGCTGTGAATTATTATAGATCCTAGAGTATGTTTCTCTAACTCTACATTAATCTTTTCAGATGCCTGTTTTAAAATATCCAATTTCAGCTAGTTTTAATGTTATTTTTAGGGATGGGCAACGTTGCATCTTTGGTCCAAAAATAAGCTGGGACAATGCAGATGGTATAAATAAAGCTTAAATGAGCACCTAGGGACTGTAGACGGCGCTGACCTGGATAACCGTCCTAGATAGGTTCTTACACCACCTACATCTACTACTCCATGTAATCATCTGTTATTACACCCACCTGCAGGCTATCATGAATGCTGGACACCATCAGTGTTTACACTATTTATTTAAAAAAAAAAGTAGTGATCTTTTAAATTGTGTGTGAAAGGTCACACATGCAGGACACACATGCCTTCATACATGCAGTGGATTTTGTCCAGGTGGTACACAGGTTAGCAATTTTGCAATATGCTTTATATAACATGACATTTAGGTTCAAAAGATATTACATAGATGCAGCCCCTTCACACACTCAGCTTGGCAACTAGTTTTCTTCATATTCTTCCTCACTGAGATCCTCTAGAAAGAAAGGTCACATTGAGATAAAATATAATTGTATTTTTTTAATTTATTGTATATTTTACATTTTCTAAGATTCGTCCCTCAACATTGTCTATAATGGAGTACGATGAGGCTAAAACATTGTTTATATATATATATATATATATATATATATATATATATATATATATATATATATATATATATATATATATATATATATATATATATATATATATATATATTCCATTTGTTGAATTAACAGATAGTGAAAAGAAATACACAACTCACCAGTAGTTCTCACATTCTCTTCAGCCTGTTCGCTGTGCGCTAAAACAACAACAGGACAATAGTGAGGGACTAGAAAACAAGCAGACTATAAGAGAATAGGTAAATTATCAAAAGGTTATTACAAGTGCAAAAGTCAACAAGTCATCAATTCAATTACTGACAAAATACCACATGTATTACTAAAATCATTGCATTTTAAGGAAAGGACACATCTTAGACTACTAACTGTAACGTGAAGAAGCGCTTACCTGTGTTCTGCTGAGAGCCTGTGCAATAAGAGACATGTATTACATAACTTTACATAACTCAGGGCACATTACAGCTTAGCCACACCATCCAACCTATATATATACATAGTTTATATGTAATTTACAGTGCTTCCCTGATGTCTTTGCTTGCACTATACTATAATTTAAATGATAATACTTACGGTCTTCCTCAGAGTCTTTATCTAAATAAACAAAATCAAAGAACAGAACCTGTGGTCAGTTGACATGATCTTATTTCAAAGTAGTCTCAGTCTGCATTGTAAGTGACACACTGCCGCCCCCCTGTGGTGATGAATGGATTTACAACGTGCCACACGTACCTACGGACTCGTCACTTCCGATGTTCGCTCCTACGTCAAAACAAACATTGCGTAAGTGTTTCGTCACATGTGCCTGAGTACAATAACAGATTGTATCCATAAAAAAAGAAAGAACATTATATCGTTAATTGAAATACATGAGGGTTTTGATTTTTTTTAAATGTAACTGTATTTCATTACATTAACTGAAAAAACTTTCTAACTTCTAGATTATAAATGTTCAAAAATGTTGAATAGCATAAACGTTTATTCCACAAAATTAACTTAGCATGAAATTTAGCTTGTTTTCAAACACATCAAATGTTTATCTTCACCATAACATGGTAATTTTGGCCTGACCCACCTCAAAGGTCATGACCTTCCTGTAGCCAACAGTTAAAACATATGACAGTAACATAATTTTGACATAATCTGTTCTTATTATATTAAGGACATTTTTTACATTATTTTATAACTCATTTTAATGACTGAAAACATTTATTTGTGTCCCATATTTTAAACATGTCCCACATTGTAAACCATATAAAATGAACAAAATAAAACAGTTCATGTAATATTTAATTTGGCATCTCAAAGCTTCACAAGTAACATTTTCACTACTTATTTATTACCAGTAAGTAAATAAAGGGCCTTATTTGCAGAAATTACCATATAGCCTGTATATATATATATATATATATCTTTCAAGGAAATAAAGTTCTGAAAAATGTCATTCTCTTTACCTGGATTGTCTGTTAGTGCCTCTGTCTCTCCATCTGTGAGGATTATTCATGAAGTATAAAGTTAGAAAAAACAGACTCATTTGTACTGAATATTATTGCTAATAATAGCCTATGCAAAAAAAAACTGTATTCCATTAGCAATAAAATTTAATCAAACTGAATCCAAGCTATAATTTGGAGTAGATGCATGTCATCTTACCATCACTATCTTTCTTCTCAAGCACTTTTGTCTCTGTAAAAATTAGTTAATGAGCACAAATATGCAATTATTTCATATTTCAACAATGATCCTCTTGAGCAACAAAATGGAGACAGAGACAATTCTTCATCGTTTCCCTCTTCCGTAATAATGATGTTTATATTCATCACATTCAATTCATTATTTATTATTTAATAATATATTAATCTTTATAGCCTATACATCTATCTATATTACATATATTTCATATAGCCTATGCTTACATTTATTGTATGCTGCAATTTGTCATCTGTTATATTCTGTGCTTCCCTATTTCTAAAAAGTCTTTAAAAAGTAATTCCCTTACCTGTATTGTTTGTTAGTGTCTCTGTCTCTCCATCTGTAAAAGTTTTCAAGACAAATTTGGAAATAAACAAATATTTTTTGGACATTTTCAAAAGATTCAGACTAACAAAACAAGACTTTTCTCACCCATATGAGTCGTTCTTGAGATATCTTCTGTCACTGAGTCAAAAAATATTAAGAGTGAGTGAATGGCCCTAAACACATTTGAACATTTGAATCGATCAGCTTTTGATTTGCTCCAGATGTACCTTTCACACGAGCAGCCGCATATTCCGACTCATCTGAGGAAACAGATATAAAATAACGACGTCAGCCCGTGAGAATTTTAGCACACTGCGATAAGTAAATGTGCACGAGATATACAAGAGGCCGTCTGTGAAAAATCATCGGTGAGTCAGTGGTGAATGACCTCCAAAATGACGAGGTTACAAGAGGTTACCAACCAACCGAGCTGGGGTGCATTTCTCAAAGCGAACTATGGTCGCAAACTCTGTCCTTATCAATAGAGTTCAATGGGACTAACGATGCTTTCGGGAAACTAGCTATGACCCACCTGGTTGTGTTGTCGTGATGTTCTCTTCATACACTGAGGGTAGACAAAATAGAGAACGGGTGTTCAGTTTACTTTTATCTCTTTTTTTTCATTTCTGAAACTTTGACTGCAGAATGGGGAGAGTGGGGACGGTTGCAACATGGCATATACTTTCAATCAGGAATGAGCTAGAGTGATGATAGGCTACTCATACTACACATGTGACCTTTCCTTCTACACAAAATACTTTTTTAGTAAAAAAGTATTTTTTTCATGCTCAGAATTCATTTTTGTCATACTGTCTAAGCTGTTTGCGTGAAGAATGATAAAGTTATATCATTTTAACCAGTGTTTTCTTTGCTTCTAAAAGGCATAGCTATCATGTGTCAAGGCTATTGTGTCAAGCTAGCACAGCAAGTTTTATCTTGGCTGTCAGTGTAACTGTCCCCAATGATGACATTAATGTAAAAGGTTGTCATTATGTGTAAGTTACTCTAAAAAGTAATTAATTACTAACTAACTTCTAATGACATCTTTCAATAGCCAGGTATCTCCCTTTTTAAGTAAATACTGTCAGTCTAGGCCACAATGTAGCCTGCTTTTGATATGTTCTGTTTTCTGTTCAGTCACACACACACACAAACACACATCCACACATCCACACACACACACACACACACACACACACACACACACACACACACACACACACACACACACACACACACACACACACACACACACTTCAGAGAAGTACACAATAGTTTTTTCAGTGTATTTCAAAGTCTTGATTTAAGATTAAAATATTTTGTAGTGCGAATTTATTATAACAATTAACCAATACATGGTTGTTACTTGTTACATGAAAATGTTTTTTTTTCCTTTTACAAGTCTTTGTCTTTATACTGTTAATTTACCTTAGTGAATGTGTCTGTGCACAAATAAAATAAAAAAATGGCAAAATGATGTTAAAGAATGATTTTAATTACATTTTAATGAATGTTGCAACTGTATTCAATTTTTGGCTTTCAAATATGGTCTCTAAGAAATTGAAGGAAATGCAACCATCCCTACTCTCCCCCTATTCAAAAACAACAACAAAAATATGCAAAACAAGCTGAATATGTAGCCTACCTCTCTCTTCAAGCGATTCATTGCTTTCATCAAATTCCAGAGATGCTGAAATCGCTACAAATACAAAAATGTAAACATAACTATAGGCTATAATTTAATTTCTCTCATACACAGCTTTCATGTTAGGCTATTCCACATGCGGATCATGTACAGACGATGATAATGAAAAAAAAAAAAGAAAGAAAAGAAAATAATTTCTATTTGGCCAGCTAATCCAGGATGAATAAATGGTAATTAATGACATAAATTTATAGAGAAGTCAATTTTAACAAGCACATTTCATTCCAAAGCAAAACAAATTTAGCCAATTACTGCTGATTCATGCACATCAAGTCATGCACAACAATTTTATAAATAAAAAACTTCATAAAAATGTAACTGTCAAAACTAATATATATATATATATATATATATACATATATATATATATATATATATATATATATATATATTTGTGTGTGTGTGTGTGTGTGTGTGTGTGTGTGTGTGTGTGTGTGTGTGTTCATTTTTGTAAAAAACAAAAACAAAAAACAAAAAAACAAAACAAACAGCTCTAGACATACATCAATGTACATATGTTGTTATATTGTAATCTTACCATTGTGGAAACCTGCCACTGCAACAAAGAGGATTATGGGTACACCAGTTCTCATCTCGGATGAAAGGGGTGGATGCCGAACAAGTTGAAACAAAGTACTAAATTTCAGTGTGCCCAATGCCAGTGTGCCTTTGAATCCCACTTTTTATATGCTGCCCAGCATCACATGCTCTGGAGGAACAGGCTCGTCTTTGTTTACCTGCCAACAGCTGGATGGCACCTCTTGCCCGACACACAGATGTGGCATTATTCCCTCAATGAATGACTTGCATTGTTGACTTTGTGATTAGACGTTACTTTGTTGTTTTCAGTGGTGACTGGTGTAAGAATGGGATGGATGTTAATTTGTGTTTTCAAAAGTAAAAGGTCATTTCCTCTCCAGATTGGTGCGTTTGGCATCTTAGTAAAGGGAATGATTGATTGTGCTCACAGATGTGATGTCACTGCAGTTGGCACATGGGTTTGTTGTTGTGTTTAGTGTGAGAGGATGTGTTAAACACTCTTCTAAAGCGAATGATAAGAGGATTAAATGAATGTCTCATTTTGGGAAAAAAGTAACTCTGGGCTACTAGCTAAATAGTTTTATATGTTAGAAAGTTACCAACATTATATTTCTAATCTGTTTGAGATAATCAATAAGCTGCCATGTAGAAAGTGTAATTCAACAAAACTTTTGACATGTTTTCCAAATGTCCACACTCAGAAACATGAGAAATCACAAATATTATAACACAAATAGCATTTCATGGTGAAACTGAGTTGATTTGTTTTAATACAAAATACAGATTCATTCAGGTAGTGTTTTTAAAATAAACACAGCATAGTGGAATATAGGTTTTTGTCCTTCGGCACACACAGTACATGTCACAACCTGTTTTGCACCTGACCAGTGATCATGCAGCATCTGATGCACAATAATATATGTGTTGTCACGCTATGCTGGTCAGTAAACACTACGACGGAAAATTCAATATATACTGTATATACAGTGTAATATATATATATATATATATATATATATATATATATATATATATATATATATATATATATATATATATATATATATATATATATATATATATATATCCTACAATTAACTGGCACTCGGGACAATACAGAAACAGGAATAATAAACACTAAGCAAACATGCAAGTTATGCATGTTAATGCAAGACAAATCACTGGGCAGAACAAGAGCTTAAATACACAAGGAGTGGAAATTAGCTGAACAGAAACAGGTGTGTGAAACTAATTATCTATCATGGAACCTAATAAGTAAAGTGAACAATGAACATAGGCAAACCAGAACTTGAAACAGCGAAAACTAAACCAGAACAGAACACGTTACATGTGTACATCATTTTTATTTTACTTAAAACTCAGGCCCCATTTACACTAGTGTGTTTTCGTTTTTGCTACAGTTACGCCTATTGTTTACACTACGCTGGCGTTTTCGAACCTCGAAAACGGAGACTTTCAAAATGCTACCGACCCTGTTTTACTTGGGAAATGCCGGGTTACGTTTCATTTTTTATTTATTTATTTTTTTATTAACAGACAGACAGACAGATGTACAGACACTAATAGTGCAGTGACCAACAATCTAGTAGTTCCATAATTCCAAAAGTGAACAAAAAATGTGTAAATGTATAAGTGTGGTGTGTTTGTGTGTGTGTGCCCATTTATTACCATTGTCACCATTACCACCGCTCATCCACCATCACTATTCTGGCATTAGTCAAATTTTTTTTTTTTTTTTTTGTCCGATTTAATGATTACCATTGTCACACCACTCTCAATGAATCAATTAATTTCAGCTAGTGATATAATTATAATATAATATAATATAATATAATATAATATAATATAATATAATATAATATAATATAATATAATATAATATAATATAATACTATAGACCTCCCCCCTGCATCTTTACGGTACCTATGTTCTTCTTTTTTTTTTTTTTTTTTTTTTTTTTACGTTTCAGTATAAACGGACCAAAACGTAGACTTTTGAAAACGATGGCGTGGCTGCCCACGTTCACCTTGTGTATCCTTGATGACCGTGTAAATAATAACATGGAGACTGAACTGCATTCTTTGCTGGCTTTATTGTAATTTTTAGCAGCCATTGTGCAGTTAAACTTTAATACTACAGCTGCCTACATGCACAAGAGGCAACCGTTTACACTTGTATGTGCATGCCCAGTGTGCATGAATGGTCATGTGACAAAAAATGTATTATAAATCTCTCGTTATGCTACCTTATCACCAAATCTTGGATTCAATCTTTTTGTCAGTTTGTTTTCTTTCAATTAGGACAGGTTTTGTGTTTATTTTTTGGAACTGATTGATCATAAGCCTTATTTATCTGAGCTTATGTACATCAGTTTTTGAGTGAAAAAAAAAAAAAAAACGTTATTTGTTTATAATTTTATCAATTTTATCAATTTTACAGAAAAAGAATATTTTGCACTATTGATCACATATGCTTTAATCTATAACCTGCATTTTATTTTATTTTTTACAATGGTTTTATTTTGATTTTATTTATTACAAAATGGCGCAAAGTGACACCTGTGGTGTTCCCAGTCAAAAATGACCAGCCTACACAAAATAACACTTGTTACACAATTTAATCACCAAATATTGGATTCAATATTTTTTGTCAACTTGTTTTCTTTCATTTAAGACTATTTTGAAAAAAACAAACAAATGATTGATCGTATAGGCCTCAATGATCTGAGCCTCACAGATTCATCTCTGTGAAAAAGAAAGCCTGTAATACTCAAAATAGTTTGTTTGTGTACATGAATGTGTGTGTGTGTGTGTGTGTGTGTGTGTGTGTGTGTGTGTGCGTGGATGCACCAGTATGCATGTATCCACACATGCACAGGTCCGAGGCCTTTATTTTTAATAAGGCTAGAGTAAAATCAAAAAGAAATAGAATATCAATGTTCAGCATTGGTATTCCATTAGTACAGAGCCCTTAAAGGGACATGGTGATGGAAAAAAAATATGAGATTGAATTGGGAGGAATTGAAAAATAACCTTCTGTGTTCATATTCTGCGTTCAGGATGTATTATGCTGTGTTAACTTTGTTTTAAATATTCCTGAAAATAAAATAAAATATAAAATAAAATGTAAAAAATCATGAAATAAAATGTTTCAAAAACTTTTCAGAAATAATATATCCTGTTCCAGGTATAATGTATAATAATATGCCAGAATAAATGCAGTATAGTGTTTTGAAGACAGTTGGTTTAGGACAAATTAAGTTTAGTTAATTAAAACCGTAAAAATATTTTGAAATAAGTTAGTTTAATGTAGTAATAAAAATCCTGCCTGAACACAATATTTTTTTTTTTACTACAATCGACATACATTCGAGCAAGTACAACAGATTCAGTAGCAGAGAGACTTTTATTTTGAACATCAGTAAGTGGTGTCTTTTATTTTGACAGCCGGCTTTACCTGTAACTGTCCGGCATACTGCGCATGTCGACGGAAGTGGAAACCGGCTGCGAGATGACCAATATTAAAACAAAACCGATATGAATTAGGCTGCATGTCACCGAGTGTTTAGCAGCATTGAGGCTCTGATAGCATCGCTGCCAGATGTCGATTAACCTGCGGCACTTCAGTCCCCCTGCAGTGGACGCGCTGTGCACATTTTCATTCCTGAAGAGAGAGAGGACGAACACAGAGAAGCAAGGTCAGTACTGTAAGCAT
This sequence comes from Chanodichthys erythropterus, assembly GCF_024489055.1. Taxonomy (NCBI): domain Eukaryota; kingdom Metazoa; phylum Chordata; class Actinopteri; order Cypriniformes; family Xenocyprididae; genus Chanodichthys; species Chanodichthys erythropterus. The sequence goes on along the minus strand of NC_090230.1, from coordinate 51,836,100 downwards.
GCAGCACACACATATGAATACAACAGCAGACACTCGCCTGCATTTATGGACTCAGTTTCTAGTGCGTTCCGTAGTACATACTAGTCTGGCCTGGTAAACGTACAGCACATTTCACATTACATTTCGCTAGAGAAATTCCTAAAGGTTGGTGTTGTTTCAGTATTGACTTACTATGCTTGTTGTGTCTGTGTCTTAAAACCTAGTGTGTTGCCTACATAGACAACATTATTGGGACCAGTGAATTCACTTGCGGCATCTAGGTAGGGAACTAAGGTGTGTAAATGTCTACGAGTCATTCTGCAATATCGAGTACATTTCGTGTCTTTTGATGATAAATTAGCCTAATTATTTCTTCAGTTTTCTTCAGAAACAATTTTCTTTAGAAAAGGCATAGTAAAGTATATTATAATATAATATAATACCTTATGTTTCAGTTTACTCTGAATTGCCTTAAATTACAGTAGTTGCAGTTTTTGTCTGTTTTTGAATTGAGTGGGTCTCTGTGAAAAAAAAAAAATCCCACATCAAATACAGTTAACATTTTCTATATTAAATTTATTTTAAAATCTAAACACTTTTGGGAGTTTGACATGACATCTGTTTAAATGACCAAAATTGTCTTTAAGCCAGGTTTATGTTAAAATGTATGATAAAATGTTCTTGTCCTTGATCCTTGACTCTACTGAGAATATCACATTGATATCTGCAAAAAATGATTCTTAAAATTCATTTAAAACAATATGGCATAGAGTTTGTCTGTAACATAGCTGACAAATTCACCAGGAAAAACATTCTTTCTCTTGTAATTTTACAAATTACAATGTTACAATGATGAAATATAAAGCCTGAACCTGTAGTAATTTTATTGAGAAATTTTATTTTATTTTTTGTTGTTGTTGTTGTTGATGTGAAATGTACTCCAATTATACAAATGAGCCATAATATAATTCTCTATCTCTATCTTGTCTAGAATGAGAAGACTTCCTGTCCTGGTGGCCCTCATCTGGGTCTGCTCAGTGTTTTATGTGGGCATCTTCCTGTTTGTGGGAGGCTTCCTTCTCGTCAGGCTGGAGGTCAACAGAACGAGCACCTGTGCGGACGTCTTATCTCCAGGAGCCCAGGTGAAGGGAGATTTCTGCCTGAGTGAGCCTCGCTTTCGTAGGGCAGTGGTCCTGATCATCGATGCCCTGAAGGCCGACTTCACCCGCTATGATCCGGAGAACACAGCACCCAAACCGTTTGAGAACAAGCTGCCGGTGTTAGATGAGATGGCGTCATCGCACCCCTCACAAGCCAGACTCTACACTTTTCGGGCTGATCCGCCCACCACCACCATGCAGAGAATCAAAGGCTTTACGACAGGTTCCCTGCCCACGTTCATTGATGTGGGGAACAACTTTGCATCCAATGCCATCCTGGAAGACAATCTAGTGCACCAGCTGGGCCAAGTGGGTGAGTGAATCTGCAACTGTCAAGAATGTCAAGAGATTGTAAATAAAAGACTGTAGTATTTTATAACCACTCAGAATTTTTACCCACATTATGACTATTTTTAAGCCACTTATTCACATTTCCCACCAATTATCATTACTGTGCAAAATCCCAAAAACATTTATTTGCATTACTGTAAGGTGAAACAAAAAATAAATCGATAAATACTTTTACTTCATGGTAGTGCATGTTAGTAGTGGTATTTCTGCATTCATTTATGCTGATTAAAAACAATGTGTATTTAAATATGCTGATGATGATTTAAATAAAACCATCCTTGTATTGTAGTAAAACTTATTGTATGAAAGAAATGTTAATCTTGTGAGAATCACTATTAAGAATATCGGAATTATCCATTATTATTACCCAAAAATTGAAAGTCCAGCTAAATTATGGTAATAAGAATGTGCTTAATTGTGATAAAAAACTGATATATAATAACCATAGAAAAATGGTCCTAAATGCAAAATATGCAACTATATGCAAAATATATTTCCGTTCAAAAGTTTAGGGTCAGTGAGATTTTATTTTATTTTTTTAAAGAAATGAACTTTTATTCAGCAAGGACACAATTGATCAAAAATGACAGTTAATATTTATTTATATACATTTATAATGCTACAAAACATTTTTCAAATGAATGATCTTATAAAGGTTCTCTTGAACTTTCTATTCATCATAGAATCCTGGAAAAATAAAAAAAAAAATAATCACGGTTTACACAAGTATTAAGCAACTGTTTTCAACATTGATCATAATAATGAATGTTTTTTCTTTTATCGTTTTTTTTAAACAAGTTTTCCAAATTCACTTTTTTATGTGCAGATATAATATACAATAATGTTCAAAAAGGATGTTCGTTTTCTAGCATGTTAGTATATATCACAAATAAGGACTTGAAAAAAAGGAATGTTTCTTGAGCCGCAAATCGGCATATTAGAATAATTTTGAAGAATCGTGTGACGCTGAAGACTGGAGTAATGATGCTGAAAATATTATTTCACAGTTTTACTGTTTTTACTTTATTTCTGATCAAATAAATGCAGCATGAGAGACTGTTTTTTTTCTTAATCATTAAAAAAAATCATACCAACCCCAAACTTTTAAACTATAGTGTATTTCTTTGGATTTTTATGGTGAAATGTGACATGGGCCTATTTTTGTGACATTTGTGAGATTTGCTAAACATCAATATTTATAACATTGCAGTATATTTTCATAATTCTGTTGTTTGCTAGAATGCATTATTGCGACTAATGAAATTTGTAAAAATGTAGTAAGTCACCATTTTATTGAATTAAGTGAATCTTAATGTTAAGATTGAAATGATCATAAAATATAGCCTTTCTGCTAGAGCATTTGTTAATTGTTATGTTTTCTCTCCTGGTTTAAAGGCAAGAGAGTTGTTTTTATGGGAGATGATACATGGGTGAGTCTTTTCCCCAAGAAGTTCCACAAATCTCTGCCCTTCCCCTCCTTCAATGTGAAGGACTTGCACACTGTGGACAATGGCATACTGCAAAACATTTATCCTACCAGTAAGCAGAATCATTTGGCCTATCAATTAGGAACCTGCCTGGTTGGTTTAACATCTCACTTTGTTTACCTTGTAAATAGATGTTCACATCTTATGTTTACAAAGTAAACACAATGCCTTAATGAGTGGCTAAGAGGTTTCATTTGCTCTCTTCAGTGGAGGGGGATGATTGGGACGTGTTAATTGCTCACTTCCTGGGTGTGGATCACTGTGGGCACAGATTTGGCCCAGATCACCCTGCGATGGCTGAGAAACTCTCCCAGATGGATGGAGTTATCAGGTTTGCTGCATCCTTATTCATCTATCCATGTTCTGCCATGTTGTTTTAATATATTTTCTTGCATTGTGCATTTGTTTTTCATCTGCTGCTGTCTCACCGCTAACTGCAGGTCAGTGATAAAGCGTCTGAAGAATGACACCCTGTTGGTTGTGATGGGTGATCATGGAATGACAGACACTGGGGATCATGGTGGAGAGAGCCAGAAAGAAACAGATGCTGCCCTGTTTCTTTACAGTTCCTCTCCCTTATTTTCAGCACCAGGCTCCCAGGTAAAAGGCACTGTTATAATTTGTCTCTATTTAATATTTAACAACCAGTGGTGTGTCCAGGAAAAAATTATCTGGGTGGCCAGATGGAGAATATTTTGGGCTGACACACACAAAAAGTACTGTAGTAAGGCTGTAGTCATTACTGGCCTGTGTTGCATGATAATAGCATCAGTTATTTAGTTGTTACACATAAGGGCAGAGACTTTAATGTTGTATAATAAAATAAAGTAAAAAAATGTCGGTGTATAAATCTAAAAATTTTGTAAACAAGTCTTAATACATCTGACAGCACAAGAGCACAAGGGTTAGTTCACCCAAAAAAAAAATTCTGTCATTAATTACTCACCCTCATGTCGTTCCACACCCGTAAGATCTTTGTTCATCTTCACAAATTAAGATATATGTTTGATGAAATCCGTGAGCTTTCTGACCCCTCCACAGACAGCAATTAAATGACCACTTTCAAGGCCCAGAACGATACTAAAGACGTTGTTAAAATAGTCTGTGTGACTACATTGATTCAACCTTAATTTTATGAAGTGATGAGAATCCTTTTTTTTTTACTTTGTATAGACAGTGCAGCGCTTCTGGGTTCTACATCAGAATGGCGAATCAGTATTGGCCAACGCTGTACACGTGAGCAGCACGACGCATGCATGTAATGCTGGCCAATAATGATTCTGTGTTCTGACGTAGAACCTGGAAGCGCTGCACTGTGCTTAATTAATGTAATTAATGACTGATGAATTTTCAGTTTTGGGTGAACTAACCCTTTAAGTCAGAGGCATAACCCGTATATTTTACATTCAGTCCATATCTATGGAAATGAAAAAATGAATACTAAAAAGAAAAACAAATATTTAAATTTTTAGTAGAATTATTAGCCTTTTCACCAGTTTTTGATTCCTTTTTCCACTTCATTACAAAAAAAAAATCTATAAAGCAAAAACCTAAGTGCCTCTATGAGAGAATTTTTTTATTTTTTGGGGGTTATCTTTGGGATTTTCCATACATTTGGAGTTGTTTATATTTGTAGGTGGAACCTGAGGTAGTACCTCAGACTGATCTGGTGCCCACGCTGGCACTGCTGCTTGGAGTTCCCATTCCCTATAGCAGTGTGGGCCAGGTTCTTCTGCCACTTTTTCCTCAGAATGGCTCCCGGGGTGCACCTACAGGACTCAGCCAGGCTGAGGCGCTGTGGATTAATGTCAAACAGGTTAGAAGAATTTCTCTTAGCCTATGTTTTAAGGTGCAATTATATTTTTAAGGACTGCCCTCGACTAAAGAATTTTCTAGTCGACTAGTAGTCATTGATTTAAGCGATTAGTCGATTAATTGCACATGTACATTAATAAGCCATATAAATAATAATAATGAGCCTTTAATTGCCTATATATAATACATAGCCTAATCAGTGCCAAGTGCAGGCATAATGCTTGCTGTGAGGCAAGTATACACTGAGTTTTGGTTTATTTTTTGATGCACTCAAGTTCATAGAGACCGAGACGGCAGAAATTTTTCTTTATTTTACAAAGACTCAAAGTTTTCTTGTTATTGTGTGTATACACAAATAAAAGACCCTTTACAGTTTTGAATGACCAATTTTTTTCTTATCTGTATGACAAAAAGTTTAGTATTTTATGTTATTTATCAGGAAGAAATGCAAGCGATCATGCCGACACCTCCATGTCATGCAGTAAGCACGCTAACACTTCCGCACAAACGCTTGGATATGCGCCTAAAAATAGCGCACATTTACCTAGGTTAATGTTAAAGCAAGTTAATGTGTTAATGTAAAGTTGATACTACTTACATGTTTCAAATAATATGCCATATTTGAGGTCGATGGATGATAGGCGAACGTTTGGATTTTCCTGCCAGACATACTGTAATAACCACAAGGACCACTGTTAATGATCTGTCCCTCACAGACTGCATGACTTCGTCAAGAGTTTTTTTTTTTTTTTCTGCGATTAACTGACTAATAAAATTTTTGGTGAATAAGCCTCTAGTCGAATAATGATTAGTCGAATATTAGGGGCCAGCCCTAGTATTTTTGCCTCCTTTGCTTTGTATTTAATTTTTTTTTGTTTTGTTTAACAATTATGCTGAGCTTAGCTTAATTCTGTCTGATTCTTTCATTTCTGTGAAGGTAAACCGCTTCTTGGAGACCTACTCTAACATGGCCAAAGACATCCCACCAGACAGTCTATCTCAGCTTCGAGCTGACTTCTCAAACATTTCCTCCCAGTACTTGGCCGCTGTCCACAAGGGCCATCTTCCCTCTCATGAGCTAGTCGTCTCCATGCAGAACTATCTGACAGCTGTCAGGGAGACTTGTAGAGCCTCCTGGGCCCGTTTCAACCCTTTCAAAATGGCTGCTGGGCTTTTAATCTTGGGGGTTTCCTGTATGCTGTGCTACGTCATTTCCGAGTTGTCTCATGTAGTAATTCAGGAGGGCCTGTTGAAGTTGCCCATACTCTCGGGGCTGGTGGTAGGATTAGTAGTAGCTGCAGGTCAGCTTTTCACACAAGGTTATTTGGAGCTTTCGTGGTGTTTGGGAGCTGCATCACTTTCTTCTGAGGTTTTGTTTCTATGGAGGACTCGTGGAGTTTCTCCAAGAGGTAGGTGGTCAGCTTCTGGCCTCCTCACGCCGGCCCTGCTGGTGCTTTTCCTGCGCTGTGCCTCGCTACTCTCTGACAGCTACGTCATCTACGAGGGCCACGTGGTTACCTTCTTGCTCTTCACGTTGAGCGTATATGTTCCTCTCCGACTCAACTGGGATGGACTCCTGGTCCCGCTTCCTCCACCAGACACCCAGAAGCCACCTCGGCTGCTCCCAACAACGCTGCCGTCCTCAGTTGTTAGACGGGAGGCCACCATCTTACTGGTGTGGTTGGGAGTAATGGTTGGATCACTCTACCTATCTCTCTCCCTCCACAACTGCCGAGAGGAGCAGGGCACCTGCCAGCCCTCACCTTTCCTCTCCCCACTCTCACGTGTACAGGACAGCCAACTGCGTAACCTCCACTATGTCCTCTCTGTGGTCTCATTGGCCATGTGGGGGTATCTTTTACATCGTTGGCTCAGACACTATGGGAACCTTAACTGTTCCAGTGTGACTGTGTTTTCGGCCTGCTTCCTTTTACCACTGGCCTGTGTTTGCATGGGGTTGCATTGGGCAGTGAGCGCCACCCCAGAGGACACCTTCCGGAGTTTGTCTGAGTTAATCGGCCTAGCCCAGATGTTCCTGCCGCGGGCCACTTTCTGCCTACTGGGCCTGGGATTGCTCCTGTTGTGGGTCGATCCCATGACTGTGTTCCTCAAGTCAAGGACTCCGTTGAACTCTCGAGGAACATCCCTGCCACCCCCCAAGTACCGAGCCAGCACAGGAATCAGTCCACAGGCTGAACTGCACCACCTTATACCACAGCTATATCAGCGTATCCGACACTCGCTGGAGGACGGGGTCACGGAATGTGGTGAAGCGGACAGCAGGCCAGCCGTGGAGGCTTACGGGCTCGGTACAGTGTACTCGGCACCCTTGATCCTGCTGTGCGGACTCCTGGGGTTAGCGCTTCTGCTACTCCATCCAGAAGGAATGGCCCTTGCCTTCCTGCTTCTCCTGCTGGAGGCCGCAGCTGTGCTGCACATCCACGCCTGTAGCACCACTCTCTCCAGCCTGCACAAACACTCAAGTAAGATTCACTCCATTTCTATCTTCACCCCTAAAGCCTTGCTAAGCTATTACTACAGATGCCTCAAATATTCTTATTTTAACCCTTCCAGATGGTTTCAGTGTGCCATGGGCTCCAGTGGTTTCATGGTCTCTGGCAGCTGCCCAGTTTTTCCACGCTACGGGACACCTCCCAACCTTCCCCTCCATTCAGTGGGGTGCTGCATTTGTGGGTTTTCCTCAAGGTCACACAGGCACTGTACTTCCTGCCTCATTGGTGACCCTCAACACCTTCTCCTCTCACATCCTCTTTGCAGGTAACTTGACCTTAGCGTAGGTGCAGGATACCCCAGGTGAAAAAAAAGTACACTGCCATAATGTACTTAAAGTGCTCTATTTTCGCGCACTAATTTTGTACTTAATATACTAAAAATTCTTCTTTAGTACTTCTTAAAATCATCTTAAGAACATCTAAGTGTACCCAACTGTGCTATTTTGAGACACCATGAAATATGAACTAAAATGTGCTTTTAACATACTATCTCTGTATTTAAAAAAATATATTTAGCTTACACTATGGGTTCAAATGTACTATAAGTGGTATCGAAATACATTTTTTAAATACAGAGATAGTATATTAAAAGCACATTTTAGTTCATATTTCATGCTGTCTCAAAACAGCACAGTTGAGTACACTTAGATGTTCTTAAGATTATCTTAAGAAGTAATGAAGAATATTTAGTGTATTAAGTACAAAATTAATGCATGAAAATAGAGCACTTTAAGTATATTATAGAAATGTACTTTTTTTTCACCTGGGACAAAACATGACTTCGAATCACATTCGATATGTTTCTGTATCTGCATACTTATCAAGCAGTCATGTCTTATAAGCTTATAAGATTCTCCATTCAGTCCATTTCTAATGATCACTGTGTAATTCACACATGCAGTTGGCTGTCCTCTGCTGCTGTTCTGGCCTCTGGTGTGTGAGGTGCGTGGGACCCGATCTACACGCTCAGCAGGAGCGGAGGAGAGTGAGGATGCTGTCATGGAGATGAGACTGAGAGAGAACCCTCAGAAGTTCAGCTCGGGTCTCCTGCAGCTTGCTGCACGCTACCTCTTTGTGAATGGAGCACAGGTGCGTTTAAATTGTACCTACGTTCACATTGCATTATGCTCGTGTTAAGTCGGGCACGAAAAACAAAACTATATGTTTCTGTGATCTCCATTACAGTGAAATTGCATTCTACAGTGATATTTTTTTGTAGGCTAGGTTCATTCTCCAGATGTGAATTGTTCTAATAATTTTTTTTTTTTTTTTTTTTTTTTTTTTGTGAATGTCATACATTTTTGTTGAGTTGTGTAAGACTTTGTGTACAGGCTTGTGTATTCTCATTTAATGTGATTTGTAAGTTTTTGTAAAATTGAAAATAAATTATAAATAACTTGTGTACCTTTAGGTTTTTGCATCGGTTTGTGCTGCAGCCATCTTAAGGAGACACCTCATGGTGTGGAAAGTGTTTGCACCCAAGTGAGTTTGCACCCAAATCTCGAACTCATTGTTTCTTTCTCTATTTTACCTGTTATCACTTTCTTATTTTAAGGTATTGATTAAACAGCTGATTTGGCATGTGCACATTTTTGTTGGTGGGTTGAACGAATAGTTTAGTGTTGTTTGACAATGTTGTTTTGTACAAGGTCCTTTAAAACTTTACTAAAATTCACCCACGCAGCACTTGCTTTTCATGTTGAGAAGCTTTAGCAAGTTAACTGTCAGCATATACTTACAGAGCAGTGCTTTCTAAACAGATGAAGTTAACCCTGAATTATAACTATAACATATAAATTCTAAGTTTTGACAACTCTGACTTTCACAAGAGGTGAATTTATGCAGTGAAGTATTTTGCTGTCATTATGAACAAACCCACACAGGGATCCACTGTGGCATTTTGAGTGTTGCCATAGAAACCAGAGTAGTTTCCATGTTGTAATTGCAGTAATTATGACACAGCGTGACTGCAGCATAAGTTAATTATTAAAAAACACTCCTCATAACTGCATCCTAAGCTGTATTTTTCTTTTCGGCAGACTGATGTTTGAGGCATCTGGATTCATCGTGGGCAGCATGTTTGTTATTCTGGGGGTTGCCATGGTGATGAGGGTGGACATGTCAGTGGGCGGACTGTTTAAGAAACTCCTCCCTCAGAACTCCAGGTAGCACTTGTTACTCCACCCCCACCACAACCCCATCTAGAACTTCTCAGAGATGTGACCTGGTCATCCTCCTCAACTCCACTGCCAACTATACAGATGGAAACCAGATTTGTTTTGTATCTGACTTTGGACCAAAGAGGTCTAAAGCATCTCCTCATTTTTGAACACGTGAGAGAAGTCTATAAACCGAAGTTGTTATTTTATAAAAGCCATTTTAGAAGACTGCAACAGTCATTATGCTTTAAATAAGCTATTGAACTGTTGGCTTTGGTTGCTTTGCTGCCTTTGTATTGAAAGAGAGAGAGAAAGGGAGATGATCTTTGTGCATGCTTTTTTACTGCCATGTTCCACAAGGTCATTAAAGAGCATATTGCAAGTTATTTTATTGAAGGGCTACATGAAATCCACAGTGTTGCAATGGTGTGAACTCATAACCCCCCGCCCCCCCCTCACTGACCAAAATATTTAAAGGGCTAGTTAAATTAAAATGTAATTCTGTCATCATGTACCAGGGACAATTGTGCACAACGTTCACATTCATTGGAATGGTGAGCACTTGAACATTTTGAAAAGTGCTGCATTCGGAAAAGAGCAGCTTGAATATTCTGCTACAGCACACCCTTTGTGTTTTATGGAAGAAAGAAAGTCATGCAGGTTTGGAGTGTAAATGATGACAGAATTATTTTTTTGGTTGAACTCTCTCTTTAAAAGCTACAAGTTTGTGCATGAGAACATCATTAATTTCAGCAGTGGACTGAACTATGGATGTTTTTTTTTGTTTGTTTTTTTAATTGTCCTGCTTCTTGTGCTTTTTTTTTTTTTTTTTTTTTTTTTTAAAGCTTGAACATTGGTTCAAGCTTAAAAAAGCTCATTGTTAATGTGGTGTCCTGTCTATTCCCTAGCAATAACAAGCATCAGGGTTGAACCAATAACATGTATGTTGTGTTTTTTTGTTTTGTTTTTTTGGCTAGGTAAATTCTTCACCTAGATATCAGGTCACTAGTTTTAACGGTTGCCTTGTTTGATATTAGTGAATGAAATTTGTGTTCATTCAATTTGCATTGACTGTTATTTATTTAGCTGTCATATTTAGTTCACTAATGGATTAAATGATTTTACTCATCTCATTTTTGTGAGAAATGCATGGGGAAGATAATTACATGATCATATGCTCAGGTTAATTTAGCCATAATGCAATATAATATTTTGTTCTGCATGGTGCATTTGTGTGTGTGTGTGAGAGGGGCTGATTTTTGTATTTAATTTTTTTAAGCAAAATACTGTCAAGCCATACAGTGGCTTTTAATAACATCTTAATGTGTGGTTGACGATTGAATTAGAACTGTGAAAGAAATCATTGTAATTGTCCTAAAATTCATTGATAAAGGGGAGAAAATCGATTAAATATTTTGTACACTTTGAAATGGTTGTTTGTGTGTGCATTCTAGTTTCTTTGCATTTGCAGGAGCAGCTGTTGTCCTGCAGAGTGCACTGTTTTATCTAAAAACAACCTATGAAATCTGATTCCATCTGCGGTCAGTAAGTGCCAGGGTACATTCATTACAAAGTGCCCTGTCATTTTCATAGGTAGTTCTTTTTGCATAAGTGGCCATTAAGCTCAGAAACAAGCAGAATTTATCTGTTCATGTGATTTCTGTTCAACCCAGTTATGCTGTGACATTTCCTCTTTAAAAATAATAGTTTAATCTTTCTGACATTCTATTTAAGGGAGTGACTTTTCTGGCTTTTAAGACAGACGTTTATTTCTTTTACAGTCTTTATCAGTACTTTTATTACATTTACAAGATCAATCATCAGTTATGGGAAAAAGTGAAATAAAATTTTATTTTTGATACACAGCACAAGAATAATGACTTTTAACATGATGCCCCAATGGCTCTGGTACTGGATGTTGGTCCTGTGGCAAAAAATAATTTATTTAAAGTTCAGCTGTAACCTTTTTTAGAAAAGAAAATATAAAAATGAAAACAAGCTATTTTCCTGCACAAATAGCACTGTTTCCTGAGCTGACCCATTTATCAAAAATTACTGGAAAAGGGAAATAGTGCCTTGTTTAGAATCAAGACATCTTAAACTGCACTGAAACCCACCTAAAACGGGTCTTCTGGAAGTGTCTGTGGTAATGTTTATAATGTTAATGTAATGATTTGGATAGATCATAAATACTAGGCATTTGAGAACTAAAGGCCTTTATTGAGATATCAGGTATGAATGTTTAAAATCAGACTAAACATCATATGTTTCATCAAATACATTGCTAATACCTGAGGTTTGTGCTATTGTTTCCCCACCAAAAATGGAGTCACCTCCTGGAATATGATGTCATTCACAATTAACTAAATGAATTAAATTAACTGATGTGTTTTAGTAGTTTTAGTTTTAGTTAATTGAAATAAAGCTGAAATAAAATTAAATATAAATATTAGTTGAAAAACTTTAAACGAAGATGAGAAATGTTGCCTTGATAATAAACTTAAATACGTTTATTTTGTAGCACTTACATTATTAAAAGGAATTAAATGAAAACGATAATAAAATGGAACAAAACAAAAATAAAACGGAAAATAAATGTAAATTAAACCTATAACAATATTAAAAACAAACAAACAAATAAAATGACAAAAGCACATAATAGAAAAAGACAAACAATTAAAAAAAATTAACATAAAAAATAAATAAAAAGTAAAATAATTATGATTCAGGAATTAGATTTTGTTATTGAACATTGTACAAAAGACTAAAAGGATTGAAAGTAATGAATGGATTAACTGAACAAAATTTACAAGCAAACATGCCTTGATTTAAACATTTTCAACTGAAAAATGAAAAATGATTTGCTAATAAATTTTTCATATTAGAAGTACATAGTGCCCTGGGACACTGCAAAAATGACAACATCCAATCAAAGTAGTGAAATAATAAAATTTTCCATATTTTATCCCATGTATTAGGGCATGAAAATATGACTTGTGATGTTTATTATCGCATTGCAGAAACCCAACCAGGGGCCTGTTTCATAAAACAAGTTTACCAAATAATCCAGGTTTATTTCAGTAAATCTGATTTATTGTCAATTGATTTGGTTCAAAATAATCAGACTAACTGAAATAAGCTCTATCTTATTTGGTAAACTTGTTTTATGAAACAGGCCCCTAGCTGGTTATTTATTTAAAAATGATCAGTGCTTTCCCCACCAGTTTCATTTTGTTTGTTACACGTGGCAGCAATGCAAAAAAACAAACAAAACAAAAAAACCCCTGCTAAACAAAACAAAATTTTCACTTTCCACCCCTACAAAACACAACTATAGCCAAGCCTACTAGGTGGCCACCAAAAGACATCCCCCTTTGTGCCCTACATCAAAGTGGGAAATACCTGTCTGTCATGCTATGAAATTACCCATGACCACCTGTGGTTGAAACATAAACAAACTAATCTTACGGACTTTCCAGTGTCCTTTGTCTCTGCACTACAAAGATCTCTCATATCATGTAGCAGACTCATTACACAAACATAAAGAACAGATTCAAAACAAGGAAAGATGAGAGATTAAATGCATTTTATCCATGAAACGTCCCGTTGAGCATGACGGTAAACTTCCAAGCTCCATTTAACAAACCAATGCCTATTATTTATCACAAAAATAGCTTCAGCGCTTCTGAATATTCTTAAAATCAGGCCTCAGGTCCAGTCTGTGTTATGGGTGCAAAGTGTGCTCGGAATACCCTGCTTATCTGCAGAGAAAGATCTATAAAATCTATAAAATACCTGATAGACGACTTCTTGAAAATGGCACTCCCACGTAACTTTAACTGGCAATCAAAAGGGGATTTCTGCAAACATAGCTTGATTACATAACACTGTGAATATTTTCCTTGTCAGTTCATATTTATCTATATCTGTAGACGTCGTATGCATATTCATCTCAATAATAAGAACAAATATAATTCTTTTGTAATAGGAAAGGCTGTTAAACTTAACCTAGCCAGCATACTATAATTGTAAGTGTGAGATTTATGTCTACGTGACTAACTTGAAACTCATTTCTTTAGGGCATCAATGATAAGAATCAAACTGTTTGGAAACCTGTGAGGCAATGAGATTATCTTGTACGGTTTCCAGACAGATCTGGCAAGTGCACAACCTGACTCCGGGAAGTGGCTTGACTTTTTTTTTCTGTTGTTCATTGAAGGAAAGTGAATTTGAGCCTCTTGTGTAAACAAACGCTTTGAGATGTGGGCAAGTCTATACAAGGAAGATTTATCGTTGCTGTTCATCATGGGCACAATGAGCAAACGAACAGAACATTTTGTTATTGGAACCTAATGCAAGTTAAACAACTTTGGCCAATTACCAACCGCAAATATTTCATAAATCTTGCTCGGAACTTATGACAAGTCTATATCTGTTGATAGAGAATAGATAAAACATCTCTTTAAAATGTACATCTGTTTTCAATGTAAATGAAAGCCAACCAAAACAATAGTACATCGAAAAGCACACCACCCAAAGCACACTAGACCTACTGTGAAGCATGATAGTGGCAGCATTATGTTGTGGGGTTGTTTCTCTTCAGCAGGGACTGGGTATTTGGTCAGGATTGAAGGGAAAATGGATGCTGCCAAGTACATCCAAATTCTTGAGGAAAACCCTCTGCTAGACAGCTGAAGATGGGCAGGTCATTCTCCTTCCAACACGACAATGATCCTAAGCATACCACCAAAAGAACAATGCAATGGCTTAAGGATAGGAAGGTGAATGTCCTTGAGTGGCCAAGTCAAAGCCCTGACTTAAATCTGATAGAAAATCTGTGGATGGACTTGAAGAGAGCAGTCCGTTGCTGCTCACCACGGAATCTGACTGAACTTGAGCGATTCTGCAAGAAAGAATGGGCAAATATTACCCAATCTAGGTGTGGACAGCTAGAACAGACACATCCGAAAAGATTACTGTAATTAAAGCAAAAGGTGGCTCTATGAAGTATTAAATCAGGGGACTGAAGACTTTTATATATATATATATATATATATATATATATATATATATATATATATATATATATATATATATATATATATATATATATATATATACTGCTCAAAAAAATTAGAGGAACACTTTTTAATCAGAGAATAGAACTCCTGGGATATTATTCTGGTCAGTTAAATAGCAGAGGGGGTTGTTAATCAGTTTCAGCTGCTTTGGTGTTAATGAAATTAACAACAGGCGCACTAGATGGGCAACAATGAGATGACCCCAAAACAGGAATGGTTTTACAGGTGGAGGCCACTGACATTTTTTCCCTACTCATCTTTTCTGACTGTTTTTCACCAGTTTTGCATTTGACTAGGGTCAGTGTCACTACTGGTATCATGAGACGATACCTGTACCCTACAGAGGTTACACAGGCAGTCCAACTCCTCCAGGATGGAACAACATCATGCCATTGCCAGAAGGTTTGCTGTGTCTCCCAGCACAGTCTCAAGAGCATGGAGGAGATTCCAGGAGACAAGCAGTTACTCTAGGAGAGCTGGACAGGGCCATAGAAGGTCCTTAACCCATCAGCAGGACCGGTATCTGCTCCTTTGTGCAAGGAGGAACAGGATGAGCA
The DNA here is from genome assembly GCF_024489055.1 of Chanodichthys erythropterus. Lineage (NCBI taxonomy): Eukaryota > Metazoa > Chordata > Actinopteri > Cypriniformes > Xenocyprididae > Chanodichthys > Chanodichthys erythropterus. The sequence continues at coordinate 51,820,998 of NC_090230.1, read as the reverse complement.
CTGCCAGAGCCCTACAAATTGACTTCCAGGCCACTGGTGTGAATGTCTCTGACCAAACAATCAGAAAGAGACTTCATGAGGGTGGCCCGAGGGCCCGACATCCTCTAGTGAGCCTTGGATCTCAATTGGCATTTGCCATTGAACACCAGAATTGGCAGGTCCGCCACTGACGCCCTGTGCTTTTCACAGATGAGAGCAGGTTCACCCTGAGCACATGACAGACTTGAAAGGGTCTGGAGAAGCTGTGGAGAACATTATGCTGCCTGTAACATCGTTCAGCATAATTGGTTCACCGGTTTGGTGGTAAGTCGGTGATGGTCTAGGGAGGCATAACAATGGAGGGACGCACAGAACTCTATAGACAATGGCACCCTGACTGCCATTAGGTATCGGGATGAAATCTTTGGACCCATTGTCAGACCCTACGCTGGTGCAGTGGGTCCAGTGTTCCTCCTGGTGCACGACAATGCCTCATGTGGTGAGAGTATGCAGGCAGTTCCTGGAGGATGAATGAAATTGATACCATTGAATGGCCCCCACACTGACCTGACCTAAATCCAACAGAAAATCTCTGGGACATTATGTTTCGGTCCATCCGACGCAGCCAAGTTGCACCTCAGTCTGTATAAGAGGTCAGTGATGCCCTGGTCCAGATCTGGGAGGAAATACCCCTGGACAGGCATGCATACAAGCACATGGGGGCCATACAAACTACTGAGTACTATTTTGAGTTGCTGCAATGAAATTTCAGCAAAATGGACTTTTTTCACTTTGATTTTCGGGGTGTCTTTGAATTCAGTCCTCTGTATGTTGATAATTTTCATTTCCATCAAACAATGTGGCATCCTTTCGTTCCTAACACATTACCCAGTCCATATCAGTATAAATATCCAGCATGATATTTTTCCCCATTGAGACCTGATGTATTTTCAGAGTGTTCCTTTAATTTTTTTGAGCAGTGATATTTTTAGAAAATGCCTATAGAAAATCACACACACACACACACACACACACACACGCACGCACGCACGCACGCACGCACGCACGCACGCACACACACACACACACACACACACACATTATATATACATATATATATACAGTATATGAATATATGTGTATGATATGATATAAATAATGTTTGTTGATTGATATACAAAACATACATACATACAAAATGTATAAACTGTATATTCAAAGTATTTTATATCATATAATTTATTAAAAGATTTCATATTTTAAAATTTTCATTAGTGGTGCTGTAACATGAGCAAAAGACGCTCATCGCAATCTTTGACTAGCCTTCAAGTAGTCCTGATTGTCTGTCATTTCCTAATCACCTCCTTATCAGACAAAGCAGCTTGATTACCTCTGGACCTGCTAAAGCTGCTCCGGCCCAGGTGGAAGTGAGCCGTCATATAGGAAGTGACACGGCATGTGGCTCATTCCCTGACAATCCTGAAGTGATGACTGAATGCAGCTGTAGTTAGAAATTAAACTGCTTGAACTCAAGTAGAGGATCAAAGTCATCTGTTCCCCTCTTCACGCTTCTTTAGGGCTCACGAGTTACACTCGGATCACATCACAGAATGAAAGACCTGGCTGGCGTGTGGAGGCTACAGCCTTTGAGGAGCTGTTAATCGAGCAGGATTTCAGGATATGGGCCATTAAAAAAAAAAAAAAAATGTAGTTCTGCATAATTAACATGTCCGAGGCCTTTAGACATTTTGCTGGCTGTATTCCCTGCATATATTTAGCATCCACATGTAGATGCATGCCTGAAACATAACACTACCAGTACTGCCAAAAGACAGACCTCTGTGCATAACGATATTTATTATGCTTCACACTTCAGCTGCTTTGAACAGGTTGGAAATAGAAAATAAGTATTTCTGGTTTAAAACACAATAGCAGAGAACTGTAGAACAAAAATCTGTGAAATAATGCTAATTCCTACAGTAACATAAAATATAGGTAGTCAGCAACGTTATTAAAAAAAAATAGTTCTCAAACATTTTCCAGCAGCAATCATTGCTTACCTGTCAGCAATAGTGGATACATGTTCTTGCAGCTTCTATGTTGGGCTACACCCAAAAAGTACATGAACCCACAAATTAGTAATGCTATCAATCAAACAAAGTGTGGTTTGGTAAGAATTTGCCAGCTTTGATATTAAGGTATGTTTCTTAAGAAGTTAATATGTAAAAGAGTCCATATCATTATGACTTTAATTGGTATAATATCTCATCAGAAATTCACATGCAAAGTGTGTTCATAACTGATACTGCATTGATTGTCCAGATACATGTATGCAGATAAGAGCAGTTGACAACATATGAACAATTGTGAATTCAATGCAGAGCTGCATGCACTTATATTTTGAGGGGTTTACATATTTTTTATTTTATTTTAGTTGCAATCCTATCAGTTACTACGAATTCAATACAGAGCTGCAAGCTCTTATTTTTATTTAATTTATGTATTTGAATCCACTTAAAAATCAGTGTGGACACTTCTGATTAAAAGAGAAATGAAATCTAACAGTGGGCTAATGCATACTAGAATGATCACTTAGTGGAATTTAAGCAACATCTAATTTGTCCAAAAGCCACTTATGTGAACCCGTTCCCTCCAGCTAAGAGTGACATATGTTAATACGAATTCGTTTCACTGCGTTTGTTTCTCATGAGGCAGTGACACTGATAAGCACATTTTAAAAATCTCTGAAGACATGTCGAAACTTTCCCTTCGCTTCAGATGAATGATCTCGCTTGGCAGGCGTCTTCATTTCCAATAACAAAAGAAGGTGAAAGGGCTCTTTTTAACAGGGATGGATTTACAGGAAACGGCTGCCTTAAAGCATAAAGAAAGTGAAAGTTAGTGAAGAATCGTATAAAAGGAGTGCATGCACCGGTGAGGCACATATCTGTTGAGCACAGGTGAAATAACACATACAAAGGGACAACATGATGTTCTCTAACTCTATGACATTATGGGCTGGTGCTCTGCTTATATTAAACGTCAGTCTATGCTCTGCAACAGGTGAGGCAAAAATGACCATTTTAGCAATATCCTCATGCAAGAGGTTTAAATTAATCTGTTTTAAAATGTATTTGAACATATCTGAAGGTTAAATATGAACAAGAATGCAAGTGCTTTATTTTACAATTTCTTTACAATAATTTATAATACAACTTTTTACAATTCTAAACTATCTAAACTAAAGAAAATCTGGTTATTTCTTCATTGTTTAACAGGTGAGACTGTGTAAATTGCTAATGATTAACATTCTGTGCACTGTTTAACTACCACAGCTCATAGTGATGGGGCAGAGGATTGCTGTTTAACCACCAGCAACCGGCGCATCCCACAGAGGGTGGTGAAAACCTTCACCATTCAGACCGGTGATGGAGCCTGCAGAGTGCCTGCCACTATGTAAGTCGCATTACACGCATTTCAAAATGCCTAAAAAAACTGCTTCAGACAAAGGTGTATTGGATTTTACTTATTTAAATATTAATACTTTTCCACAGATTTGTCACAAAGAAGGGCTTGAAGCTCTGTGCACCCTTTCCCAGTGAGAATAATTGGGTAAGCAAACTGATTGACCACATACTGGCACCTAAAACCCCCCTCAAAAAAACGAAAGGTATGTGTTTGTATTTATTTCATCATCAAATATCAGTAATCGTATATGTGTGTCTGTACACAATATGTAATGTAACATAGAGCACAACCAACATCATATAACACAACATAACATTTAGAACACATAATGTTTTGTAACAATATTGTTTAGAACATAAGACACAACACATAACATGATATAAAATTTTGAACACAACACCACAAAACATAACATAATAGCATAAACACAACATTTTTAACATCACAGCAACATAATTTAACACTTAAAACATAATATAACCTTTAGAAGATGTAACATAATAACATTTATTTAGAACACATAACAATGTAACAATAACATTTAGAACATAACATAAACACAACACATGTAATGTATAACATTATGAACACAACACAGCAATTTAATACATAAAATTTAGAACATATTTAGAAGACATAATGCAATGTAACAATCATTTAGAACATAATAGAAAACACAACACAAAACAAAAATTCATTTAGAACACAACATAACATTTATGATACATAACAATGTAATTTAACATAAATCACAATACATAACATAATATAACATTTTGAACTCAACATACGTTTTTTTCTTTTTTCTTACAGGAAAGAAACAGAAACACCAGTGAATCAGATTCATAGATCCAGTCTTCTCTCACACAATGTGCATGTATGCGGCACTGAACTGATCCTAGAACAGATAGCTGATAACACTCATCCTTAATAGTTAATGCTAATTCTCAGGTTTACTACATGTGTACTCTAGCAGAGCAGGTCAAAGTGTGAATCTACTGTCATAGAAAGATATGAGCTATTTGTAAAAAATGTGAACTCTTTCCCCCACTGGTCTACATGAAGAGATTTTAAGCTAATATTTCCTCCATTTGTTGAGTTTGTTTTTTGTCTACATTGTATAAAGTTACTGTGTTTTTTCCTGAGCCATTGAATGAATTTTTTTTTCTTTTTCTACATTTTCTCTTTATATTTTGGAATATAAATAAAATATTTTACATTTTAAATATAAAAATTGTTTGCATTATTTATTTATTTATTTTTTGGTCCATTTACATAATCTCAAAATTAACTAATGACCTTAAAACAAATCATTCTAAAAAACATAATATAAAACTATATCATTTTTTTGTTCCATTTAAAAAAGTATTCTGACAGTAACTACAGGGATTATATCTAACATATGATCTACAGTACACTGTAAAAAATGATTGTGTTTTTAACAGTAAAAGATTGTAAAAATGCTATTGTGAAAAACTGTTAATTGGTTAACAGAAAGTTTTCGTACTTTATACGGTGATTAACTGTAATAAATCTAACCGTACATTTTAGACTAGGACTAGCTTAATTTGTGAAACCGGGGGCTAATGTTGTTCAATGAATGTTTATTGCTTTTTTTTTTAATGTCGTGTGTGTTACCATGATGGTGTTTAGTGTTTGTGTGAATGACACTGTGTGCACCGTCTATATATTAGTATACTGTCCTTTTTTTTAGCTTGTGGAAAAGCTGCTTGTGATGAACTTTGATTCATCATGTGACTCTCATCACCACTGTGTTTGGTGGTTGTCAATGTATTACAAAGTTACAAAACTGATATTAGTTCTTCAATAGGTTGGTAAATTAACATTATTCAGTTAATGAAATGTGTAAATGTTAGTTAAATTTGTATTTTTTATGGTAAATTTCTGGCAACCACAGCAGACTTTTTTTTTTTTTTACTGTAAATTTATTAAGGTTATACTAATGTCCTTGTGACTGTAAAGGGACCCTGTCTTTCTGTAACGGGGCGGGACTCAGGATTGGATCCATGTGCAAGCTTTATTAAAGCCGAGTTCGTAGTTAAACAGGCAAGGGTCAAACAGTGGCAAACAGGTATGGCAGAGAACAGGCAGGGAATCGGGACAGGCAGATATCATTCACAAAACCAGGAAACAATTAACAGTCCAAAATGTCCAAAGGGCAGGCAGTAGGAATCGTACACGGAGAACAGACAGGATCAGAAACAGGCAGACAGATAGACAGGGTAAACACTTGGAAATGCTACAGAGTAAACAAGACCTCGCAATGTGTGTGTGTGAGTGAGAGTCCTTTATAGTCCAGGTTAAGAGCTTCTGGAGTATTTGGCAATAGGTGATTGGTGGAGTGAGTGCATGTGATAGGCAAGGAGGATGCTGGGAAGTGTAGTCCGGAACTGACAGGATTCGTGACACTTTCACACATGCGCTGCCTCTAAGTAAAAGTCAGCATACACATATGGAGAGCTCAAGCAGCAGAAGTGACCTTTAAAATGGTTGTATGATGCGTTTAAAGTATCCATAAATTCTATATACTGTAGTTTCACCAATGACTATAAAATATTTCAAAAAAATGAACTACACAGTAAAGCAGTGCATCTTTTAGCCATGCCGGTCTGCTATATGAACCACCCCCACTCCTCCCACCCCCGCCAAAATTTGATTTGTTGTGCTTTTCACACAATATTGTTTTAAAGAGTGCAATATTTAAACAATTACATGAATATGTTGTATATATATGTGGTCATATCAGCTCTGTGCATGTGATAGAAGACCATTGACTTTATTTCTTATTTCTTGACATTGTGACATCCCATCAGCTGGGCGTTAATCCAGACCATTGCTTTCAGCTGTGTGATGAAGCTGCAGCTGATTCCAGTTTTCTGAAGGATTAGTAGAAAGTTTTACCCCGTGGACAGTGGCATTGTACACACAAACACTCATATACACACATATACAAATGTTTACAGAAATACCCAGAAACCCACAATCCAGATGCCACAGAATTCTTTGCAGCCCTCCAGCATGGAATGCACTGATTAATGAAGTGAAATATCACTGAATTCTGTTCAGGGCCAAACAAAAATTAAGACCTGATAGACAGATAGACAGATAGACAGATAGATAGATAGATAGATAGATAGATAGATAGATAGATAGATAGATAGATAGATAGATAGATAGATAGATAGATAGATAGATAGATAGATAGATAGATAGATAGATAGACAGGTAGACAGACAGATAGATAGATAGATAGACAGACAGATAGATGGACAGACAGACAGACAGACAGACAAATAGATAGATAGATAGATAGATAGATAGATAGATAGACAGACAAACAAATAGATAGACAGACAGACAGACAGACAGATAGATAGATAGATAGATAGATAGATAGATAGATAGATAGATAGATAGATAGATAGATAGATAGATGACAGACAGATAGATAGATAGATAGATAGATAGATAGATAGATAGATAGATAGATAGATAGATAGATAGATAGATAGATAGATAGATAGATAGATAGATAGATAGATAGATAGATAGATAGATAGATAGACAGTCAGGTAGACAGAGAGACAGATAGATAGATAGTCTGACAGATAGATAGCTAGATAGATAGATAGACAGATAGACAGACAGATAGATAGACAGACACACAGACAGACAGACAGACAGATATAGATAGATAGATAGATAGATAGATAGATAGATAGATAGATAGATAGATAGATAGATAGATAGATAGATAGATAGATAGATAGATAGATAGATAGACAGACAGGCAGGCAGAGAGACAGACAGACAGACAGGCAGGCAGAGAGACAGATAGATAGATAGTCAGACAGACGGATAGATAGCTAGATAGATAGACAGACAGACAGATAGATAGATACCCAGCTAACAGGGAACGTTTCCATAACTTTCACTAACGTTAAGTAAAAGTTATGTAAATGTTAGAAATAAACATTCCTAAAATAATGTT